>NC_062290.1:28975041-29279879 GCF_902655055.1 Lutra lutra
GACCAACAATAATGTCTAGCGAATTGCTGTACAGATGTAGGATAGAACTGTTTGTGACCACTCGAGTATTTTTGAAGTCCTAAACTCAAGAAGAGTTTAGGACTTTCTAGGGCTTCAAAGCAGGAGATAGATTCCATATATGCATGTTATAATCCCTTCTGTGTTTTTAAAAAGTGCATAAAAAGGAACTATTAACAGCGGTATTCTGGGATTTTGCAAGTGTGACTCCCTGCATTAAATATGACTGCGTTTTTTCCACGTTCTGTATGAGGCTGGTGAGCCTTAAACAACAGATTTGAACTCTGCAGGTCTGCCTCTATGCAGATGTCTTTCAGTAAGTACAGTACAGTGCTATAAATCTATTGTGTCTTCCTTCCGATTTTCTTACTAATGTTCCCTTTTCTCTAACTTACCTTATTGTAAGAATACAGTCTGTAGTCCATAATGACATACAAAATCCGTGTTAATCTCCTGTTTATGTTATCGGGAAGGCGTCTGGCCAACAGTAGATTGGTAGTAGTCAGGTTTGGAGGGAGTCAAAGATAGATTTGGATTTTCAACCACATGGGGGGTCAGCACCCATGGTGCCTGCGTTGTTCAAGGGCTAACTGTAATCATGTAATAATTTTTCAAAAACAAACTTCTGAGAAACAAAAACAAACAAAACAACCAAACCAATCCAGTCGATTTCAGTGCCCAGTGGAAAGGTATTGTCCAATACGAGCTCGAGGTCGCACAGAGGTCCCGCCATATAAATTGGAAAGTGCCCTGGGAGCGGATGATCCTCTTAACCTCCACAGGTGCTAAGTATCTGAATTTTCCTAGAGGTCCCAGGGTCTGGCTGTGGTGGGGCATGGGACACGGGCGGGAGCAGTTAGCTTTCCCAGCGCCTGCAGTTGAGCTGGGAGATCACACATCGTCACACCTTTGTGATTCGGAGTCTGCCAACTGGCCGCAGAGGCACTGGGGAGACAGATGTCCCAGGCCACTGCAGGGATTTAGTGTGCCCTCCCTTCTGGCAATTCCAGGATGAGAACAGTCTGGAAAAAATGTCCCTCGCCTTACTCACACGTTCTTGCAGGGAATGTGTGCATTCGCTGTGGACTTCATGCTCTCCCACTCCACACCACCATGCACTGTCTCACTGTGGAGGAGAATTTTGGACAAGAATAACAAGGGAGAAGTGTTTTTGTTTACAAGCAGAACAAGAGGGTTGGAGCCTGAGAGTCACTGTCAGCATGTCAACAAGGAACTCTCACATAAGGTCTCCTAATCTTTAAATTCCCTTAACTTGAATGGAATGTCCGCCAGCTGTATGTCCACCAGCTCATGGCAGAATGGAGCAGTGTGCAACCCTGCAACAGGCCACATTGGCTCAGGTGTTTGACTTTGGGTGGATTTCACAGCAAGGTGCCCTGCTTTTGAGGTTAGAGCCTTATATTTATTTTATTTAATTTATTTATTTGTCATTGCAGTGATGGGTCTGAAACAGTAGATCCCAGACAGATGACAGGAAGGATAGGTCCTGACGTGACAGCCGAGCTGGCATCAGATTGACGGGGTGAAAGGTGCTTTCTCCCTTAATCTGATCCCAGGTTCCCTGCCCTATGCTTACATGGCTTTTGTAATTGGAAATATAAACACTGAGAAGCTTGTGTGCTGCTACTGCTGACCCCCAGCGGCCAGGGAAGGTGACTAGCTGTTTTCCAGTCTGGAATCTTTAAATCAAGGTACATGGGCTCTTGCCCTGTCCCTGTTTCAGATTTCCTTTATTCTCTCTCACTGAGGGGCACCCTTGTGTTTTGGTGCCTAGATTTTTAAAAGACAGATGGGAGAGAGAATATTCCAATGTCTAGTATTTTACCACGATGCTGGGATTGTTCTCGCAGGAGAGGTCAAGGCAAAGAAACGTCACTTCAATCCCTGTGAGCAAAGGACATCATTCCTGTTAGTGCCCTGAACCCACAGAAAGATTCCTCTCTCACCTTTGCTTCTGGAGGCAGCGTATAAAGTGATGACCGAGTGCACAGACCCAGGAGTCAAGCGGCTCTGGCTCAAATCCCAGCACTCCTACGGTCTAGCAGCTCCGTGCCTCAGTTTCCCTTTTCTCAATTGGCATAATTATAATCCTCCCTTACAGTATGGTGGTGATGTAAACGATGTCTTTAGAACAGTGTCTGTACACAGTAAGCACCATGTGTTTGCTGTTTCTGGAACCCTGCAAACCACTCCCTGAGTCCTGGAGAAACAAAGATTTCCCTGTGGTCCAGTGCCCAGGAGCAGATGTGGCATGTGCACAAGGCCCCAGGCAGCTGTGGCAGGGCACCCTTGAGAGCCGTCGTTAGCAACAGCCTTCATTTAGTCCTCAGTGCACAGCAGGTGCTGTCCTTCCCGGCATCCCCAAGATGGAGCTGTTCTGCAAGAAAGCCCTGCTCACTGAGGCTAAGCAGATGCGAATTAGCTAAGCGCCCAGATTCAGTCCTGAAATAGAAATGTCTGCTTCCTGTGCCCTTCACTGGGCTCAGGACTTCCGTGCTGATCCCTCCTCAGCCATGGGGAAGGAGGTTCCTTCCCTTTGTTGTGTGGTGAACCCCAGTCTCCTTCCTGGGTTTACCAGGTCCTGCTCCATTCAGGAGCGTCTCCTTGACTCTGTGTTCAGTGAGATCCACGAGTCTGTTTGCCTCAGTCATTCCCTCAAAGGTCTCTAGACCCCGGCTTCCTGATGAGCCAGAGAGGGAGAAGTTGGCTGCCATGTATTTCTAACCACAATTTTTTTTAAAATAAATAAATAGGGCACCTGGGTGGCTCAGTTGGTTAAGCGACTGCTCAGGTCCTGATCCTGGAGTCCCAGGATCGAATCCCACATCAGACTGCCTGCTCCGCGGGGAGTCTGCTTCTCCCGCTGACCTCTCTCCTCTCATGCTTGCTCTCTCTCAAATAAATAAATAAAATCTTTTTTAAAATAAATGAACAAATCTCCAAATAAGTAGCTGCTTGGGGCCTGGGGATACTGGTACTGGAACCAGGTTCTTGAAAATGACTGAGTTGTCCCAGGAGCTACCCTGGAGATTGTCAGCAAGGACTTGTTGTAGGTCCTTCCACGATTAGGCGATCCCTACAAAGCCAAAACAATGGACGTGTTTGCTGTTTTAACTCACATGCTGTGGTGGAGGAGAAGGATCACAACCACTGAGGACAGAGAAGGTAAAGGAAGAGGACAGTTTCTACTTAGGAGCCTCTTGTCCCCATTTCCTTCCCATGTCATTTCCTCCTTGATGTTCCCCCTGTTTCTCTCCCAGGCGGGGTGGGCATTTTGGGGAGGGTTAGGACTTCCTATCTTTGCAGGGCTTGTGGACCCCCCAGGCAGTCATGTCATAGCACCCCCCCACACTCATTGTGAAATCAAAAACTGTGTTTACATATTTCCTGACACCTCTGGGGGTGGGGGGAAGCCACCCTCTATCAGACCCCCTCATGTGGATCCAGCCACATTCCTGGGGAGAAGTCTATATCTTCACAGCAACTGAGTGTGTGGGGGGGGGGGGCGTTCAATGACTGTCATTCCATAGGTGTGCACACGGGCCAGATTAGCAGCAGAAAGGCCCCCTTGTTTACACCTTTAATCGGTTGAGCCTGGGAACATACGTCTAAAGAAGGTCCTCTAGGGAACCCATGGGACCTGCTGTTCCAATACAATCACAGTCATCTTATTGACCTGCAGGGGGCAGGAGTGCGCCGGCCAGAGTAGAGGAAGAAGCTCCTTTGCATCCTTAGCACAAAGGGCTGACCCTGGGGAGAGAAGACCTTGCAGCCACCGCCTCTGGGCGGAGTAGGTGGTGAGGGTGGCTGAGACCACAGCTTGTGAAGCAGGAAGAACCCACGGCAGGTCTCAGCTGGGCAGGATCTGTGCTGACCCGGTTTCTCACTAAGTGCCTGGGAAGTGGTGCTCTGCAGGAGCATCTGGTCCTGTTTTACGGATCACTGGTCTCTTTCCAAATGCCAGTGCCCTCACACTGGGGGTTTGATTTTCCTTCCAATTAGATTTCTATAAGCTGATATTAAAATAGTTGCTTTTCTTACATCTAAGATGAGACCATGAAGAAAGGTGCCTGAGAATACTTTGGAAAATAGGAGGAATTGGAGAGTTTGCCCAGGATTTAAAATTCAGTACAAGTAAGCAAATTTGCATAATTAAGAGTAGGTGCTCCTCCCCTGCTGGGTCTGACCCCATCCTGCCCCGCCAGGGAAGCCAGAGCAGGTTCCCCTGCTCTTATCTTGCTTTGCCAGATTGCATATGGCCTTCCCTGTCAGTCATTTTTGCTGATGAGAAAGTGCAGCTAAATTGCCAGGGGCAAAGGTGCAGGAAGAAAGTTAACTAGAAGCCAGGATTCACCAGGGTGTCAAAGAGCGATGCTGTGACCAAATAACATTCACTTAAAAGGGATTCACAGTGTCTGGATATGCTAAGACCACAGTGAACAAGAGGGAAGACTCAGGCTATAAACAAATAAGAAAAATGCCAGATTGGGGTAAATCAGGGGTTGGCAGACAATGACCTGGGAGCCATAGTCGGCCCACCACCTGTTTTTGTAAATAAAGCTTTTTTGGAACACAGCCGCACCCCTTGATTTACTACTGTCTACTGCTGGTTTCTGATACATGGAGTCACAGGAAAGACCACCCGGCCCTTCATAAAGGATTGTGGCCCCTGCTGTATGTGCAGGGATCCAAACAGGGTGAAATAAGAGAAGGGAGGTATGTTACTTTCCGTCCACTGGTCAGGGGGCACCTCTCTGCTGGTGACATTTAAACCAACACAGGAAATATTGGAGAGGGAAGGCAATCAGAGGAGGGGCTAAGGGATAGAAGAAGGAATCATAGTGAGTGCAAAGGGCCTGGGGCAGTAGATCTGGGTGTGTCCCAGGACCCAGACCAAAAGGATGGGGGAGGGGTCTGCACTGGGGCTTGAGTAAGGTGGTCTGGGGAGTATGGTTCCGGATCAGAGTTAGGAATCTGGGTTTGGTCCAGGTGTGCTCGGCAGGTGGGAGCAAGACCTGACTCTGGGTTGGGGACTTTCCCTCTGAATGCCCAGACAGAGAGACCAGGTAGAAGGTCTTCCACCTTGGCGGCCAGGTGAAATATGACAGCACTTGGATGGGTTATCCAGGCTTAGTTACTGTGTGAGCAGTGGGCAGGAATGCAAGCGGTGGCCCTCATCTCTGGGTAAATATTTAAAGTATAAGGTTAAAGGAAATAAATGGGGAAAGAGTGCATATCCTGCCTCCCAGTTACACAGATACACTGTCTGACCGCCTGGAAGGTGGTGGGACTGGTTTAGACTTCTGATTCCTCAGGTTCTCTGCTGCTTTCCTGTCCTTTTCCCAAGCCTGGTAGCCCCGCCCGGAAGAGACCCACAGCCATGGACCACCCACCCCCCTAGGCCTCACCTCTGCAGCCAGCCACATCTGCCTGCCTGGGGCTGGCCAGGAGGGGCTGAGGGAGTGGGGGGTGGGGCGCTGGATAGACGGAGCAGACTATTTCCAGGCAGGAGCCAGAATTTAGGAAACATTGGGGGTATAGCTCAGGGGTAGAGTATTTGACTGCAGAATTTAGGAAAGACCAGGGTCCTAGCTCCTCACTCCCCAGGTGTTACTGCTGGGAGGGTCTGACCAGGTGGGGCTTTGTGGCCAGCAGGGGGCACAGGTAGTCTTGGAGCTCTTGGTAAACAGAGACCTCGGATGGACTTGTGTGCTCCCTCCAAAGAGATCGGTGTTCTGCCGCCTGCAGAGCGAGCCAGGAGCCACTCCCTATCTTCCTCAGGCCATCTCGGCATCAAAGCCCCAGACAGCCTTGCAGAGCACACACTGTCAGGTTGCTGGCAGCCACCTTCCCCTGGGCACAGATCACCACCTGTCCCTGTGCCGCCACCTAGTGGTGATGAGAGAAAATGCACTGCCCACCTGTAGTAGGGGAGAGATTTCAGGACATTCTGTACGTCTAAATCAAAATCTGTTGTGTTCAGATTCTCCAAGGCTCTCCATGAGCAGGAGGGCATATCATCCTGCAGGACCAGGTTGCCTTGTGGCAGATATGTCCATCTGGACAGAGAGAAACGTTCCCAGACTTGTCTCTCAAAGACAAGGTGAAGGGTGGATGGATGAGTCCGTGCCAGGCAAGGCCAGCAGGGTGGGGGCTCATCTATGCAGGGGAAGCAGGGAGGACCCCTGCTTCCCTTTATGGGGGCCTTTGTGGGGGATCAGGGTGGGATGTAAAAGGAGTGTCATCGAGAATATTTGAGGGTCACTGGGTTAAATTTGGGAGTGACCTTGAGGCATGGCTCACTTTATCGCCCTGGTATGCCTGGGCCACTGCTCACAGCCTGTTTGTGGGGACGTTGAGGCAGCAGGAAAATAGGAGTGTTAAAGGTCACAATACAGCTACTCAGTAAGATTGCTGAAGGCAGTCCGGGGGGATCAGATATCAGGGAGGGGTAAGGAATCTCATCACATAGGAAGGAGCAGAGTTCTTGCTAAAACTGAAGTAACTTGGCCAAGGACAAGGCCCAAGTTCAGAGCGTTGACACAAAACACCTGGGCTAGAGTTAGGACAAAAAGAATCTTCATCCCCACCTGTCTCTGTTCTGGGGCTGGCCCAGGGATCAGGCAAGCACATTGTCCGTGGCTTCTGGCCCCCACTACCCTGCATGGAATTCAAAGGGTGAACTGTACTTAGTTGAGGGCAGCTCTGAGCAAGGTGTAGACATGAAGCCCCTCAGCTGCCAGGAACAAGCCAGCCATGGGCCAGAGAAGCTTCCAGAAGCACACTGGGACAGCATCAGTGTCCCATGGTTACCATACCTCTAGTCTCCTCTGAAGGCAAGGGCCAGAGGGGCTCAGGTAGAGGGGACAAACATATTCTCTATCCTATACACAGGACAGACATGGTGACCAAAGTCAGGTGCCAAGATCAACAGGGCACGAGGCAGAAAAGGGACACAAGCCAATTAAAATTGCACAGTGCACCCATGACCCAGTGGCTGGTACCAAATTTGGGTACCAAATTACTTTATTTGAAGAAATGGTACAAATGAAAGAAGTTAAGAAGATGTTTTGGTACAACTTATAGAAAAGGGAAAGGTAACCCCAACATGCATGCATGGCCTCAGGGACCAGGTGGCTCTGGGAAGACAGACTAAGGCTTAGCTCTCATTATCACTGTTTCCCAAGGTGTGCTTGTCAAAGAGATACTCTGCCATGCCAGATTCGGGGGCCCCCATCTTGCGCAGGTTGGTTACGTGGTCACCCAATTCTTTGATGGATTTCACCTGCTCATTCAGGTAATGAGTCTCAATGAAGTCACACAAATGGGGGTCATTTTTATCAGTGGCCAGTTTGTGCAGTTCCAGTAGTGACTGATTCACACTCTTTTCCAAGTGTAATGTACACTCCATTGCATTCAGCCCGAAGCAAGTTTTCTTACTTTCCCCTGTCCCAGGAGGAGACACTGATTTCCACAAAGAATCCGTGTGTTGTCACAAAGTATGTGGTGAGTGTTGTGACTTACTCAGTGAGATGTTCACCATGAGCAGGGTAACAGGGTAACTGTAGTTCACACGCTTCCCGTGCAGGGGAGGTGGGAGCCGGGCCTGATGTAAAGGGAAAGGAGAGGAAGGGCTGAACTTGAGGGTTAACCTAGAGTGAGGGGAGGCAGATTTGCTTTGGGGGGTCAAGGACTTATCTGCAACAGTATCCAGGATCGGGTTAAAATCAGCGAGTGCCCATTTCTTCCAGCTGGGTCAGCAGCACACCAATGAGTACCTGCATCAGAACACACCATCTCCAGCCTCTATGCTGACTTGGGTCAGAAATCGGAGTAATTGCTGGCAAGATCCCCTCAGCCCCCACCCTCCCCTGCAGTGCTTTGTGTCTGAACCCATTGAGATTTGAGGCTACAGGAGAAACAAGAATAAGGACAGCCTCATGCTCTATAGAGCACTGTGCAAGGCAAGGTTTGCAACCCCAGCCCACCCAGCATCGGCAACACACACTTGGCAATGCCCCCTTTCCTCTCCTGAATGAAGTTCACAGGAGACAAGTCCCTGCACAGGTTGCTTTAGCGAATGGGATGCCCTCCCTATAACAGAACAAAGACATCAAAGGAA
Organism: Lutra lutra; assembly: GCF_902655055.1. Taxonomy (NCBI): domain Eukaryota; kingdom Metazoa; phylum Chordata; class Mammalia; order Carnivora; family Mustelidae; genus Lutra; species Lutra lutra. The sequence continues at coordinate 28,983,203 of NC_062290.1, forward strand.
ATATCTATAGTGAAATAGTATATTTCCATGTGTAAATGCTGGGGCCCAGGGCATGAGGGCACATCATGAAACTGGCAGATACGGAGATCCCTCCACAGTCACTGAGGCCATGCCTGCAGACGCCCATGCATCCTGGAGCCTGGTGAACACGCGGATGCTGTGGCCACCTGCTGACCTGACCCTGCAGAAGTGAGGGTAGGAGTTCATGAAAGATTAAATATTTTCACCAATTTATTAAACAGCTGCATTCTCGGAAATCTCAGTAACTATTAAACCATGCTCTCCAAGAGGGTGGTTGGGTTATGGACATTGGGGAGGGTATGTGCTGTGGTGAGTGCTGTGAAGTGTGTAAGCCTGACGATTAACAGACTTGTATCTCTGGGGCTAATAATATATTATATGTTAATTAAAAAAAAAAATGCTCTCCAAAACATGCAGTTAACTCCTAAGGTCACATAATCATAAACAAGGTTTTTTTATTATAAAAATGCTCAGCAGACACCCAGAGGTCAGGTGGACCCGGGGAATAGTTACCGTGCAGGACTTCCAATAACCTATTTGAACTCAAAGCACCCGCATCCAGGAGCTCCCCAACATCGGCAACTGAAAAAGTGGCCGCCCATTTCCACCATGCCCGCTAAGGGGCAGTGTTGTGGCGTGGAGAAGGAAGGTCCCAGTCCCACACAGAGACTGGGGGAGGACAGGGAGCCCTCAGTATGGCTGTGTCTGGCAGGCAAGCTTGCTGGGTGGCCGGTGGAGAAAGTCACAGTGGCTCAGCGGGAGGACAGCAGCAGGAAACCCCCCTCTCCGGGTTTGGAAGTGAGTGCAGTGTCTGCCAGGCCTGAGGTCCCAGGAGACCAAGAGCAGGCAGTTCCCTCTGAGAGGCTCCTGCAGGGTCCCCGAGTCCTGTCATTTCTCGAACACCTCTTTATTGAGCACCTCCCTGCCAGGTGCTGGGGACACTGTCTCTGCCCTTGGCTCCCAGTCGAGAGGGGGAGAGCGTCCCACATCACCCTACAGTCTGGTGGAGTCACAATGGAGAACCCCACCTGGGCCAGAGCCTCCAGGGGAGGAATGTTCTGGAAGAGATCCCAGCAGGAGAGGTCCCCTGGATGCATGGATGTCAGTTGGTTAGAGTGGGACCATCCTGGGTCGGGGAAGGAATCCCCCTGAGGCTGTACCCCACAGCTCCAGTGGGCCTCTGTTCTGGAGCCAGGATCCAGCTGGGAGTGGATAACGAGGCTGCCTGTGAGGCCAGATGGAGTCAAGGGCATGGGAGCGACGCCTCACTCTGCAGCCTCGAGGTGGGCTGTCTGGGTGCCCAGAGCCCCTGCCCATACCGTCCCCGCAGAAGCACTCTTGCCGTGTTTGGTGTCAGTGTTTACATACCTGTGTGTCCCCAGGACACGGATCTGGGCCAGGTCTGGACCTTCCTGTTTCTGCACTGTGTGGAGCCCACGGGGGCCTCCATAAATGTCTGCTGACGAGTGAGGGAGTGAGTGAGTCTGTGAGTTCTCCTGCTTCTCCCTGCAGGGACGAGAAAGAGGACAGGGGGAAGGTTAACGGGCCCTCGCCCTGCCACTCTGTCTTTGTACCTCGTGATGCCCTCTTTCTCAGCATCTGGTACAGTCACGGTGCCGGGGGAACAGGACCCCTCCACGCAGAGAGCAGCAGGCGCCCCTGGCCAGTAGGACAGGCCAACCCTGCTTCTCCTTGTAATCAGCGACCTCACAGGAGTTGCTCCAACCAATTCCTTGTGCACCAAAATGCCACGGACCTGGGCACATGCTGGCGACAGAGAGCAGATGGGTGGTTGTCAGGGACTGGGTGGGGAGGGAAGAATGACTGCTGATGGGCTCAGCTTCCTTACGTCATGGAATGTTCCAGAACCAGAGAGCAGGGCTGGTTGCACACATCGTACATGTAGTAACACCTTGGAGCTTCAGTCCTCTTTAAAATGGCTGAAACAGGGAATTTTATGTTACTTGCACTTTACATGAATTTTTTTGTGGCTACATTGGGACACCACGAAACCTCTGCACCATGCGTAAGAATCGTGGACCAGATACGAACTTCCAGTTAGAAAATGAGTGCCGGGATGTACTGTACACGACGGGACCACAGTTACTAACACTGCATGGCACGTGTGAAAGTTCCTAAGACAGTAACTCTTAAAACTTCTCCTCATAGGGGCACCTGGGTAGCTCAGTGGCTTAAGCATCTGCCTTCAGCTCAGGTCATGATTCCAGGGTCCTGGGATCGAGCCCCACATCTGGCTCCCTGCTCAGCAGAGAGCCTTCTCCCTCTCCCTCTGCCTGCTGCTCTGGCTACTTGTGTTCTCTCTGTCAAATAAATAAATAAAACTTTTAAGAAGCAAAAACAAAATTTCTCCTCACAAAGAAATCTCGGATGGGGAAGGACATGGCGAGGGGGTTCCAAACTGGGAGCATCCGCGCTGGCAATTTGCTCAGAGCCTTCTCTTGTTCTGTGACTAACTGGCCCCCCTGCACCTGTGTTTAGGACGCTCACCGGGGACTCTTCATCCAGCAGCTTCGACCCACGCAGAACCTCCAATCCAGGATCAAACTGAAGCTTTTTGGCCACTCGGGCTCCGGGAAAACCACGCTGGTGGAATCGCTCAAGTGTGGGCTGCTGAGAAGCTTCTTCCGGAGACGCCGGCCCAGACTGTCCTCCGCCAGCTCCACCAGGTTCCCGCCCTCCCCGCTGGCATCCAAGCCCGCAGGTAGGCGCCTCCAACCCGGCTTCTGTCTCTGCTCGAGGTGCTGGCTTTTGTGCTGTCCCGTGTCAAGGTCTAGAGTGAGTGATGGCTTTGTGTTGGTTCCCTGGCCTGTGGTGACCGGATCTCACTGCCCTGTTGGCTCTAGGTGTCTAGCCCCACTTTGGCTCCTGTGTCCATTTGCTTCTTGGCCTGCGCTCCCAGATCGCCCAGGAATAGCAAGGTCAGGGCCTCCCTAAAATCATGGTCACAGACACAGAGGTCCAAACTGCAAATGTGCCAATCACAGAATAGTGTCGTGTTCTACTCTAAACCAGACCAGTGTAACCAGAATGGGTTAATATGGTGAACAGTATGTTGTGTGCATTTTACATGAGTTTATTTAGATGCAGTGGGACAGAATAAAACATACCTGCCACATGGCTAACCATCACAGACCAGGGGACTCAGCCCTCGGAAATAAAACTCACGTGGACAGATTCCGGTTCCAGATCGTACACAGGATGGTACATTGGTCCAGGATGGGTTGTCCCCCTTCGGCTTTCTTCTTGGAACGCTGGGTGTGCACAGTAACTCGAGAACACAGCCACAGAATTCGCACTCATCCTTGTGCATCTCAGCGCTGGTTGGTGGTCTTGAAAGGTTCCCTAATGATGTCATGGTTGGTCCGTCCACTCACATGCAGCCTGACTGGGAGGCGGGCTTTGCTGTTGTCCCCCCACCTGCCTAGATGCAGTTAGGGGTGGTTCCATGTCCAGAAGGGCCGCGTGCCTGTCCTTCCCCGCCCCCGCCAGCCCCAGGGAGAAGCACCGCAGAGAACACTTAAGCACAGATTGTGTTTCTCCCAAATCCCAAGTGAGGCAATTACATTTTGCAAAGATAAGAATATAACCCTCCAGAGAGGTTCCTGTGTCGCCATTTAGTGCAAGGATTCATCTTCTCTGCACGACCTCACAAGGTGTCCTCTCAGATCCCCCCGCTGAAAACACTGACGGTAAAGTTTTGTTTCCATGTGATTCCTCTCTCCATGGGTGAGGGTGTCTGGGGAGCGTCTGCGGGGCTGAGGGACCGTTGACTGACAGTTACGTGCCCCCTTCAGCTTCTTTTCTCTGAACAGCAGTGGACTTGAAACCAGGTGAAGCTCCGAAAACCACAGTAGATTCACAGTTAGCGTGAGTGCAGGGCAGCTTACACGTAGCGGGACTATCTTCTGAACACAGTACGCCCGGAACTGGACGAATGTGGCTCGCGTGTCACCTCACTGAGTCCACACGGCAGCCTCCAGGACGTCTACCCAGCATTTTGCTGGAGCCTAGAGGGGTCCAGGGGGCTGCCCAGTGTCACCCAGCTGGGAATTCGTGACGGGCCGGACTGCTGTGCTTAGTGGGGATGATACAAGTCCGTCTGTAGTAAGGGCGGTTCCGGGCACGCATTGGCCATGGTCATCCGTAATTTTGGCTCAGTTTAGAGACGCAGGATGGTTTCACCTTCTCTGAAGCCAGCGGTCTTCCACACTTAATGATAGGCTCAGCCTGTGTGTGGACCGGGCCAGTGGTGCCGAATGTATGTGTGAGAGAGAGAGGGGCAAAGGGAGAGAGAGGAAGAGATCTACTTAGAGCTCTGAGCTGGAATTTCTGTACATCCTCATTGGGTATGAAGATTATGCCCCAGGAGCCCCTGAGCTAAACTAAACCAGCCACAGACAGATTTTATGTCCTTCTCAACCCTCATCCCTCAGAAGTAATGTCTCCATTCATCTTCCACATTTGGAAGAATCTGGAAGTAGATTCTTGATAAACTGTCGCTCAGGAAGGCCATGTTATCAGCCAGGGTCATGACTGTGGTGGCGTCCTTCAGCCAGGGAAGAGAGAGACTGGGTCGTGGGACTCGGTGACGGAAGATTCTGGCAGGACCATGTCCACTCTGGACCAGAGAAGCTGCTCCACCTGCGGTCAGCACAGAGAGACAGCGGGTCCCCTAGGGAGGCTGCTTCTCCTGTTCTCTGACCACCCCTGGTTCAGAGCTGCGTCTCCAGGCTGAACCCGCAAATTTCTGTCAGGATAGCAGGTTGGTGGGGCTCGGCTTCCCCGACAGGACTGTTAGCAGGTAAATATTGCCCTCTCTTGTGTCCCATGTGAGTCCATTCCAGAATCTTCCTGGTCTCCCAGCTGGCTTTGCTACCAGGAGGAGCCGAACTGTACTCCCTTCTTCCAGGAGCAGACAGCCTTGTTCTCTCAGGAGGCAGAGCTCTGCTCTCCGTGGTCACTTGTGTAAAAGGAAATCCCCTCAGGGATTCATAAGACTGGAGAAAGTGACTAATGCTGGAAAGACAGGAGAGAAGGCCCAGAGGACACCAAAAGGATGTCCAGCGGGCAAAGTGGCTGGAACCACAGTAAAACCTGGAAGCTGGGAAGCGTGGAAAGTGGTGTGTGAGGTTGACATGGTCTGTGCTGACCTGGGTCGGGGTTCTGCACACGTGTCGTCTCACTGGATTCTCACGACGTTTTGAGGTTGTGTCATAACCCACTTTGGAGAGAAGGAACTGGGGGCTCAGAGACATAATGTGTCTGCCTCAGACAGAGGCTGAAACCCGGGGCCTGGGCGCTGTGTGTTGTGTGCAGGAGAGGGTGTAGGGGAGGAAAATAGGATTAGCTGCCGACATTCACACCTCAGTCACCAAAAAAGTTGGATATTGGGCTCTTTGTGGAAAGTTGGAAGCTCTGGGTGCACCGACTCACATCCCGGATATCAATATCCATATAAGTACCTGAATATCACTCAGACAGCAGGCCGAGGGTTTGCCTTAGATGCCTGGCCCTTGGCTCTGTCGGCTCCTAAGACGCAGGGGGAGAAGGGCCGAGCCATCAGGCAGGACGCAAGATCGGGGGCACATGTGGATCCCAGCTGCTCCGTGTGCACCTGCTCGGGGCCATGGGGGTCTTCCCCACAGGGCTTGTCTAGCGGCCACACCCAGACTTGCTCTGTGGCCAGCGGAGGGTTGTGGCTGTGGCTTTGTGGAGCTGCAGCAGGAAGGACATACCCAGAGCAGAGGAAGGAACCGGTGTCCGGTGCTGCGGGGTGGGGTGGGGGGCGGCCTGCGGTCCTCAGAGAGGAACACAGGGGGCGCCCTGTCTCTGCTGAGGGTGCCCAGGGGGCTGCTCCACCGGGCCTGCCGCTTCCCACCACTAGGGGTCAGCAGTTAGCAACGATGAATGGTTTCCCTCTGATGCCTCTGTCTCCCTGTGAAATGATCATTTTTATGATACCGGACACAAACTCTGTCCTGACGAGAACTCAGTAAGGTTCAGGAGTGCCTGCCAAATCCCGTCCGCTCTGCCTGGGACAAGCTGGCCTGCTAGTGGGTGGAATCCCTTTGCGGTCAGCCTGACACAATCTCACGGCCCAGAGTGGGACGTCTTCATCGGCCTCAGTCAGGGTCCTGGTGGGGACGTTAATGGAAGGACACTGTCATGGGCACAGTCAGGGGAGCATCTCAGAGACAGTGAAGCATTCAAGGCCTGGGACAGAAGGAAGCCATTCCCTCCCCTGGGGCGGAAAGACCAGAGGAAGATAACTCTGTTCCTGAGAAAGCTGGAAGCCCCGGGGTGAAGCTGCTGCGTGGGGGAGGGAGGGCTGAGTCAGTCCCCAGGGTCCGCCTCTGGCACTGAGCAGCGCAGGCCAGGGCTGTGGGAGGTGCAGCGGACAGGAAGAATCAGGGCAGCACCCCTGACCCACACAGCAGCAGGGTGGGGAATGAGAGTGTCCTGGGAATAGACAAGGCACAGGCCAGGCAGTGGGGAGCAGACATTCAGGCAGCCCCGTTCTCACCACCTCCCGTCCACTTGCAGTGTCCGTGAGCATCAGCAACCTGTACCCGGGCTGCGAACACGTGAGCGTGAGGAGCCGTAGCATGATGTTCGAGCCGGGACTCACTCGAGGGACCCTGGAGGTGTTGGTGGCCCCGCCCCAGCACCCACACTGCGCAGCTGACGACCAGTCCACTAAGGCCATTGACATCCAGAATGCTTATCTGAACGGTACAGTGGCCCACGCACCCCACTGGGGAGCACCTTCTGTCTCCCTTCTCCCTGGACTGTAAGTCCTCCCCCTGAGGGAGCGGTCCCCTGCATCTGTCACAGCCCCACAAGGACAGAGGAAGAGCCACGCAGAGTGACCACGGGAGTAGCCCAGTGAAGCACAGCTGGTTCATACCCATAAAGAGTGAAACTAAACCCCCTGTCCTCCTGGGCACCGAGCAGAGCCCCAAGCACACAGTAGGTGCTCAATAAATGTTGAGTAAATCAATACATTTTCTTGGCAGAGCCCAACATCCACTTGGATGAGAAAACTTGTAAAATACTATCCCGCTGGCAGTTTGACAAATGCAGGTGTGAGAAGAGTTATCCTTGACCACATCTGCCTTGTGGCCAGTGCTAGGCGGCCCAGGCACGGGCGATTCTCTCCGAGGGCAAAATTTCCCATGTGTTCTTTGCCCTCAAACATTTCCAAGGGGGTGACACTTCACATGTTCCCTTGGAAGGTTATTTTCTCCAGCAGTCACTGTGTCACCCCCCATCCAGCCCCTGGAGCTCCCGGGCCCCCCATTGGCCCACTTTGTCACTTGAATGCCAGCCCCTGACTCATGGTGATGAAGTCTAGAGCAGGGATAAAGCAGTTCCTTTGAGACCCACCTGTGAGGACCGTATGCGCTGATTTCAGCGCCTGCTCCAGTGTCCGGCACAGGGGAGGTGCTCGGACAATGCCGGTCGGGGGCATCTTCCCGTCGGCTCCGTGATTACCCTGAACCCCGTGAACGGTAGACGTCAATGTGTGTCACCTCGAGCTGTTCATCTCCGGGGTGCAGACGGGTCTCCTGCAGGGCTTGTGAAGACTCAGACTGCCACCCTGCCCCCCAGAGCTGCTGATCCAGGAGGTGGGAGGGTGAGGTTCCCAGGTGAGGCTGCTGCTGTCGGTCTGGGCAGCCCACTAGGAGAACCACTGGGTCCAGTGATGTAGAATTAAAGCCCACGGGAATTTTCTTTTTTAAAAGCGGAGTGTTGTCTGTGGTCCCGGAGCTGAGCTGGTGTCATAGCATCGGGAGAGGGGCAGCCTGTCCCCAGCACCCCTCCCTCACCCGGCTCCTCGCAGCCCCTGCCCCGCTCCAGATCTGGCTCCCAGTGCTCCCTGTGCTAGAGGACCTGTGCCTGTGCTCCGGAACCCTCCACACTACTGCCTCAGCGGACAGACTTAGAGAGTCCCGTCCCCAGGGCTGCCTGTGCTCCAAGTTGAGGCTCCAAAAGTGCCCTTGGATCTTCCTGAATAATGGTTGATTGCAGAATTTCTGGCCCAAAATTAGCACCGAGGGGAAGAATTGGGGAAAGGGAGCTTGAAATCCTACAACATAAATGGTCCTGCCTGCTTACCCCAGAGGCCAGTGCGTGGATGGTCACTGCCCTGCTGGGATGTGGCCGTGTAGGGCTAGGGATGCCCCTGTGTCTGGAAGGTCCCTGAGAGGTTCCAGGTACCTTAGGATCTACAATCAGAGCCTCACCCACAGACACTTCTAAGAGAACCCTCTGTACCCACCACTCAGATATGAGAGAGCCAGCGCCCCCCAAACATTAGGCCACACAGCCTTCTACCCTTCTTGACCCTTCCACTGCCCCCCACGCTGGCTGAGTGTATGGACCCCACCTCCTTACAGCTCCCTCCGTCAGACGCAGACCTTGCTAATCAACCATTGCATCTTTCACCTGTGCAGGTGACCTACCTGAGCAGGTCACTTCCTCACCTGAGGAAGGTGAATATAACCAAATTTAAATTTATTTAATAAATTTATTATTGATATTATTATATTACATTATATTACTATAGTATATTATTATATTATGTAATTATATTACAATATAATTTTATATAATTATATAATTATTATATATTATTATATTATATAATAAATTATTAATATTATTAATAATAAACATCGTTATATTTATTAATAATTAAATAAATAAATAATTTGGTTATATTTGGTAATTTAACCAAAATTAAATTACATATCTCAGTGACTTTTACATTCAACATCACATATACCCTGTCATGTTCCAAAAAGAATTTATACTTATTTGAAGGTAGGGAATCTTATCACATACATTCTCTGACTGTGTGAGTTTGTTGATGGGGAGCCCAAAGCCACCAGTTGGCTCTGACTCCTTCCTCGTGAGGAGTCATTCCTGTGGGGAAGGCGGGAGTGTATAGATAAACAGCTGGGTGGTATGGACACCACTCTTTCCCTCAGCAGGCCCTAAACTGTTAAAAAAAAAAAAAACACAAAAACAAAACCCATGGTTGGCATTTGCTGGTGGTGGTACAGATAAGTCATCTCTCTTCTCTCTGTAGGCGTTGGTGATTTCAGCGTGTGGGAATTCTCTGGAAATCCTGTGTACTTCTGCTGTTACGACTACTTTGCCGCCAACGATCCCACGTCCATCCACGTCATTGTTTTCAGTCTGGAAGAACCCTACGAGATCCAGTTGAACCAAGTGATTTTCTGGCTGAATTTCCTGAAGTCTCTCGTGCCAGTTGAAGAGCCCATCGGTAAGCCAGTAGGTCCGGTGTGGGGGCGCCCTTCCCGCCGGGAGGATCCACAGCTCGGGGCTAACTGTGAAGCTCCCCCACACCCGGTCTCTCCTTCCCATGACTAGATTCCCGCTCTGGACGGTTCCTGAGGCCCGGCCACTCCGTTTGTTACAGGGAGTTATTACAGGATCACATTTTCCTGCCTCAGAGACCAGGTCCGAGCAATTCCTTGAGAACCACGTGTCACTCTCTCCCTACACGCTAGAGCTGTGGTCACTTTTGTTGGGTGGAAGTGGAATTCGTCCTTTGATGGTCTCTGTGCCTCTACCTACATGATGAAGAAGCAGAACGGGCCCTCCTTTGTTGTGTGATTCCATCAAGAACGGAAGGGACCCTATTGAGTGTGAACGTATTATCTTAACTCTATTCCTAGAGCAGAAGACAGCCTCCAATATACTTTTGTTCCTTCGTGTACAAAACAAAAAGGAGCAGCCTTCCAGGGTGGGCACTGGGCTATCCATTTTGTTCTTTGAAATTCATAGAATAATCAAATAATTGGACTTAACCTCCTCAGGGGACCCCCACTCTTCCTCTTGCTTTCCCGTTCTTTTGGCTGTTTTCTTCCTAAACCCTCCTCTAAGGAGAGGCTGGCAGGCTGTGTGCAACGCAGGAGGCCCTCTCAGCCATCTCTGGGTATCGCTGCATTCGGAGAGCTTTCTTTGTCTGGTAAAGGATGCACCTGCTTGGAGTTTGATTTCCCCACACCATGCAAGCAGGGCCCCCCAGAGGGAGAGCTGAGAAGCTCCCTCGTGTTCTGTGGTCTGAGCCCAGGAAACAGGCTCGTCCCGATGTTGGCCAGGCCCGGGCCTTCTCGGGCTGAGCCGACACGGCGGGCGGGCAGGCTGCACCTCCCAGAGGCCAGCACGGCCTCCCTCCCCCAGGGAACTCGAGGCAGCCAGGAAGGAGGACCCACCTGTGAAACACCTGCTTTCTGCCTCCAGCCTTCGGCGGCAAGCTGAAGAACCCGCTGCACGTGGTCCTGGTGGCCACCCACGCCGACATCATGAACGTGCCTCGGCCGGCTGGAGGCGAGTTCGGGTATGACAAGGACACGTCCTTGCTCAAGGAGATCAGGAACAGGTAAGGGCGTCGCTGGTGACAGGGGCCATCCCGCAGAGCTCACGGAGACCAGAGGTCTCCTTTGCTTGGTTGGCTTCTGTGGCATGGTTTTTATTTGTATCAAAACATTGAAAACATAACAGATGCAACAGAAGTAAAGAGCATGGGATAAAAAACAACAAAGCATGCATTGCTTTCCTCACTGGCCCCAGGGGATCTTCTGTTAGGGGTTTCATGCACTGAGTTACCGCTTTCTGGAGGCACTTCCACCCGACAGATGACATTATCAGATTTGGCATCGGTGCCCGTCTAGCTAGTTAGCACATCCATCATTACGCCTCCTTCCCTTCTCCTTATTTCTTTTTTTGTTTTTTGGTGAGAATGTTTCTCCCCCAAAAATGTTTAAGCTCAACCCTTAGCAAACGTCTGTCGTGTAATGCAGTGTCACCAACTGTGGTCACCATGTTGATGAAGACCCCCGGTGGTGGTTGTTGCTTTTGCTCTCAGTTCCTCTGACGATGGTCTTCTTACCACTGAGCAGTATTGCTCAAGGCAAAGTTGCTGCTCATGAGGGTCTCGTGACAGTCACTTGGGGGTCCTGACCTGATCTGGAAAGTAGGAGGGGCTGGAGGGGGAAATACCAGCGTGAGATTCCTGGCACGTGTTTTTGTAGAACTTCTGTTTGTGGATGTGCACGGGTCACAGTGTAGAAATACACATTTTTACATAGCATCTGTCAAAAAAATCTGGAAGCTGCAGCTTTGACAGTAATGTGAATTCTCGATTGATCGTCTGCAGACACTTCTTGTGGTCCTCCTGATAGGAAAAAAAGGGCTTGTACTAATATTTTCCATCAAAGGTGTGACTGTCAGGCCCATCGTCTGCTCTTACGCCGTCACCCTGAGATGGCCTCCGTCCTCTTAGCGTGCAAGGGGCGGGCACAGGCCTCATCTGTCCTGCGTCAGGTGACCTGAAATCTTCCCATACTGTGTGCCTGCCGCTTTGTGGGACTGGAACTGCCCCTCGTCCCTCAGCAGCCACCATCCTCGGGTCTCAGAGCACGCAGGTCCCCACCCCTCCCGCCTGCATTACGTGGCAGACGCCAGCAGACGGCGAGGGAGGGTTGGCCTTTGCAAGGTCACAAGAATGTTCTGGTTTCTGGCCAGCAGAAGCCTGGCTCCCTGGGGCACTGCAGCACCCTGAGGAAGCCGCTGCTCTTCCCTCAGGTTTGGAAACGATCTTCACATTTCAAACAAGCTGTTTGTTCTGGATGCTGGCGCTTCGGGCTCTAAGGACATGAAGGTCCTTCGAAGTCACCTGCAAGACATCCGGAGCCAGATTGTGTCGGTGAGTGAGCAGGGAGGCTGCAGGCCCACCTTTGCCCAGACCATGAGGTCACCCCAGAGCCGATCTGTTCATGCTGTCCTCCTGGTTCGGTTCAGTCCTCAGGGACCCCAGGACGGGGCAGTCACAGGGCCGTGTTTGTGTCCGTTGCTCTGGGAGGAACGAAGGGTGAGAACAAGGAAGGGGCCTGGAGCTGAGGGGTTATGGACATGGGGTCACCTTTGGGTGTATGAGATTCTGACAGTTTTAGTAACAGGGCCTTTTACAAATCACAGAAACCACCCAGAAGTGTCTTACTGTTCGATATTTAGAAAATGCAGAGAAGCATCTGCGGGGCTCAGTCATTTAAGCGTCCAAACTTGGTTTTGGCTCAGGTCTCAATCTCATGGGCCGTGAGATCTAGCCGCACACCAGGTTCCACGCTCAGCCTGGAGTCTGCTGGAGGATTCTCTCCCTCTGTCCCCCCAACCCCGCCCTTCTGTATGTACTCTCTTCCTCTCTCTCTAAAATAAATAAATTTATTTTTAAAAGAGCTTCTTTATTCAAGACTGACAGAGAGAGGGAGGAGGGGGGCGCATGCTTGCATGAGCAAGGGGGAGGGGCAGAAGCAGGCTCCCCGAGGAGCAGGGAGCCTGATGCAGGACTTTGGTCCAGGACCCGTGACCTGAGCCACGGCAACTGCTTAACCGACTGAGTCACATAGGCACCTCCATAAATAAGTAAATTTGAAAAAAAAAGCCAGGGGCACTTCTTAGAGTTAATACAGTTCCAGCATACATCTTTCAGAAATGAGATAATTGGATTGGGTTTTTTATCTTAAAATTTCAGTGGAAGAATAAATAACATATTATAAAAACTGTGTAGCTAATCCAAAATTTAAAAAATCAATAAGCGGAGTAAATGAGTGTAGAAGTAAATCACAACATCTACAGAAATTTAGTAGAAGACAAAGATGTTTCAGTTTTGGGGAAAATGTGATTTCATCCGTGATCTGACACAACTGGCTATTATTCTAGAATGAAATGAGATTGAATTCTACTCACTGAGAGTCCCAAAAATAAATTCTAGGTGGACCTATTAAATGTCAAAAAGAAGAAGAAAAAAAAAAAAAACCCGCAATATCTTGACTATGTTTTTAAAATAACTTGGTATTGCTTTGGAAAACCTTTTAGGTCATACAGGGAACCCTACGAGTTTTCAAAGAAAGTGTATCTGTTTGACAATATGGAAGCTAAAATTTCTTTTCTGTCAAAAAAATTCCATGAACAAAGTTAAAAGGTGAAATAGACTGGAAAAAAATATTCTCAGTGCCTCTGACCCATAAAAGGTTGCTGCTCTATAATATTCGAAAAGTTCTCCGGAGCTGACACGAAAGGGTAAACATCCCAAGGGCAGAATGCTCCCTGAAAAGTTGCTGCTGCCCCAGCCTCCTGGGTGGGAACAAGGAGCCTGTGTCTCTCCTTCCCTTGGGGTGGGGCGGGGCGGGGGGGGGGGGGTGGGTGGCTCCACTTAGAGCTTACTGCTTCCCTGCTGGAACATGCCCCTTCACACCAGGCTCCAGTTCCCGATGTGCTGTAGGAATCTTTAGGAAAACTCTGGGCCCACCTGAAGGCCAGTCCTTGCCTTCCAATGAGATCCCCAGTAAGGCACAGTGAGTGGGGAGTAGTCTGGGGAAGGGGGGGGGTCTCAGAAGAACCCCGTCACAGAAACCAGTGGGCATCAATCAGGAACAGTGGTCTGCTCCCTCCCCACCAGTTGGCAGTAGGGGCTCTGCTCTGGGCTGAGTTTGAACTGGGAGGTGGTGAGATTGTCTGCTTCACAACCCCCGCCCTCAACTCCTGAGGCCGAGCAGGTGGAACCCATCACACAGACCGCCTTTTTGCCTGGGAACTTTGCTTTACGAATAAGGAGTGGAATTTAGCTGACCTAAAGGTAGGATTCGAGAAGGGACTACATGATTAATTATGCAGGCCAGTATATGGCTGGCTTTTTTAATTAGGATGGTGTGCGGATTATCTGAGTCTGTCACACAGATGATTTATTTAATGGAATTAAAAGATTGAAAATCAATTTCAAGGGGAGTGGGGAGATGGGCAAAATAGGTGAAGGGGGGTGGGAGTTACAACCTTCCAGCTGTGGAGGGAGTAAGTCGCAGGAATAAAAGACACAGCATAGGGGCACCTGGGTGGCTCAGTGGGTTAAAGCCTCTGCCTTTGGCTCAGGTCATGGTCCCAGGGTCCTGGGATTGAGCCCCTAATCGGGCTCTCTGCTCGGCAGGGAGCCTGCTTCCCCCTCTCTCTCTACCTGCTTCTCTGCCTACTTGTGATCCTGTCTGTCAAATAAATAAAATCTTTAAAAAAAAAAACAAAACAAAACAAATAAAAGACACAGCATAGGGAATATCATCCATAGTATAGTAACAGTGGGCGGTGACAGAAGTCACCACACTTGTGTGGTGAGCCTGGCATAGCCTGTGGACTGGTCCACTCCCTGCGTCGCGCCCTAAAACTCTCCTAAGGTTGTGTGTCAACTATACTCAAAATTTTTGGAAATAATTTAAGAAAGAAATCTATTTCAAGCCCGTTACCAAGAATTAGTCTCATTTAAACTGTATTTATCCACAACATTCCCACGAATACCTAATTTACTGGTAAAAACCCACTGGGATATTGCTAAGGACGGTTCATCTCTTTTCCTGTCCCTTTGCTCATGAAGTGACCATCTTGTGGCTGAAAGAGTTGCTCCAGGGCAGGATGGAACACAGCTTTTGGGGCCAAGGAGCACTGAGATTGAGTCCCTGTTCCAAATGCCTTGTTATGAAGCCTCCCCCCTATTTAACCATTCGCCGTAGAAACGAAAGCGTCCGTGTACTACTTGACGCTTGTAACCGGGTGTCACGGAGAGGCGGCGCTGTAAAGAAAGAACTGGCCCCGTTTGCCCAACAAAAAAGCCTTAACTCATCCCGAATATTTCTTGCAACGGTGCCGAAAAGAGCGCCATCCCCTCTCCCTGGGCTTCTCCGAGGGAGCGCCCCGGGCCGCAGGTTGACCTTTCCGGTCCTGCGCGTTCTAGGTGTGCCCGCCGATGACGCACCTGTGTGAGAAGATCATCTCCACGCTGCCTTCCTGGAGGAAGCTCAACGGGCCCAACCAGCTCATGTCGCTGCAGCAGTTTGTGTATGACGTGCAGGATCAGCTGAACCCGCTGGCCAGGGAGGGAGACCTCCGGCGCATCGCCCAGCAGCTCCACAGCGCCGGCGAGGTAGGGGTAGGGGGCGGGGCCCGGGCTGGGGCGGGGGAGGGGCTCCACGGGAGTGTTTCTGCCGCCTCGGAAGGGGCTTTGAGCCGGCAGAGCTGAGTGGAAACTGACCAGCCACCCACAATCTATCCAGACGTGGGGCCCGGATGATTTTCGGACCTGCGGTTCTCTGCTCCCCCGTCCCGCCAGAGACCTGTCCCGTGGCTGTGTGCGGGTTTGCTCATTTTCCCGCTTATGCGAGTTAGGAGGCACAGTTCCTGCCGCACGGGGCAACTGGGCCTCTCTCCTCTCGTCCTGGGGCACCCAGTGCTTAACTGTGATTTTCTGCCCTATGGGCTGAAAGTCCAAACAGACTTTGGGGCTTACAGATTATTGAGAAAAGGCAGTGACGAGAGGACGTCCGGAGACACTTCGACCCAGCAAGCAGTGTCCCCCAGAAATGACCCAGAAATGGAGATCTTTGCTTCTGTGTGCATGGCATTCAGCACCGGGGCTTGGGACTGCTGTTCTCATCGCCTCCTCTGCCTGTCCCCAGACAGGGGACCTAGCCTTTTCGTTCCTCCGTCCTGTGACATCAGGGGACAGTTGAGGCTAGTCCGGGCCACGAAGAGCAGTTCTGAACGTGAAGACCCAGAAGCAGTTCTGAGAATTCTAGACACCCGGAGCTTCTGGTCCAGTCTCAGTGTCCCCCTGACTCAAGGCCCGTGTGTGTGAATCAGATAGGCCTGACATTAAAACTGAATCTGGTGACCCTGAAAACTAGAGCATCAGGCAGTGAGAGTAGGAGCCTCCGAACTCTGCTGAAACTGCTGGTAATCTACAGGCCCCTACTGCTGTGCTTTAAAGTGATTGAATCCAAGGACCGGGATCCCAGCTTACATTATAAGATAAGAGTAACCATAATAATAAACTCATTCCATTGACTCGGTCTTCTCTTGTCTTCTGATATCTGACCAGCAGTTTCTAGAGCAAGGGTATAATCCACTGTATTCTTTATTCTCCTTGCCCTTGAGACTTTAAGTGAGTAAGTGAAGCTCCGATAGTAGGAGTAAGGAAGGGGAATCTGTCAGGTGCCCAGGCTCTGCTTGGCCACCAGCCCCTCTCCCAGGCTGTTACTGCCCACTGGTGAGGAAGCTTTTAGGCACATGTCACTGGTTGTCCTGATGCGTCTTTCCGCTGTGGGACCCCTCACTGCTCGAAGTCCCTTAGTCTGCTCCCGTGTGGCCAGTGTCTCAGCCTTCCCTGACCCTGAGGTCCCTCCAAATGCCTTAACAAGCAATAGATCTGCTCTACCCTCCCGGAATTGTCATTCTAGGGACCATTTGGAACACACTCTGGGCAGAGGGGCTCTCAAAGCTGTAACTGCAGTGTAGACTAGAAGGTGGTCCTGGTACCAACAGTCAGGAGCCTCCGCCTCCATGTGAGAAGGGAACCTGCTCTGGGTTCAGAGGGAGGAGAGGAGGGAGGTGCGGCACAGAGCGCAGCTGCCTCTGGGTGTTGTCCGTTTTCTGTCTCGCAGACTTCTGCTTTTTAAAGAAACACAGGTGACAGGTGACGCTCCAAGTCCTGTGCAGCCTCGTTCCTCCCTCCTCCTCTCTAGCACCACTGCCTGCAGGCATCGCTTTCCAGACCTTTTTTTCTGTGTGTGTTAAAATTTTACATGATGAAATAATATAACAACTGGAATCTTTTTCTTGAAAAATTTTAAGCCTTCAGAGAAGTAAGTGCAGGAAGAGCTCAGTCATCATCTGCTTCACACTTAAGTTAACCAAGTGTTTACTCCATTGGCGCTGTCTCTCTCTCTCTCTCTTCTATTTATTTGCTTATTTGTTTTGCAAATAAGACATTTCACCCCTAAATAATTGAGCTTGTAGCCCCTCCGCTGTGGGGTATCCTCCCACTGGTACAGGGTGGAGGAGGGACCGTAAAGTAGCTCCCAAAATGAGACCCAAAAAACGAAGCAGGCAAGTCCTTATAGTTTTATTCAAGGTGACTTATGAGCAGGGGAGATGGGGTGGGCAATGACCCACTTGTGCTGTTGGTCTCCACAAAGTCTGGACAGTTGTCTACAGATTTTGTAGACAGGGTCCGTGTGCCACTCACTGACTTCTAACTTCGAATTAGATCTCATGGTACCACCTGTGTGTCAGGAAGGGGAGACACTTTGTTCTCTTTGACAACTTTACCAAGGGCCAAAGCAAGCTTCCTACCCTCCTGGCCTTGGTGGGTGTTTCTCAGGTTCGTATATTAATCTCCAAGAGCCCCTGGGCCACAGAGGGCATCAGTGAGTGACCATGAACAAGACAGAGGACTAAGGATGGAGTCACCCGGATTACCACAATATAATTAATTGTGTTCCAGAAACATAGCATGGATATAATGCTACTATTGAATATATAGTCCCCATTTGAGTGTTTGCCACTCGTCCCAGTCATTTCTGTCATAGCTGTTTTCATTCATTTGTGTGTTCATTTGGGAATGTAGAATCCAGTCAAAATTTTCTCACAGCACTTGTCTGCCATCTCTCTCTATTTTTGCCTTTCGCTCATTGCATTGACCGTTTTTTGTTTTTGTTTTTTTTTTTAAACTGTCCAAGGTAATCTTTTCATTCCTTCTCAGAACCTTCTCAAGCTGGTGTTTTGGGTCGCTGTTGGATTTCGGAGATCTGTCCCCATGAATGCCCTGGGTCAGTTTTTGCAACATGTGCTTAGAGTTTATCATTGTTCGGGTCCCCTAGCGCTCTGAACTGGTGCCTCTGGCCATCTTGGTCCCCACGTGTGACCTCCTGTTGTCCCTTCCGGCAGATCAACATCATGCAGAGCGAAACGGTGCAGGACGTGTTACTCCTGGACCCTCGCTGGCTCTGCACCAACGTGCTGGGGAAGCTGCTGTCCGTGGAGACCCCACGGGCCCTGCACCACTACCGGGGCCGCTACACCGTGGAGGACGTCCAGCGCCTGGTGCCCGACAGTGACGTGGAGGAGCTGCTGCAGATCCTGGACGCCATGGACATCTGCGCCCGTGACCTGAGCAGCGGGACCATGGTGGACATCCCCGCCCTGATCAAGACGGACAACCTCCACCGGTCCTGGACAGACGAGGAGGACGAGGGGCGGGTCTACGGCGGCGTGCGCATCGTCCCCGTGGAGTACCTCACCCCCTTCCCGTGCGGCATCTTTCACAAGGTCCAGGTGAACCTGTGCCGGTGGATCCACCAGCAGAGCGCGGAGGGAGACGCAGACATCCGCCTGTGGGTGAACGGCTGCAAGATCGCCAACCGCGGGGCCGAGCTGCTGGTGCTTCTGGTCAACCACGGCCAGGGCATCGAGGTGCAGGTGCGCGGGCTGGAGACGGAAAAGATCAAGTGCTGCCTCCTGCTGGACTCCGTGTGCAGCACCATGGAGAACGTCATGGCCACCACGCTCCCGGGGCTGCTGACGGTGAAGCATTACCTGAGCCCCCAGCAGCTGCGGGAGCACCACGAGCCCGTCATGATCTACCAGCCGCGGGACTTCTTCCGGGCGCAGACCCTGAAGGAGACCTCGCTGACGAACACCATGGGGGGCTACAAGGAGAGCTTCAGCAGCATCATGTGCTTTGGCTGTCATGACGTGTACTCGCAGGCCAGCCTCGGGATGGACATCCATGCCTCAGATCTGAACCTCCTGACCCGGAGGAAGCTCTGTCGTCTCCTGGACCCACCCGATCCCATGGGGAAGGACTGGTGCCTTCTCGCCATGAACTTGGGTCTCCCCGATCTTGTGGCGAAGTACAACACCAACAACGGGGCTCCCAAGGAGTTCCTCCCCAGCCCGGTCCACGCCCTGCTCCGGGAATGGACCTCCTACCCCGAGAGCACAGTGGGCATCCTCATGTCCAAACTAAGGGAGCTGGGGCGTCGGGACGCAGCGGACTTTCTACTGAAGGCGTCTTCTGTGTTCAAGATCAACCTCGACGGCAATGGCCAGGAGGCCTATGACTCGAGCTGCAACAGCGGCACGTCTTACAACTCCATTAGCTCCGTCGTGTCCCGGTGAGGGCAGCCTTGGGCTTGGGCGGGGTCTCTTTGGACTGCAAAACAGGGGGACGCGGCCCCTCTTTCCCATCCAGAAATTCAGGGTGCATCCCCCCCCCCCCCCGTGCCCACATATGGAAGGATGCCACTCTCCCTCCTGTTTTACCAGTCTCTCTGCCACTGTGTCCCTCCCGCTCACACACTCCACTGTGTGTGGATGGTCTTCTCGTTTCAGAGCAGACCGTGCATCCCCTTGTCCTCTGGCCATTTGAGAAACTAGTGTCCCTCCTCTCTGTGTTCTGGATCCATCTCCCCTCCAGCACCTTGCTCCTTGCTGATAATTTTACTGGAATTCCTCACTTTCAATGAAATTTTTTAAACTACGGATTGTCCTTTAAAGAAAAAAAAAAAAAACACACACACACATACATTTATCCAAAATGTGTATTACTTCTCTTCTTGTCCCTGTTAGACCACGTCCTCAGCTTATCTCTTTGGTATTTGTAGGAAGGACTCCCATGCACGGACTCCCACTGTATCCCTCATAAACAGACAACATGTGAGTGCCTTTGCAGAAGAGGGTGTGTCTGAGAGCAGCCGGGTCAGCCAGGAGCTGTCGCCAGGAGACGCCCCCTCTCTGTCCCTTGCTGTCTGCTGATCACCGCTGGAGGTGCTGCGCCCTGAGCTGGTTTGTCCCCCAGTAGTTTTTGTGTTTCACTTGGCAAGGAAAGGGGAGGAAGGAACCCTCTTCTGGAGTCACTTCACAACCGGCGTTGTTTTCACGGAAAGACTTGTCTTTGTTGCTCTTGTTTAAACGTCGACATGCGGGTCCACGCAGCACCTGCCCACGGTCCCCCTGCCTCATTCCCGCGCATCTCAGGTAGAAGGTGACACCGCTGCAGGTGAGGAAGGCCTGTGGGAGAACTCGGAAGACCCCTGCCCCGTGGTGTGTGGCAGTCGGTTGTCATCGGTGCACAGTGGATGATTTTTACATCTAGCTTCTGGTTCCGTAACCTTGTGTACTTGAAGTCCAACAAGATGACGGAAGTCAGTTTCCTTGCAGTGATTTTAAATTGTGATGGAGTTTTAAGTTGATATGAGGGAACGTGTCCTAATTCTTCTGTCCTGGGAAGCATGTAATTTTAATGTTCCATTCCATGTGTGTATATGTGTGTATATATATATAAATATGCAGTATGTATATACATATATATGAATACAGGTATTTTTACTTAATCTATACAATGTAGTAAAAAGATGTTGGTTTCTCACTTCTGTTCTCTTTTTTTTCTTTTCCCTTTTTTTTAATATAAATAAACTATTGCTTGTTGCATTCGATTGTTGGTCTTTCATTCAAAAAGGATCCTTTATCTCTGTTTTATTTTCACCCTGCGGTACCCACAGAGCGGACAAACCACACTGAAGTCCAGAAAGTCCGTGAAACTGAACCCCCGTATGGACACACCCAACTTACTTCAGGGTTGTTGTTACTAAAATTGGGAATGGTTTAAAAAAAAAAAAAAAAGTGAGAATGGTACAGGGAAATGGGAAGAGCCCAGAGGGTTTTCACGTTTGTTCTCACTCAAAGAAGGGAACCACTTCCATTGTCCCTGCCTGACCCAAACACAGGCGGAATCCTGGAGTCCCGGCGCGGGCACTTGGAGAGATTGGTCTGTACAGACGTGCGGGGAACGGCCCGCAGGAGGGAGAGAAAACCCACCACACATTTCCCTTCATGAACAATCACACCCAACACTGAGCAGGGCACTAGAGGCCAGGACAGATTCGGGAAGAATCTGGAGAGGCCCTTCCTGTTCCTGCTCAAGTTCTAACCCAGCTCAGAATTCTGCCCCCAGACCTTTCACAGACTGCAAATGGAAACAGAAAAAAGAAACTCTTGGGGCCAGATGTGTTACAGAATTAATAAAAAATCCAATTTAGAAATGCAACGGTACCAAAACCATCACAGGACCCTGGCCAGCTTGAGACAGTACATTCCTATGGTCGTCTCATGAATATGTCTGTGTTCCCGCCTCGTGGGGTTAACACTTCTGGGATTTCACAAGTGTGCTCAAGGGTTGGGGGACTTGTGTCCAAGCACTGATTCCAAAAAGGATTCCCTTTTCTTTTTCAAAGGTAAGTATTTTTGGCTTTTAATACCTGTTCTTGAAAATCCAATATTTTTTGTTCTCTGATTCTGTCCTTCAAAGACATAACCAGCCACCAGAACGCCCTGATTCAGGCGTTCACTGCTGTACTTCAGATCATAATAAATGCCTGGAGAGTAAAATTCAGTGCTGGAGTGAGTTTTTCCATGTGACATGTGATAGTAACCCAGCCTATCAACTACGATAAGGGAGAGATTTCAATTTTCAGTGAAATGACCTAAGTCCAGATATGATTAAAAGCTAGATCTTTTGGGTCCCTGGGTGGCTCAGTTGGTTGAGCGACTGCCTTCAGCTCAGGTCATGATCCCAGAGTCCTGGGATCAAATCCCGAGTCAGGCTCCCGGCTCCTCAGGGAGTCTGCTTCTCCCTCTGACCTCTCCCTCTCATGCTCTCTCTCTCTCACTCACAAATAAATAAAATCTTAAAAAAAAAAAAAATGCTAAATCTTTTTGGGCTAGGTAAGTAAAGACTTAGGCCCTCATCTAACACCCGCAAATACATGACGTGGCCCCATCTCTTTTCTAAATAACAGATCATGAACCAGAAAAGACCACTTATGGGAACCTACCTTGAGGGTGTCAGCCTAAGGAAACACCACAGATCACAAAATTACTTGAACCAAGCTGCTCTTTACGGTTTCAAGTGAAATCCTATGAAAAATTTCAAAATTCTAGTAACTTCAAAAGGTTATAGTAAATTAAGTATATTGGTCAAATTATGTAGCCTTTTAAATATATTTATGAAGTGATTAACACAAGGATGTGTTTCCAGTCATTACAAATGGAAACATTCAGCACAAATATTACATGTACACAATGAACAATTGTGTAAACCAACACCCCACAAAATTCTACATGAAATTCGACATGACTCAATCTTGTGCATGATGGTGACTTCCATTTTTTTCCTAAATGTCTCCATAGACAAATGCTTATGTTGGTTCCAGAACCGGAAGGAATCCAGGCTTGCATTGAAGCCGCAGAGACAGGTCCCACAGCGGCCACTGCCTTCAGAAGTTTGTATGCCATCTTAGGGACTACCCAGAACCCAGTTAGACTAGCAGCAGAATTTTCTGGACTGTATTTGCAGGATTGGAGCTTTCAAAATAGAGACTTGATTACTGATCCACCTCCTGGGGAACATGAGATCAAGACAGTTTGCAGGTACAAAGGCTACAATCTAAATTGTGAATATGAAATACAGTTTCTCTTTTCTCTGCACGTGTTCAAGTTTATAACAAGATAAGGGGCTCCATTTGCCCCTAAACAATATGGGTAGGTTTCCTGTGAGTCCAGGCCTCCGTCGTTCCGAACATACTGGAAGGGATAACTGATAAAAGACCACCACTGCAGCCATCACTGCCTTCAGCCCGAGAGCAGGTTCTGCTTACTCAGTGACACTAGATAGCCAGTTTTCTGGAACATTGGTCCTTCGAGGGCTCCAGTTGCACTAAAAGCCCAACAAGAAGCCCAGGACCCTGGAACCAAATTAAAAAGCTCTCAGGCTACAGAACCAATAGCAAGAGCTATTAGCTCTCTTGGCTACAGAACCAAGAGCAACAGCAGCTCCCACATCTGAAACTCTTTTGAAACATCATGAGCTGTCCATTGTTTCTCAGCCGAACACAGCAAGGACACGGATTTCTTTTGCCTTTACTCTCGAGCAGCAGCTGCTGAGTACTGGCTCACCTGATCCTTCACGGGGTTTGCAGAGCCTTTCACTCTCCAGTCCACAGATGAGGGGGTCTCAGCAGAGAGAGGGGCTTGGCACACCTTCGCCTCCTCACGCTTCTGTATCTGAAGGCCAATCATTATGGGCCTGAATTCTTCATTGGTCTTCAAGGAAAAGAAAGTGGGATGTTGAAAATTGAGATTATTTTGGCAAAACACTGAGGAGGGGACGCATGAAACATTCAGCAACCCAAGCCACACTCACCAGGTCACCAAAAGCATTCATTGCCTTCTCGAAGCTGTGTTTCCATTGGCTGTACTCCTGGTTGTGCTGTTCAATCATTTTCAGATTCATCTCCCACACTGCTCTCCTCCATCCTTCTTCATTCTGCAGAAAAACAAATGAACTATCCTCTATTTCTATTTAAAACCAAATAACCTACTTGAAGTGGATGTGCTCACAGAGGGGAGCAGAGACCTTGACTGGGGCTGGGCTGATGCTCCGGGAGTTGCGCTCCAGCAACTACACAGCAGGACATCTGTCCCCATCGTGAGCGCAGTCACAGTGCCCTGCTTCCTGCCTGGGTACCAGCGGCCTCCAGAAGCTACTCCCCGCTGTGAACTCCCACCAGCATAGAACATTCCCTGGGGTCTCAGTGGACAGCTCAGATGTTACCAACCTCGTCATACTGTCTCCCGTGTGCCGCCTTCCACTGGGACCAGCGCGTATCTAAGCTCTGATCGAGTTGTGGAGCAGCTGAAGCTATTCCCAGGCAAAGGGGAGCCAGGAAGAGAGAAGGATGCATGTTTCAAAACTTAAGAAAGGAAAACACATGAGTTTCCGATTAATCTGAACTCTCAAAAACCCCGTTCTTCCTCTCTTCTGAGACGTTAGCGCCACCATAGTGGAATAGGACCAGAATTTATCCTCCTAACTGTTTCCACCTGGCTGTTGGGAAGGCTGCGGGTGCGGGATGGGCCGGGGACTTGCAGCCTCACTCCCTGCCTTGTGACCCGCCTGTGGCTTCCAGGCCATGTGAACAGGGGCACGTGGCACCACCATCCTGTAGCCTAGCACATGGGGGTGTACGATGGGGCCAGGTCCGAGTACAACACCTCCAGCGAGCCCTGAACCTCTGACCCAAAACGTAGTTCTGGTTTGGGGAATGGCCCGCGCCTCAGGACCGGCCCTGGCCTCACCTGTGGCAACTGTAGCTACGTTGACCCAGTCACAGGTGCAGGTCTGGGGGTCTCCCAGGCTGGGTGAGGGTCCCAGGCTTTGCACGGAAGGCCCTGGTTTTCCCAGGGCCAGCCCTACCCCCGCGGGCCTACACTGTGATAGACTCCGCCTGCCTGTGTGCACAACTAACTCTGGGCCTAGTGGCCAGTGACAAGGCATCTGGACAGTGGTTCGTGAGTCAGCTGACCCAGAGGAGGGGAAGCTGGAGGACCAGGCTCAGTGCTGAGGGGCAGTCTATGCCTTCTCTGGGGGCCCAGATCAACTGAGTGCCCCAAATTCATGCGCTGGCGGGTGACTCATGAATAGAAGTCACAGGGAGCCCCAAGTAGGTTTTCAGCCTCAGCCTGCATGTCCTTCAGTTCTACAGTTGCGGATTTTTTACACCGTAATGAACCCCATAATCTGGTCCCGTGGTCCCTGATTATTCCAGACAAAGGTGGGGGCAAGGGGAGGAAACAGAGCCCACAGACAGATTTATTAGCACTGTTCCAGGATGGGAAGCCTCAGGGTTTGGGGAGAATCTGGAGTGGACTGGCAGTCCCCAAACACTTGCCCAGATCCCTGGAAAGAAAGGGGACACAAGGAGAGGTGTCCGGGGAAGGCACAGTGTTCCGTCACTCTCCTCTTCTGTCTCCATTAGGCACAGATTCTTCTTCCCTCTCTAGTCTTTGTCAAAGCCAACAGAAATGTTTTATTTCCAGAACAATACGGTTTCATAAAACGAGGAACGACGGAATGTCGAAACTGCCTCTTCCTCCCCACTCTCTGTGTTGTGGATTATTATGTTCCTCAGTATCGAATGTGCTTTTCTTGAGATTTAATTTAAAACGTTTAAGAAAGATGCTATTTTAAGCCAAAAAATGTTCATCAGGAAACCATGAATTTGCCCTCTGAAAATCATTTTCGCTCTCCTTAGAAACATGATTCCACAGGTCTAGACAGTGGGTCACAGCTCCTTTTCTGGACCTCCTTCCTGATAAGCTCCTGTGGGTCAAAGCTCTGCTCTGTTTGTCTCTATTTTTTACCCTGGAGCTTCCAATCCAACTGGGTCTCCTTACAGAGCACATCAGCTTGAGCTGCGGAAGGTTAGGCCAGGAGCCCAGTGGCGCTGGCATGTCTGCCCGGAGCCCCCTGAGCTGACAGAAGGGTCTGCCCTGAGCCAACCCAAGCCTTTCAGGCACAATTCCCCGTTTGGAAAACCTCAGCAAGCTTCCCAAGGACACGGAGCTGGTGCTCAGGGGGCCTTCTTAGTGGCGAGACGCAGTTCTGTTGATATATGAAGGCATGTGTTGGTTTGTCTTATTTTGTGTACATAAGGGTTCTTGCTAGCGAGATCTTGGAGGCCAGAAAGCCACAAGAATTGGTTGGCACGATTCTAGCATTGAAAAGCTGTTAGACAGCCCGCCCCCCTCCAGAAGTCTCCCATAATAAGGTAAGTTGGCCATGGAACAGGTTACATGGAAACTAGGTCACCCACCAGCATCAAGAAATCTTTCCTGCCATTAGGTACCTTATGAAACAGCACACAGTCCCCAACCCTGTGGCACCTCCCTTTTGAATATTAGTTGGGCTCCTAGAAACCCAAAGGCTTAGCGGGGTGGGTATACAGTCACGGGCAATACCTACTGTACACTTGCTTATTTAAGTCTAACAATTGTAATTCCAGAACGCAGAGATAGCTAGGAAGATGGAAAAGAAGAATTGAAAAAGAACCTAGAATTATAGTGTCCATTAGGAGGAAACTTCCAGTTAGACAGGATTGTACCTTTAAGAACCACAGTCAGGGTTCCCAATCTAAATCCATGGAATGGGATGCCTACTTTAGTTCATATGTAGAAGCCTCCAAAAGCCTTCAAGATTCCAAAGTAGTCACATGGAAAGGTTCATGACAAAGGCTCCTGGACAGTTAGAAACATGAGGGATGCTTGAGACCAAAGCCTGTAAGACTGACTTGTCTCCTACGCCTCCCCCATCCTCCTTCCCCTGAGTGCTCTCTCTGCTACTAGCCCACCTCAGGGGCCTTTCCCCCTGAGGAGACACTTTTCTTTCCACAGGAAACCACCTGAGGTGACAGGTGATCCTCCCGAGATACCTGTCATCCTTAGGCAAAGACTGAACTGAGGGCTGCGGTAAAATAGTTCTTCAACCTGGGCAGGGTCCCCAGAGTGTGTTTCTGTGTTTCTTTCATTTTTAAATCAATCCTCCTAAGTCCAGGTGAGAGGGGGAAATAAATATTAACATTATCTCTTCCTTTCCAAGTCCAGGCCCGCTGGTTATGGATCCTTTTCTCCTGGAATTACTATTTCCTCTTGTCCCTCTGGTTTTGCATCCTAAGAACCTGGCTTGGCTTTCCACCTGCCTCCACTCTCTCTTGAGCTATCTTTGGAAGTGGCTGTAGATCTTGTAAAGGTAGTACTGTTTACACCTTTAAAGAAGTCTTTTAGGTCCATGATGTTGTTTAATATCCCCAAGTGTTACTGTCTTTCTTGGCTAAGATCTGATAATATAGTTTTTAAAATTTTAGTAACTACAGAATAAAAAATTTGGCCAAATTAAAAGCTGATATTTAGATGCTGATATAATTTTTTAGTTTTCCCTTTTTTCTTTTTTTAAATTTTTATACATTTTCTGTTAAGCAAAATTTACTCAGAGGAAGACTTCCTCACAGGTGGATGGGCGCGTCAGTCCTTCAATATTATTAAAGCAAGAAGTCTGTTCTTTGAGAAACTAAAAACAGGTATACTTGTTTTACAAATCTAGTCTTTACAGGACAGAAGGTCTGGTTCCAAAAACAATTCAAAGAACACCAATAATTTTTACCATTCCCCAAGCTGCCTCCCTTATTTATCTCAAAAGGCATATAAGTATTGTAACAGTCCTGGCCCAAAGAGATAAGAAAGTCCTTCAGGAAAGTGCTTGCATTTTTTTCCTGTGCCTTCAAAATATAACATTCAGTGTTCTACTCATCTCCTCCAGGAACTCCTTCACAATGCAGATTCCAGGAAGATTAGTCTTACCAAGCAAACAAGGAAGCCAAGGCCATTTTTAAAACCTGATTTGCTTCAACAAATACAAATATTAAGTGTCTTCCTCGGAAATACTAAAACCAAAAATTTTTTGCCTTCTATATGAATAACCTTAACTTATTCCATCCACCAGAACATAGATCCAAACTTAAAAGTTGGATTTTTTTAAAGATTTTATTTTTTAAGTAATCTCTGTACCCAACAATGGGCTCAAACCAACAACCCAAGATCAAGAACCACATGCTTTACCGACTGAGCCAGCAAAACTACTGAGTATTGTACCAATTTCATGACAGTAATTTTACAATAGAAGCTCTACTCTCTGCAACTTTCTGTATGTTAAATGGACATCTATAGATATTGTCAATGCTTCCACCTTCAGATGGCACTGCCAACAGTAATTTGTGAAGACCTCCATCTAGCTGGTTTGAAGGCAAGTGACAGTAGGTGTTAGGCAAAAGGTAGAAATTAACCCAAGGGCTTTTCAAGTTCACACAATCTAGGAAATTATTTGGAATAAATATTACTTTAAGGTTGATGGTTTAGCTAACATAAACACATCTTTAGAGTTATCAACAGTAAATATAAAGACTTTTATTCTACCTGAGTTTATCAGCCAAATAAGTTGTTATCATTTATAAGAGCTACCATCAATCAAAAAACTATAATAACTTGGGATAAAATAGACTTTTGTCTAATGCTTAGTAAAGTTTTTGTAGGTAACCTGTACATAATTGTTAATACAAGTAGATTAAATATCAAGTTTTGGAGTAAACTTTTTTTTTTAAAGATTTTATTTATTTATTTGACAGACAGAGATCACAAGTAGGCAGAAAAGCAGGCAGAGAGAGAGAGAGGAGGAAGCAGGCTCTCCACGGAGCAGAGAGCCCGATATGGGGCTCGATCCCAGGACCCTGGGATCATGACCCGAGCCAAAGGCAGAGGCTTAACCCACTGAGCCACCCAGGCACCCTTGGAGTAAACTTTTTAATTGTGTAGGGGCCAAGAGCAAGCTGCCCCAAGATGGACCACTCTAGTGTAAAAATTGTTTTTGAGTTAAAAGCAACCAAAACCCAGCTTATTCAGGAAAAATTCTTTACCTCTCCCTGGTCTGCCTCCCTTAGGAGGAAGAGGGCATTAACAGATTCCTCCTTAGAAACTTACCTGCACAACACAGCAACCTTTGCTTTCCAAACATCTCTTCTCACCTGCCCGCTAACAGTCTCCCTCCTCTTTATATCCCCAGTTCTGATCTTTCACCTTACTTCTGGATGTCCTATGAGCCCTCTGTTGCCTGCCTGTCTTTAGAATTTATGGATTTTCTGTCTTTAGAATTTATGGATTTTGTGTATGTGTGAAACTAAATTTGATTTTCTCCTGTAAATCTGCCTTGGATCAATTAGATTCTTAGTCCAACCTGAAGGACCTTAAAGGACAGAGGAAATTCTTCCTCCTGGAAAATAACAAAATTTGGAGATCTAAGTGGCTTTACGAAATGCTTTATGAATCAGGCAGGGCCCCATGGAGCAGGTAGACAGGCGTTCCAAGGAGATGTTCAACACGGACGGTTTCTATAAAAGGTTTTATAGGATAAGGCGGTGGCCAGGTAGCTAATAAGCAAAAAAAAAAAAAAAAAAAGAAAGACTGTCCTTGGCAATGCTTTTTTCTAGTGGAAAAATCAAGGTTACACCTCACCTCTTTGAGGGATGGAGAAGACCCAAGTGGCAGACTCATTGGACCAGATTGAAAACTTCCTAGCTGACAGGTTAATGTTACCTTTGTGGGATAGGTTGAAACTGCAATTAGGTGCAATTCTGCCTCAAGCAAAGACATTTGAGAATCATGGCAACAGGTCCCTCCCCCAGAAGATCACCAAGAACATCCAGCCAAGACCAAGTTCACCAATAAACTCCAGAGCTAGGGGAATGCAGCATATAGGATTCATGGTTTTTTCTCCATGATTCTTTAGTCTTTCAGAGTTAAAATTTTTTTTTCTTAATCTATTTTTAAAAAATTTTCCTATTTCCTATATTAAGCTTTTTAAACTATTTTATCTTATTAATACCTTTTCAAAAAATCTTTTTAAAATTTTTATTGTTATAGTCATATTCTATCCCTCATTCTATTTAACCTTATTTTTTGTATAAATATAGGTTTTTCTTAAAAATTTTGGGATACAGTTTCTCTTAACAGATCAAAATACACCCTAAATTTAGCACATGGCTTTGTCTAGTCTCCAGTCTGATCACACTCTTTCTTCCTTTTTTTCTTTTTTCAACCAACTTCTTATCTTATCAACTCCTTTTTTAGAATCTTTTAAAATTTTCATCTTTATAGTCATATTCCATCCCTTCATCATGTTTACCCTTATTCTGTGTGTGTGTGTGTATAAAGTTTTTCTTTCTTTAAAATGTTGGGAGGCAGCTTCTTCTAATAGACCAAAATACACCCCAAATCAATTGTGTGTCTCTGTTCTATTCACCAGTCTAATATGTATGTATGTTTGTGTATAAATATGTATATATATATTTTTTTTCTTTTCCTCCTTTCTTCTCCCCCTGGCTTCAGGTCTCTTCCAATTTGGTTACTATATATTTGGGGGGGGTCGTTGCTACCCTTTTAGTATTTTATTCTCTCATTCATCTATTCTTTTTTTTTTAATTTTATTTATTTTTTTGACAGAGAGAAATCACAAGTAGGCAGAGAGGCAAGCAGAGAGAGAGAGAGGAGGAAGCAGGCTCCCTGTAGAGCAGAGAGCCCGACGCGGGGCTCGATCCCAGGACCCTGAGATCATGACCTGAGCCGAAGGCAGAGGCTTAACCCACTGAGCCACCCAGGCGCCCCTCTCATTCATCTATTCTTATCTGGATAAAATGACAAAGAAAAACTCACCTGAAAAAAAAGAACAAGATGCTTTATAAAATAGAATGTTAGTGAATGCTGATTCCCCCCTCTACAGGACAAGTTTCTAGAACCCAATACTTCAACATCAGCTCACTGGCAATGATTAGGAAGAATTGAGTAGGGAAAATCAAGCAGGATTATTACAACTTTGGCAAAAAATAATTTAAATGTATATTTCTTTCATGGAGGACAGTGGCAATGTTTTATAACTCAAGAAATTTGGAAGTCAAGGCATTTTGTAAAACAGTCTTATGCTCTCATAGATGAGGAAATTTTGGTTAAAATATGATTTTTTCATATTCTCATCCAAACAATGTTCATTTAAAAATATTTCTGTAAAGCTAGTTATGCATCAATACTGTAGTAGAAGGTAATGTACGATGATAATAAAAAAGAGTCATATGCTATACTCAAGTTTATAATATGGCACCAATGTTAATTTCCTACTTTGACAATGTACTAGTTATTTGAGGAAAGCTGCATGAAGGGTACAGGGGAACTCTGTACCATCGTTGCAACTATTTGTAAAATAAACAATTTTAAAATTAAAAGGAATTTAAACTAAAAAAAAAAGAGAACAAGAGGCAGTAATTATGGCTAGGGACCTAATCAATATGGACATTAGTAAGATGTCAGAACTAGAGTTCAGAATGTTGATTATCAGAATGATGATTATCAAGGTGCTAGCTGAGTTCAAAAAAAGCATGGAAGATACTACAGAATCTCTTTCTGGAGAAATAAAATCCCTTTCTGGGGAAATAAAAGAACTAAAATCTAACCAAGTTGAAATAAAAAAAAACTATTAATGAGGTGCAATAAAAAATGGAGCTGTTACTGCTAGGATAAATGAGGCAGAAGAGAGAATTAGTGATCTAGAAGACCAACTGATGGAGAATAAAGAAGCTGAGCAAAAGAGAAACAAATGACTACTGGACCACAAGGGGAGAATTCAAGATGTAAGTGATACCTTAAGATAAAACAATATTAGAATAATTGGGATCTCAGAATAAGAAGAAATAGAGAGGGGGGCAGAAGGTATATTGGAGCAAATTATATCAGAAAATTTCCTTAATTTGGGGAAGGGAGCAAGCATCAAAATCCAGGAGGCACAGAGAATCTGCCTCAAAATTAATAAAAATATGTTCACACCCCATCATCTAACAGTAAAACTTACAATTCTCAGTGACAAATAGAAAATCCTGAAAGCAGCTCGGGACAAGAGGTCTGTAACATACAACAGTAGAAATCCTAGATTGGCAGCGGACCTATCCACAGAGACCTGGCAGGCTAGAAAGGAGTGGCATGGTATATTCAGAGCACTAAATGAGGAAAATACGCAGCCAAGAATACTGTATCCACCTAGGCTGTCATTGAAAATAGAAGGAGAGATAGCTTCCAGGACAAACAAAAACTAAAAGAATTTTTAGGAAACATTAAAAGGGATCCTCTAAGCAAAGAGAGAAACTTAAAGTAGTAGACCAGAAAGGAACAGAGACAATACACAGTAACAGTCACCTTACAGGCAATACAATGGCACTAACTTCATATCTTTCAATAGTTACCCAGAATGTAAATGGGCTAAATGCCCCAATCAAAAGACACAGGGTATCAGAATGGATTAAAAAAAAATAAGACCCATAGATATGCTGTCTACCAGAAACTCATTATAGACCCAAAGACACCTCCAGATTTAAATGAGGGGGGGGTGGAAACAATTTACCATCCTAGTGGACATCAAAAGAAAGCTGGGGTGGCAATCCTTATATCAGATAAATTAGATTTTTAAGCAAAGAATATAATAAGAGACGAGGAAGGACACTATATTATACTTAAAGGGTCTGTCCAACAAGAAGATCTAACAATTTTAAATATCTATGCCCCTAACATGGGAGCAGCCAATTATATAAACTAATTAATAACAAAATCAAAGAAACACATCGACAATACTACAATAAGAGTAGGGGAATTTAACATCTCCTTCACCAAAATGGACAGATCATCTAAGCAAAAGATCAACAAGGAAATAAAGGCATTAAATGACACACTGGACCAGATGGACATCACAGATATACTCAGAACATTCCATCCCCAAACAACAGAATACACATTCTTCTCTAGTGCACATGGAACATTCTCCAGAATAGATCACATCCTGGGTCACAATTCAGATCTCAACTGGTACCAAAACTGAGGTCATTCCCTGCATATTTTCAGAACACAATGCTTTGAAAGTAGAACTCAATCACAAGAGGAAATTTGGAAAGAACTCAAATACATGGAGGCTAAAGAGCATCCTACTAAAGAACAAATGGGTTAACCAGGAAATTAAAGAAGAATTTAAACAGCTCATGGAAACAAATGAAAAAGAAAACACAACAGTCAAAATCTTTGGGACACAGCAAAGGCAGGCCTGAGAAGAAAGTATACAAGCAATACAAGCCTTTCTCAAGAAACAAGAAAGGTCTCAAACACACAACCTAATCCCACACTTAAAGGAGCTGGGAAAAGAACAGCAAAGAAAGCCTAAACAGCCGAAGAAGAGAAATCATAAGGATCAGAGCAGAATTCAATGAAATAGAAACCAAAATAATAGTAGAACAAATCAATGAAACTAGGAGCTCATTCTCTGAAAGAATTAATAAAATCGGTAACCCCCCGGCCAGACATATCAAAAAGAAAAGAGAAAGGACCCAAATTAATAAAATCATGAATGAAAGCAGAGCGGTCACAACCAACACCAAAGAAATACAAACAATTATAGGAACATATTAAGAGCAACTATACAACAGCAAATTTGACAATCTGGAAGAAATGGATGCATTCCTAGAGACATATAAACTACCAAAACTGAGGCAGGAAGAAATAGAAAACCTCAACAGACCCATAACCAGTAAGGAGATTGAAGCAGTCATCAAAAATCTCCCAAAAAACATGAGCCCAGGGCCAGATGGCTTCCCAGGGGAATTCTACAAAACATTTAGAGAAGAATTAATACCTATTCTCCTGAAATTGTTCCAAAAAATAGAAATGGAAGGAAAACTTCCATATTCATTTTATGAGGCCAGCATTACCTTGATCCCAAAACCAGACAAAGACCCCATCAAAAGGAGAATTACAGACCAATATCCTTGATGAACACAGATGCAAAAACTCTCACCAAAATACTAGCCAATAGGATCCAACAGTA
Organism: Lutra lutra; assembly: GCF_902655055.1. NCBI lineage: Eukaryota > Metazoa > Chordata > Mammalia > Carnivora > Mustelidae > Lutra > Lutra lutra. Next base: position 29,016,450 of record NC_062290.1, read on the forward strand.
CCTTAAAAGGATTATTCACCACGACCAAGTGGAATTTATTCCTGGGCTGCAAAGTTGGTTTAACATCTGCAAATGAATCAGTGTGATACAATACATTAATAAAAGAAAGAACAAGAACCACATGATACACTCAATAAATGCTGAAAAAGCATTTGACAAAGTACAGCATCTTTCTTGATCAAAACTCTTCACAGTGTAGGTGTAGAGGGTACATACCTCAATATCATCAAAGCCATCTATGAAAAACCCACAGCAAATACCATTCTCGTTGGGGAAAAACTGAGAACTTTCCCCCTAAGTTCAGGAACACGGCCCAGATGTTCACTATCACCGCTGCTATTCAACATAGTACTAGAAGTCCTAGCCTCAGCAATCAGACAACAGAAAGAAAGAAAAGGGATCCAAATCAGTAAAGAAGAAATCAAACTTTCACTCTTTGCGGATGATATGATACTTTATGTGGAAAAGCCAAAAGACTCCACTTCAAAACTGCTTGAACTCATACAGGAATTCAGCAAAGTGGCAAGATATAAAATCAATGCACAGAAATCAGTTGCATTTCTCTACAACAGCAAGACAGAAGAAAGAGAAATTAAGGAGTTGATTTCATTTACAATTGTACCCCAAACCATAAGATACCTAGGAATAAACCTAACCAAACAGGCAAAAAATCTGTACTCAGAAAACTATAAAGTATCCATGAAAGAAATTGAGGAACACACAAAGAAATGGAAAAACATTTCATGCTCATGGATTAGAAGAACAAATATTGTGAAAATGTCTATTCTACCTAGAACAATCTACACATTTAATGCGATCCCTATCAAAATACCATCAACTTTTTAAAAAAATCAATTTTTTTCAAAGAAATGGAAAAAATAATCTAAAATTTATATGGAATCAGAAATGATCCTGAATAGCCAGAGGAATGTTGACAAAGAAAATCAAAGTTGGCAGCATCAAAAATTCCAGACTTCAAGCTCTATTACAAAGCTGTAATCATCAAGACAGCATGGTACTGGCACAAAAACAGACCATAGATCCATGGAACAGAATAGAGAGCCCAGAAATGGACCCTCAACTCTATGGTCAACTAAATTTCAACAAAACAGGAAAGAATGTCCAATGGAAAAAAAGACAGTCTTTTCAATAAATGATGTTGGGAAAATTGGAAAGCCACATGCAGAAGAATGAAACTGGACAGTTTCCTCACACCACACACAAAAGTAGATTCAAAACTGATGAAAGACCTCAATGTGAGACAGGAATCCATCAAAATCCTAGAGAACACAGGCAGCAACCTCTTCAACCTCAGCCGCAGCAACTTTTTCCTAGCAAAATTGCCAAAGACAAGGGAAGCCGGACAGAAATGAACTATTGGGACTTCACCAAGATCGAAAGCTTTTGCACAGCAAAGAAAACAGTCAACAAAACCAAAAGACAATGGACTGGATGGGAGAAGAGATTCACAAATGACATATCAAATTAAGGACTAGTATCCAAAATCTATAAAGAACTTTTCAAACTCAACACCCAAAGAAAAAATAATCTAATCAAGAAATGGGCAGAGGACATGAACAGACATTTCTACAAAGAAGACATCCAGATGGCCAACAGACACATGAAAAAATGCTCCACATCACTCAGCATCAGGGAAATACAAATCAAAACCACAATGAGATATCACCTCACACCAGTCAGAATGGCTAAAATTAACAAGTCAAGAAAAGACAGATGTTGGCAAGGATGCAGAGAAAGGGAAACCCTCCTACACTGTTGGTGGAAATGCAAGCTGGTGCATCCACTCTGGAAAACAGCATAGAAGTTCCTTAAAAAATTGAAAATAGAGCTACCCTATGACCCAGCAATGGCATTACTGAGTATTTATCCTAAAGATACAAATGTACTGATCCGAAGGGCATGTGCATCCCAATGTTTATAGCAGCAATGTCCACAATAGCCAAACTATGAAAAGAGCCCAGATGTCCGTCAATGGATGAATGGATAAAGAAGATGTGGTATATATATACAATGGAATACTATGTAGCCATCAAAACCCCCAAATCTTGTCATTTGCAATGATGTGGATGGAACCAGAGGGTATTTATTACGCTAAGTGAAATAAATCTATCAGAGAAAGACACTTATCCTATGATCTCTCTGATATGAGGAATTTGAGAGGCAGAGTGGGGATTTATGGGGCGGGTAGAGAGGGAAAAAATGAAACGAGATGGGACTGGGGAGGTAAACAAGCCATAAAAGTCTCTTAATCTCAGGAAACAAATTGAGGGTTGCTGGGGTAGGGGAGGGATAGGGTGGTTGGGAGATGGACATTGGGGAGGGTATATTCTATGGTGAGTGCTGTGAATTGTGTAAGACTGAGCATTCACAGACCTGTACCCCTGGGGCAAATAATATATTATATGTTAATAATAAAAAAAGATATATCACTGAAGATTTGTCAGAATTGTCAGACAACACAGAAAAACAACAGAACATGTGACAAGGCTTTGAGGGCTAGGGAAGGCCAAGCACCTGAGGTCATAGGACCAGCAGAGAAGGACAGAGGATTAGGGTCCGGGGTGGGGGGGTTTGCTTGGTGAGGGGAGACTGTATCAGATGCCAAAAGGGGTCCTGTAGCCACCTCCAGACCTGTGTCATGTATAATGCAAGGGGAGTGATACTTAATGAAAATTTTAGTGTTTTTTCCCTATTCGTGTTCCTTTTCTAGGGACTTGTCCCCTCTACAGTGAGAAACTTCCTGGTCTTACAGAAGATCACAGAAGATCAGAATTTAAACAGCGAAGGAAAGAGTCACCGTTCAGCATTTAACATAGCAAATAGAATTCCTGAGACCACAAGGGTCCTGACGCCAAGCTTTGAAGAGAGAAGATAAGGTTTCCTAATCTCAGGGACCAATCTGAAAACCTCCCATAAGGTCACTGTCATCAAGGAATGAAGAGTCCATTGCCTGTGGAGTGGGAGGAAGAGAGAAGATCTCCCTAACCCTGGGAGAGAAGCACCGTTTCTCAAAAGCTGAGGGCGGTAGCCTGCTTGCACTCAAGGTGTGCAAGACTGGTCTAGAGAGGGTGGGCTCTGGAAGATGCCCAGGCACAGCTTTAGCAAGGAGGGGAGCAGGTCACAGATTGTGGGATGGCCAAGGGCCACAAACACAGACTGTTCATAAGACCTCAGGACCCTTGCACAGCCATGGGGAGCAGGAGAAACTCTCTGAAGAATGCAAGAGACCAGATTTAGCTGGGTGGCTCCTGGTCAGAATTTTTTTTTTTTTCAGTCAGACTTATTTTAAGAAGAGGAAAGGGATATGATAGTTCTGGGCAGTGTGGACAATAATCATAATTATAATCATGGCTGCATCTGAAAGGACTAGGTCCCAGAACTGGAAAGAAATGCAGAGGGTTGCTGAAAACTGGGGAACTCAAGGTTACAGTTTCTCCTTAGGCTCATCCTTCAGTGCCAGTGGACTCAATGCTCAGCCACTGACACTGATGTAGGTTGAGGAACAAAAAAAGAAAATACTACAGTCTGTCAAATGGGTTAGGACATTTTTTTTATATGTCAACCTTGTGCACTCAGCTTCGGGTTCCTGCATCCTGGCTGGGGAACACCTTCCCCATCCCCCATTCTCCTCTACGTGAGTTGTGCGCATTCCTGTCGCAAAGCAGAACTGTTCTCAGTTGATGCCCCATGATTTGCAAAGTGGCGTGCTCAGTGAACTCAGAGGAATCCAGGGAGTTGGGCACAAATCCAATCCAGGCTGTGCCAAATACTGTTACTGTAACTGTCAGGGCTTGCTGTCAGTGATCATCTGAACAGGCAGGAGAGTCCGGCCAGCCCCAGGAGCACAGGGCTTTTGTTGAATGCAGGTGAGATGTGACCCCACAACCTCCCACCTCCAGGCACCCTGGGGCGGTGTACACAGTGCACAAGGATTTGCAGGGACCAGATAGGAAATTCGCTGCTGCAGGTAAGATAAACAGCCCGCTCCACCCCTGCTTGCTCAAGATCCAGACAGGTGGGGCAGCAGAAGATCCTGGGTGGCTGGTCACACTCCCACAACAGTCCCAGGGAGCTGGACACACCTTGCTCTCCCACCAGTCTCCCAGGTGGTCAGCACTGCCCTCCTGAGACCACCCTCCGCCATTGTGCCCAACTCGTTTCTTACTCTTTTTCCAGGAGGGGGCAAGACAGCTTCCCACACTCACTTGCTCCCTGGGAAGCAAGCTGAATTTCGTTTCAGTGTGGTAAAATACAGATAACAAAACTGATCCTTTTAACCACTTTCATTTAGTGCATTCACATTGCTGTGAAACCCTTACTACCATTTATCTCCAGAACGTTCCTCATCTTTAACTGAGCTCTGTCCCCATGAAGCACAAATTCCCCACTCCCCTCTCCTCCCAGCCCCTCAAATTCAACTTGAAGAGGATGATATTTTTTGAAAGTTTATGTTCATTTTTTATTGACCTTCTTTTTTTTTTTTTTAAAGATTTTATTTATTTATTTATTTGACAGAGATCACAAGTAGGCAGAGAGGCAGGCAGAGAGAGAGAGGGAAGCAGGCTCCCCGCTGAGCAGAGAGCCCGATGCGGGGCTCGATCCCAGGACCCCAAGACCATGACCCGAGCCGAAGGCAGAGGCTCAACCCACTGTGCCACCCAGGCACCCCTTTTATTGACCTTCTTATATGCAACCCGCCCTTGATTCATCCAGAAGCATCCATTGCCTTGGGAAGTATCAGGCGTAGTAAAGTACAAGAGTCAAATGTTCAGGATTTAACTTGAAAAATTGGATTCTGGAGCTCCTGGCTTTCAATAAATATTCAGGCTTTGTAAAGACACACATGGTCTTTCCAAATGCCAGTAACTCCTGGAAAGCTGGGTGGGCACCTAGGACATCCTGGCTCACAATCACCTGTCTTCCCTGTGCTGGTCTTCAGGAGAGGAAGGAATCCACAAGCAGCACCATAACTGTATTAACACAAGTTTACATGGCCACTGTGGACCAGGAATCCAGGTTTCCATGTAACCTAGAGGCTGGACAGGACGGGAAGTTCGCGTCCAAGTGTCAGCACATTTATGAATTAAAGCCTACTCTTCCCATTCTCTGTCCCTGGGTCTGTTGGAGCAGAGACCCGCTGAACCCTGTGTTTCATGACAGGACCATGGTCTGCCTGCAGCATTCCGCCTAACGCTGAGATCTGTGATGGTGTTTCCCAAGCAGCCAGAATCATGGTGCTTCCCAAAGTGACGCCCTGCCTGTGGAACGTGGGTGAGTTTTTAGTGTCAGGGGATGGAGTCCACAGGCCACGAAATATTTCATGGGAAAGGACCTGTGCGGCTTGCCCCCCACTCCTATACACAGAACAGAGCAAAAGCTTCCGGACAAACAAAATAGCAATAACTTTAAAGCCACACTGCCCACAATGAACTAGTTATTACTCTACTAAAATGGAAAATAAGGATCAATGGATGATCTTTTTCTAAGATTCAATTATTCAGTTGAAATAATGTCCATTATTCTGACTCAAACCTTCCTAATTTTCTTTTTTTAAACTTTCTTTCTGTCCTTTTTTCTTTCTTTTTTTCCTCTCCTTTCTTTTTGGGATTTGGCGGGGGGTATTATAAAAAATTATTTAAATTTTTTTTGGTATGACTGGTGTTGAGCAGTTTTTGGTGTTTCTAAGTGGCCTTACTTTGCAAAACAAAGTGTCAGTCCCCCATGTTCTTCAAGAAATTTTAATTTCTTCAAGAAATTTAATATTCCAGGTGCCTCGTTAGCGCAGTAGGTAGCGCGTCAGTCTCATAATATTCCATGAACATCCCAAAGAATGGGAACCACTGGCACACAGTAGGGCTCTCCGGGTTCAGGTATCAGTAAAATGAAAAGCTACTTTTCACTGGATAACAGCTTTCTGCTGCAGCCTTTGGAGACAGAGACCGTGAAATTTATTTTTATTTCTTACCTTCAGCATAATGTTCTTGCCGAAATGATGAATGAAAACCTAATCAAGCTTTTATTCCATTTTCCTGTGCTTTGTGGAGGGAGAAATTCAATGCCCCCAGGAGAAAGCAATTAGATAAAGCCACAGATCAGAACATTGCACAAGATAACCTGTTTTGCATGTTTTCCCTGGGGCTCAGTGTTCTCTACACGAAAGAATTTTTAGTGGGGTCCTCACTATTGACAGCGTGTGTTGATGGAAAAGGTCCCCCAGTAGTTTCCCAGGGCCGAGGTGGGCAGGGCTGGACAGCTGGTTCCCAGGCCTGGGGATCTGAGGACGCTGAAGAAGTGGGAGCCTCAGCCGGGACCCAGGGGAACCTCACACAAAGAAGAGCCCAGAGCCCTAATAACACTGCATCTCCATGAGGAGCCTGCAACAGAACTCAGACTCTCAGAGCAGGCAAAGAAGGACATCAACCATGAGAAACTGACTAATGAGTGTTGTTAATTCAATGAGCATTTTTTCTTTTTTTTTTTTAATTTTATTTAGTTACTTAACAGAGTAGAGGCTGGCAGAGTAGCAGGCAGACGGAGAGGGAGAAGCAGGCTCCCCACTGAGCAAGAAGCCCAATATGGGGCTCGATTCCAGGACCCTGGGATCATGACCTGAGCCGAAGGCAGTTGTTTAACCAACTGAGCCACCCAGGAGCCCTTCAATGAGCATTTTTAAAAAGATTTCATTTATTTATTATTTATTTAAGAGAGAGAACTAGAACAAATAATCCTAAAATTTCTATGGAATCACGAAAGATCCTGAATAGCCAAAGCAATCTTGAGAAAGAACAAAGCTGGAGGCATCACAGTCCCAGATTTCAAAATATGACATAAATGTATAATAATAACAACAATATAGCACCGGCTCAGAAACAGTTACATAAGTCAGTGAAACAGAATACAAAGCCCAGGAACAAATCTCCACTTATAAGATCAATCAATCTTGGACAAAGAAGGCAAATATATACAATGGGGAGAAGACAGTCTCTTCAATGAACTGTGTCAAGAAAATCGGACAACTACATGCAGAAGAATAAAACCGCACCGTGTTCTTACACCGTATACAAAAATACGCTCCAAGTGGATTAAAGACCTACATATGAGATATGAAACCATAAAACTCCTAAAAGAAAAGGGCACAGGGCTAACACTTCCATTGTATCAAATTGCCCCCAAAGCCAAGGGCGTTGTCTGAGCCCCAGTGCGGCCTGGCACGGAAGGACCTTGGTTTGCTGATTTCCAGCACAGAGACAGAGTCCCTGGCTGTGAGGGCGAAGACAGTCCTCACCCCGCTCTGTTCGTCTCCCTGACTGTGGGAAACGGGCCCCCATGGTTGAATCGGTCAGGGTCAAGGCTGCAGGCCAGGAGAGCAGGTCTTCAGGGCCAGAGAATCCTTTATCTCCTGAAACACACACACATATGCACACACATTTATACACAACACACACATCTACACACCATGACAGAAACATATGTATATACACACAGAAACATATGTGTATATACACTTATACATATGCACACACAGTTACATATATGTGCACATGACACACTCAGGTGCAGACACACTTTCACAGTATACCCATATATGTGTACACTCATCACACACACACACACACACACACACACTGCCTTACCATAGAAATACTTAGCACTGAAGAATAACAGGCCCCCAGGTATGGGCAGATGGCCTGACACAGCCTGAATTGTTAATAATTTGATAGTATGATTTTGTCTAAATCTCTTAAACCCTTTGTTTCCAGACCCCAAAGACTGAGGTTGAAGCAAACCATCTGTATTTTAGTTGTAAATTTTAGTTATAAAATTCTGATTTCAAGGGGACAAGCATGTCATCACCAAGGGCCGGCGTCAGTCCCGCTCTGTGCCCCCAACAGGAGCCCCCCCGGCCAGGCCCCCCTCACCAAACACCAGCTCCCAGGGTGAGGGCACATCACAGCCCCATCCTGGGGCACCTCTGCTGTCGATCCTTATGGAACTTCTTTCCTGGCCCTCCTCCTCACGCCCACACTCTACTTCATCCTTTCAGAACAGAGATATGGCCCTGGGAGTGAGTCACCACCAACCTGCCTCTGAGGCAGGGGCTTCTGGAAGATCAGCGGCTGTCCCCTGGGGCATGTCTGGCTCTGCCCCACGCACATTTCCAGGGGTGCCATGAGAGGGAGCTGCATAACCCTTAAAATAGCCTTTAAAGTCCCTCCTCCGGGTGTTGAGCTGGGATCTGCGCCCCGTCCCCCTCCTGGCCCACGTCTGGAAGCGGTGGAGTCCTGGACCCGAGGGGTTTGGGGCTTCAGCCTCTCAGCAGCGCATAACTTTTCACTGCAAAGATAAAGTTGGACCTCACCCTCAGGTGGTCTCCCAGAGCACAGCTACAGTCTCTGGAAAGAGCCCGCAGCAGCCCATTTTTCAGGTGGCTGTGGGCTTGAGCCCCATGACCGGCCTGAGGGAGCAGAGATATGTGGTCACCTGTCTCTGTGTCCCTGTTATGAGCCCGGGGGCTGGCGTCCACACTGGGTCCTCAGAGAGTGTCTGAAGATAATGGATCAGATAACCCCACTCCTAATATACGATTTGGCCTGATCCTGTCCTCGAGAATCCGAAGTTCTGACAAGACTATGGCGCCATCCCATATATGGATCCAAACTGGGGGGGAGGGGAATGAACAACTTACAAAAGAGAGAAGAGACAAACAAAATTCTTACCTCTTTTCCCTATGATAAACCCTTTAAAGATTTTTGTTTGAAATTACAGCTATCAAAATCTTCCAAACAGCAATCTATCCTTTTTTTTTTTTTTTTTTTTTTTTTTTCCTCTCAGGCCTTTCTGGGAGCCCTCTGCAAGCTTTTCTGTTACTTGGTAATTTGGGGGTTTTGGGTTTATGGATTTTTTTACTTTGTTTTTGAGAAATCGTGGTAAGAGAGATATAGCACAAGATGGCTGATTTAAGCCATTAAGATGGCTGATTCATTTCCTGCACGGTGCACACACGCCCAGTGCTTGTCATTGTCCCCACCATCCGTACCCACAGCGCTTCCATCTTCCAAAACCGAACTGACGTTCTACTCCTGAGGAAGGCTTTCCTCTCCCGCTCTCAGACCTCCTCATGTCCCTCTGGGTTACAGCCTGGCTGCCATCAGCGGCCGGTTGTGGGGGAACAGCCAGGCCAGGCCTTCCCTCTGGACTGGCTTCTCCAGGGTCACAGCAGGAGGGCATAGGGGCCAAGCGTGGCTGCCCCAAAAGGTGCCTCTTTGGCACATTGATGATGATAAATAAAAGCCACTCAGGATACACTAAGACTCAGGAGCCCTTCGCTGTCCCCCTGAGAGCAGGAAAGAGCTTGCCCTGTGGAAGGAGCCCTCCCTGTACCCAAAGACAGATACTCTCATCACCAGAAATGGGAGATTCAGAGCCCAGAAGGCTGGGTAAACAACCCTGTTCCTTGTTCCGCATTTCCCTCCCAGGCCACATTCTATGCAGAATTCCTTCCTGAGTGAAGCTCCCAGAGTTCGGTTTTCTGGGTCCTGTCAATTCCCCACAGATCCGTTGTCTGTCTAAAAAGTATGAAAACTGGAGCCTCAGTCACTTCCGTAGGCCTTATCTCATCATGGGGCCTCAATGTGCACATAAGAGAATTTTGGTTTTCTCTTCCATTAATTTGTCTCATGTCAAGTTAATTCTTAGTCCAGCTGGAAGACCTTAAGGGTAGGGCAGAATTTTCCCTTCCCTTCAGGGTTCAGTAAGACCTGTGGGGACTCAGGATATGGAAGGGAGGAACCGTTTCCTCATTTCAGGGAATCCTGTAGTTGTAATTATATCCCTCTCTTCAAACTGTCCACCAGAATGTCTACCCACGGTTCTGACTCCTTTTTCAAGGTGGGGAATCCAGGTTTCTGAACTGAGCAGAGCTCCCACACGCCCTCCAGCACATTCCACAGAGGCTTCGGACCCTGGGAAGCTCCTGTCCATATGGAGACCTTGGGCCGCCCAGGGCAGCCCAGGAGGGGGCTTTGTACCATGGGCAGTACCACCCAGAGGGGGCGAGGAGCCTGTTCCCAAGTGCCCTTCACTGAGACACTACGAAAAATGTCCCAAAGCTTGTCTTTGTGGCTCCCGGGACCTTGCACTGACGGAGTCTCACTGTGGCCCCAGGAGGTAACCCGTGTTCTGGTTTCTTCCCTCCTGCAGGAGGCAGAGCCGACTGCCTGTGGTGGGACTTTGGCAGACACTTTCAGCCTTGTCTGAATTCATGACTGAAGACCCCAAAAGGCCCCCATGGCCTTTCCCAGGAAGGGGCAGTGAGCTCCGTGGTCCTGAAGCCCTTCAGATTTGGGTTGTAATGGTTCCCATTATGGCTTCAACACTTCAGGAGCCCAGGTGGCCCACATCCTTCTGAACATGCGCCAAGCCTGACACTTGCATCAAAGATAAGTATAGACCCTTGTGGTCCTTTGCTTTTCTTTGCCCCGCATCCTCCCTCCCTTTCCTCTGTAAACAGAACTCCCTTCTTGGGAAGAATGACCACTTCCCTAACCTCGCCCCAGGGTTCCCAGGCCGGGCGGTCAGGGAGCTCCATCTCTCCTCCCTCCACGTTTTATGCAGGGCGGCTCCATGATTCCCTTGGGTGTTCCTGTGAATTTGGCCCATGACTCTGCCCTTCCATTAATGTCCCCACCTGGACCCTGACTGATGCAGACAAAGCAGGTACCACTCTGGTACTCGAGACTGTTTTAACCTGAGTGCAAAACCGTTGTGACGGTTGCAGGCCATGGAATTCAATGATGCTGAATCCCAAAGTCAGAAAGTTGTTCCTGTTGGAGGCAAGAGTTCCTGTCCCTTCCCAGGCCCTTCTAGCCGGATTAAGAATCCAACTGGAGTTAGGCCCAGTTACTAGGAAAAAATCTAATTTAACAGCGGATGTATGAGGAATCCACACAGAAATGGAAATCCAAAGAGAGTCAGGCAAAATGAGGCACATATGTCATTGTGAACTAAGGAGAAGGGGGTGGAGGTCTGGGACTACAGAGGAAAGGAATGCAAATTACAAGAAGATGAAAAGTGTAAATGTTTGGTAAACAAATATTGGCCAGGCCACTCAGAAACAATGGGACCAAGATCGGACTTCGATCAAAGTGTCCTTGCAAGTTTCTTCCTGTCCATCACACCTAGTTCACATCGTAATGTAGTTCTCTACGGTGACAGCTCTCTTCCTGGAGCAGGTCCTCTGTCTAAATTCTCTTTAAGGGGTTGAGGGAGAAGTAAGGGGTTTTCCTGAATTGGCTGGGTTTTGATTGCGTTTTAACTCAAAATAGTTTTTATGTCCGAGTGGCCCTTCTCGGAGTAGCCTGCCGTTGGCCTCTGCAGTTCCCTCCTCTGAAACTTCCCTCAAGTTGAGCTGGTCGATTTTTCCATCTTGCTGGACTAGCCTCTTAGTCTTGACAATAGATTCAATCCTTCTATTAAACTCATTTCAGGAGGTGATGATACAGGTGTGCTCTCGAAGCTGGGCCTGTGGTTCAAAGAAGCAGGTACTAAATAAGAGGCATTTTTTTATGGAAACGAAAGGAAAATAAGATTAGATCAAGTTATAAACCAGGTTTGAGGGCTGAGGGTAGCCAGTCAAGATTTCTGGATGTCAATCTGGAGGCTTCCTCAGATAGAGTGGGAGCAGGAAAGGACAGTCTGGCAGATTTTCCTGGTTTACTGTTCAAATGTGTCTGGTGATCCTTTTCAGCGGCCCGCAGAGCAGCAGGCTTGAAGATGGTCCGTACGCGAGCTGCCGCAGTGACTTCTCTGAAGGGTCCATCAAGTCATTTATATTCAATTTGCAGGGCCTCAGGATAAAGAGCAGCTTTTGTTCTCAAATGATTTTCCAAGTCTGCAAGGTGAAAAAAATGTTTAAACATATTAGTTCAGAGAATTGTTGCCAGCCCTGGAAGGACACTTCTAGAAATCAGAGTCTAGTTCAGTTTATGATGAACCGTACTAGAATCTACCATCTCCAAAGGCGTGTTACTGAAACGTGTTTTCTCTCTATCATCACCGTCATGTTTACCAAAGATTTTCAAATGACCATTAATTTATTTGCAAAATAAGTCTAGTTAAAAAAAAAAAAATACTTGGCCTGATTATTTACATGAGTGCAACAAGAACAGAGATGGAGCATCTGGGCCCTTTAAAACCTGCTTTGATGGAACTTTTCATAAGAAATTTCTAGATTGAGCTTTTAATAGGCCCTCAAGGCCAGGAGTCAAGCTGAATAGTTTTCATCAGAGTTTGCCTGCAGTACCTATAGCTTTGGGGAATTCCTCTCTTCTCAAGGTTCCCCAAATATCCTGAGGTTCTTGTACCTGTCAATAAGTGACCTTCTGGAGGGCATGTGCTATGGTGAGTGCAGTGAAATGTGTAAGCCTGAGGATTCACAGACCTGTACCCCTGGGGCAAGTAATATATTATATGTTAATTAAAAAATAATAAATAAATAAAATTAAATTTAAAAAGAAGTCGCCTTCTTTACTCACCTGGTAAGGCTGCTGGGAACTCTGTAGGCAAGTTATCAGGCTGGTATCTTCAAGAGCTGTTAGAGGCCCCATAAAGTCAATCTTAGTTGCTTAAAGCTATGTGGTCATAACTGATTCTGTGCATGTCTTTCTCAGACACAACAGTCCAATCAAAGTTCTGGTAACATAAGCAATGTTTCCAATGTGTCCTGTTGCAAGGAAAACAGATTCTTATTCTTTTAAGTTCTTATTCTTATAAGTTCTTATTGAACTTGTACAAATAAATATATTGCCATAAAAATATAAGAATGGTCACTGAGCTTCTGAATTTTGGAGGGGTCAGGTGGGGAGAAAAGAGAGATGTTTCAATCCTGCTTACAACAGTATAATGCATCAAATTGCTTTAAGTCAGTTAACTTAAATAGTTTCCTTAAGTCTGGGAAAAGAAAACTTTTTTTTTAAGTGAGGATAGAGTCATAAAAATGATACCAGTCCTCCTTGGTTCATTAGTTCCACGTAGTTACATCTTATTCTGCTTGAATCCAGCTTTTCCACTGGCTCTGGATAATTTTACATAGGTTGGTTTTAGGATCTTAAGGTTATTAGAAACCTGTACTCGGTGATATGTTTCTGGTTTTGTTCTTACGTGTTTCATGAGCCTCAAAGAAGGCGAAGCACATTGGTGGAAATCTTTTATTTATAAAAGTACCTGAGTAAAGTATAAATGTCTGTAAATGACACAATGTTTAAAAAGGGCCATGAGTAAAGATCTGGTTATTTCTGTGATACACAACACTTCAAGACAATAATATACCAGGACATCAGATCTCTATGAGCTTTGTACAATTTTTGGAACACTCATTTTAATAACATCTCTACCCAAATATAATATAACAGGATATAGCATCACTTACTTGACAATGCTTTAATTTATGTCATTTTTAACATACCAAGAAAGTCCAATTAGTTTAATTTCTCACAAAATCCTTGAAATGTTCCAGGAGCTCTCTGGGAGATGTCAGTTAGATTGCAGTCAAAAGATTTGATTTCAGAATTTTATTTTGGAAAGTTTGTACAACTTTGACCATTTGATCAAGTGGGATCACAGATCAATACATAACAATAGTCTTCCATTTACCAAAGTAATTGTAAATGATGTCAAAGGCATTTACGCCAAAAGTTACATAGTTATGAGCAAAATTTAGTTCTTTTAATAGTAAGACTCAGTTTTCTTAAGTAATCAAAGACCTGATGGACATAGAAAATTATTTTCACAAAATATAGAATCTTTTTTTTTTGGCAGATAACTTTAAAAGTAAAGAAAAACATTTTTTTGTAATTTTAATTAACAATTAATGGTTCAAAAAACCTTTGTTCTTTTAACAAAGAGAAAATAAATTTGCACCAGACTACTTTTAATATTAACATTCATTTCTTACTTAAATTTATCTTAACTTCAGCTAGTACTGACCACACCCTTTCTTTTCCATAAACTTTTGACAACTCTTCTTCTTATATTCAGAATTTGTCCTAAGTTTGGTTTTTCTCCCCCGCAAACAATCAGCCTCACATTAGGAGAAAAACCACTTTCTTTTTTCTAAGTAAAAAAATCTATCTCCATTCATCATACCTTTTTTTTTTTTTTGACAAATTTTGCAACAAAAATAGCTTGAACTTATTTGACTTTTAGTAAACACAGCATCATAAAATTCTCATATTTAATGCTGATAATTCTAAAGACCTATTTTAATTAAACCAACAAACTTAAATTACCTTTAGTAACAAATATTTTCACAGATCACATGAACTTGCAAAACACTTTGGTTAGTCTTTACCTTTCTGAGTTTTAGAATGCCCAGTTTTTACAAGCACTTGCCTTCAACTGAATATCGTCTTTCACAACTTAATGCTAGTGATACATCGGGGGAAGGGGGGAAACCTCTCACGTTTCCGACATACATAGCCATCTGCACGCAGACAATATAGTAAAGACTTATTAATATTTGTGGAGAGGACATTAAAGGCACATTTTTCAAATATCTCCCTCTATTTTTTTTTTTTTTTCCTGATGACACACTTTTCCCTACAGTTTGCATTCCAAAGAATGGCTTTTAGGTCTTGGAGAAGATGGGGTAGAAAATTTATATCACAAGGGTGCAGAGAGTCTATCTTAAGTGTTCTGCAAAGTAGAAACTTGGAGCATATCTGTTATCAGAGGTGTTAGAGTCTGGGCACAGGATCCTTCTAGCAGTTTACATTTTTAAAAGTCCTCTAAATAAATAAAGTAAATAAATAAGTACTTTATGTCTCTGGGCAGTTGGAAAGAAGAAAGTCCCAAAACCAGAATCAGATCTTGCTCCCACCTGCTGAGCACACCTAGACCAAAACTAGTCACCTGACTTTGGTTTATAAAGCTGCCTATCTCTCTGATCAGGCACCATTCTTCCTCAGACCACCTTGCTCAAGCCCCAGTGCCAGACAAATCCCACTCCTCTTCCTCTGGTTCCTGAGACACACCCAACCCTCTACTGCCCCAGGCCCTTTGCACTCACTATTCCCTTTGCTTTCCCCCAGCCCCCGGCCTCGGGCTGTCTCCCCTCTCCAGTCTCTCACTTGTTGGTTTAAATATCACCATTGGAGAGGTATTCCCTGAGCACTCAGTGGAAAATAGCCATGTCCCTAGCCCCCTCCATTCCATATGACCCTGTGTGAAGCCCTGCACTACACCAGGGGCAGCAGGGCTCTCTTGCAACTGCCACGTATCCCTAAACCAATCATAGACAGTAGGAGATGAAAGGGGTGATTGTGTTCCAATGAAAGGTGGTGGGCTGACTTTGGCACCCAGGCCATTGTCTGCCAACCCCTGACTTACCCCATCTGGCATTTTTCTTATTAGTTTACAGCCCGAATCTTGCTATTTGTTTACTGTAGTCTCACCCGTGCCTAGAACAGCTCTTGGCATATTGTAGACACTGTGACTTTCTTTTAAGTGAGCATTATATGGTAACTGCATCAATTTGACGCCCTGGTAAATCACAGTATCTACATTCCCTTTGCCCAGTCCATTTTCCCCTGGCAATTCAGCTTCACTGTCTCATTGCAAAAAGAACTGAACTTTAGCAGGTTGGCAGGGAGGACCACGGGACCCTGAGAGAACCCCGTTAGCACCGGGGTGGGGGGGGTGGCGAGACTTTCTGCAGGAGGCTGGACGCTGTCTGACCCAGCAGACAAGAACCTGCAACTCTTAATCATGCAAATACAGTTTATTTGTGGTGAAGTTTAAACTCTGGGCAAACGCCCAATTTTGTCCTATTTTCCAATCTGTTTCTGGGCATCTTTCTTCACTGTGTTGTCTCAGGCTTAGAAAAATAACTGCTTTAAGATCAGCTTCGGAAACATATGATGAGAAGGACAATCAAACAAAATAAAAATAAACTAACGACCTACACCCCCTCCCCCCAGCTATGATACTAAGGTCAGATCAGAGGGGACCCACCGTGATAGTAAACGTAGGTGCAGAGGCGAAATCTACCTGCACCCCCTCCCCGCCATCCTAACAAACACCCCTCTTTTTCCCTGGGATGTAGAATTCGGCTGGCTGAGTAACAGCACAGTTCTTGGGCGGGTGTGGACAGCTGCGCTGGGCCTGTTCGGTGGGGTGGGCCCAGGTGGAGTCGGAGGGGTGGCTCCTTGTTGTAAGAAGGTGGCCCCTACGACCCAAGCTGGGCTTGTGGGGCTTCTCGACACCCCAAAGCAGCGTGTGCTGGTTACCGAGCCCGCGGGGAGGAGGGGGCAACAGAACAACACAAAACCACCACCTCTGGTTTGCAGTGTCTGCTGACTCCTGTGGTGTAAATACTGCCCCCAGGGCTGAGTTCAAGCCCCCAGTGTGAGGGCGCCGAGCACGCACTTGGAAAGAGACCCCTGTGGCGGGCTCTGAGGGACAGGACCAAACGCTCCGACACTCCAGCAGACCACCGCTCCCAGTCACTTAGTGGGGAACAGGGTCAGGGCAGACCCCGCCCAGCTGAGACCTGCCCTGGGTTCATCCTGCCTCCACAAGCTCTGGCCTTGGCCACCGTCACCCCCCCCACTCTGCCCAGAGGCGCTGGCTGCAAGGTCTCCTCTTCCCAGGGTCAGCCCCCTGTGCAAAGGACACGGGGAGCCTTTCCCTCGGCTTCAGCCAGTGCTCTGCTGCCCCCTGCAGGTCAACAGTATGACTGCGGTTGTATTTCTGGAACAGCAGGTTCCATGGCTTCTCTAGCAAACCTTCTTTATTTATCTATTTATTTTTTTTTTTAACATATAATGTATTATTTTCCCCAGGGGTACAGGTCCGTGAATCATCAGGCTTACACATTTCACAGCACTCACCATAGCAAACCTTCTTTAAAAATATGTTCTTAGGGGGCGCCTGGGTGGCTCACTGGGTTCGGCTCAGGTCATGATCTCAGGGAACAGGGATCAAGCCCCAAATCTGGCTCTCTGCTCGGCGGGGAGCCTGCTCCCCCCTCTCTCTCTGCCTGCCTCTCTACCTCCTTGTGATCTCTCTCCCTGTCAAATAAATAAATAGAATCTTTAAAAAAAAAAATGTTCCTAGACCTGTCAACTGAGTGGAGGTGAGAACAAGGCAGCGTTTCTGTTGTGAATCTGTCTCCTGTCCAAAACTATGGAATGACAAGGCAATTTAAGGCCCCCCTGCCTTGCAGGCACAGACTTCTCCCCAGGAATGTGTTTAGGATCCACATGAGGCTGTCTAATAGAGTGTGGCTCCCCCCAGCGGTGTCAGGAAATGCATGGAGGTGGTTTTTTAAATTTCACAATGAATTGGGGGAGGGAGGCGATGACATGAGCTCCTTGAGGTCCTCGTGTCCAGAAAGGATAGGAAGTCTTACCCGCCCCAAAGTATGAATTTCACTCTGGTGGTTTCCTCCAGATGACATGAGTTACAATTCCCGACAAATCCATTGTCTTGGCCTTCTCTGCAGGTCCTTCCTGCTCCTTGCGACAGGCTACTGGGGAGTTAGCACCTGGCTCAGGGGCACAGAGTCAGGCAAGGCCAGAATGCAAACATCCAGCTCCCAGCCCATTCCCTCTTGGACAGAAAGCCAGCGAGTTCCGGGAAATTCTCAGCGCTCTATTCATAATAACTGCTGCTTGGTTTTTCTGTGCCTGCCGCTTTGTTGGTTCTTTCCATTTGGTTTTCTCTGATCCGCTCAAGTGCCTGTGCGGTGAGGGTCCCCGTGTCCGCCTTGCAGATGAAGAAGCCCAGGTTCCAGGAGGCCCAGTGAAGACCACACAGCTGGTGAGAGAGGGGGGCAGATTCAGGAGGTAAACCTCGTCCTTGACACCAAAGGTTGAAATTTCCACGACGCTGGCAGGCCTTTCTTTTGGGAGCCTGAAGAGTGTCTCCTTGAGTTGTGTTTGGCAAACTGTAAAGTGCTGAGCAAATGGGGAGCATTTGGCTGCTGGTGGTTTTCTTGTCACTGCAGAGGCTCCGTGATGGACAGGAACCTTTGTCACTGAAGGTCCTCTGCCTGTGTACCGAGCGGATCCCGGGTCTCCGAAAGAAGTGTTGTGGCCAGAAGTCAGACAACTTTAGTCAAGGTTCAGATTTCTTCCAACAAGACAGTGGTCCCCAAACTTGGCTGCACGTCGGAATCACGGGGAGCACTTACAACCTCAGTGTCTAGGTCGCACCGGGACTGAGGGAAGCAGAGGGGTGTGGGTCCAGAAGGGGGTGGGCCATCAGAGTTTTTAAACACCCCAGGGTTCCGATGTGCAGGGAGGTTTGGGAACCACTACCCTGAGGCCTTTTCTCATCATGTCAGCAAGGATCTAGGCTGTTTGGCATGATCCCTGGTTGGGGTGTGGTGACTGACAAGATCCCTGATTCACCCAAAGCAAACTAGAAGCCCTACCCTACCCCCTGGAGACATCTGGGCGCCCTAAGGAAGAGCGAGAGCGAGAGAGTGAGAGATGAGCAGGCTAGGAGGGCCGCCTGGGTGAGACCGGGTTGGAGGAGGGGACAGGCTCCTAGGATTGACTGTGGGCTCTGAGGAAGGAGGTGTGGTTATGGACACAGCAGCTCTGTCAGTGCACAGATGCTCTGCTGTGCTGTGCTCTGCTCCCCCACAAGCCACAGGCCCTGGTCCCCCCCCCCCCAAGTCCCGCCAGATGGGCCAGGCCTGTTTCTTTTCCCCGGGAGAGAACACACAGATCACTGGGCACACACAGATCACTCAGACAGCAGGCAGTGGATTTGCCTTAGACCTCTGGCCCTTGGCACTGTCGGCTCCTGAAGGTGCAGGGGGAGAAGGGCTGAGCCACCCGCCGGGACGCAGGAGCGGGGGCACGTGTGGATTCCGGCTGCTCCGTGTGCACCTGCTTGGGGCCCCTGGGTCTTCCCCACGTGGCTTGTCTGGCAGCCACACCCAGACTCGCTCTGCGGCCAGCGAGGGTCTTGGCTGTGGCCTTGTGGGGCTGCAGCAGGAAAGATATACCCAGAGCAGAGGGGGAGCGGGTGTCCAGGAGGAGGCTGCAGGGGAGGCGGCCGGCGGTCCCCAGAGAGGAGCACAGGGGCGCTCTGTCTCTGCTCAGGGTGCCCAGGGGGCTGCTCCACCCGGCCTGCCGCTTCCCACCACTAGGGGTCAGCAGTTAGCAACGATGAATGGTTTCCCTCTGAGACTTGGCTTCCCCGCGAGATGACTGTTTTCACGGTGCTGCACACAAGTCTCTTCTAATCCTCAGTCTCACGGTGAAAACTCCGGGCGGTGTAGGAAGACCTGTCATGCGCAATCTGGTCTGCTCTCGGCGAGCAGGAGCCCACGGTCACTAGGGAAGTCTCTTCCTGACCATGGTCGCTCTGACAGGCTTCACGGCAAAGCAGACAAGCTCGTTCTTCTGCAACCTCGCAGCCTCTGTCAGGCTGGACTAACAGTCTGCAAAGAAATACACCGAAAAGCCGACTGACTACGTTGTTCTGTCTTACATTCCTGTTTGCAAGTGTCCCACTTTCATAATCAGAGAAAAAAGTACATTCGAGAATAAGCGTTCCCGCTCTTCTCCTTCCCCTGGGATATTCCCGTTGTCCATGTCCTTAGTCTGTGAGTGTGACCAGCCAGCCAGGACCTTCTGCTGGCCCCGCCTGTCCTCCCCCTGCGCTCCAGCAAGCAGAGGTGGAGCGGGCTGAGTATCTTACCTGAGGCAGCTTGAGCGCTGTGTAGACTGCCCCAGGTGCCTGGAGGAGAGGCCGTGGGCTCACGTCTCACCTGCGTCCAACCCAAGACCTGTGCTCCTGGGGCCGGGCTCCTCTCCTGCACCAGTGATCCTTGGCACCAAGCCCGACCATTCTAGTAACACCGTTTGGCACGGCCTGGGTTGGATTCATGCCCAGACGGCTTGGATTTTGAGTTCGGTGAACTCTGTACTAAGCAAATCATGGGGTCCTCAACCTAGAACATTCCTGTCTTTTGCTGCAGGAGTGCACACAGCTCAGGCGGAGGAGAGTGGGGCGCGGGGAAGCACATCCCCAGCCAGGACTGAGAAACTAACATCTGAGGGCACGTGGCTGATGCAGACAAATGTCCTAACCTATTAGAGAGACTCTGACTTTAATGTTTGTTAACCCTAATCCTTGCTAGCATCTGAGAAGGACTGGAAGTTAAGGTGATGCCCCTGGATCATAGGACAAGCCTAAGGAGAACCTATATAAACCTCAGTTCCCCAGAGTGCATCAACCCTCTGCCACTTCCTTCCATTTTCTGTGAGCTAATCAGACTTTTTCATACTCAACCATGACTGTAACCCAGACTTTGGGCACAATTACTCTCCACAATACCGAGGACTGTCATATTCCTTTATTCTTCTTAAAATAATTGTGTTTAGGAGTCCCTCAAGCAAGCTCTAGTCTCTTTCATTCATGAGCTTCTCCTTCACCCCAGGGCTGTGCACGGGTCCTGGGGTTTTATAACAAGTTGTGTTTTTGCAGCCCCTAGTCACCCCAGGTGTGTGATCTCCTCCCTCTTAGACAATGGTGCTTGGGGAGCCTCCAGAGCCTCCAGAGACTTTCCCCCACCCCCAGACCAGCCTCACAAAGCTTGATTTAGAGCAGGCTATGGCCCTCAGCCTTTGAGAAACCCCTGCTCCTCTCCCAGTGTCGGGGAGACCCTTCTCCCTCTTCCCCCCACTCCTCCAGGCAATGGACTAGTGGGAGGAATTCTCTCTTTCTGGGATTAGGAAATCTTTTTTTTTTTCTTCACAATTTGGCTTTCAGAGTCCTTATGGACTCAGGAATTCTAACCGGGTTGTCAAGTGCTGAGCAGTGACTCTTCTCTTTGCATTCCTGCTATTGAAATCCTGATGATCCGTGAGACAAGGATGTCCCTGGCTAAGGAGGGGACAAGTCCCTAGAGATGGAGCACAAACAGGAGAAGAACTCAGACATATTCAGGAAGTATCACTCCCCTTGCCTCACACATGGCACAGGTCTGCAGGTGGCTATAGGGCCCCCTCAGCATCTAAATACAGTCTCCCCACAGCCCTGCCAACTGCACCCAACCTGCTCTAGAGGAAATAACTCAGGAGTGGGGTGTCTTCTGCCAGGGGTGGTGGTTCCTGCACAGAGAAGAGAAAAGGTATCCCCAGTCTCCCCAGAATTCAGTGCACAGTCACAGAGCACAGGAAGAACTTCCCAGAAATGTTGACGTGGACACAGTGGCAGAGGGTTGGCAATGGTGCCTGGGATTATGACGTGGGGCCCCAGGAAGGAGTATGTTCCCTTGGTTGCTGTCCCCAGGACGGAAGCATGAAACATTAGCTGTTGTCCTCTGCAGTTCTCTTTAATGATCTTTGCTGATGGCCAGGCTTCCATCCTGGGTCTGGTCCAGCCCTGTGTGCTGCCTTGTCTGGAGTAACAACTCTTGAGATCAAACCCTTGCTCCCTGCTCCCCAGCCGGGGAAGCTGCCAGGCCGCTCGAAGCTTCGGTTCATTCATCTGGAACATGGGATAAGGGCTGTTATGGTGCACAAAGGCCATCACCAAAAGCAGAGTGTTTGTGACTACATCCCAGCTGTCCACTGTCTTCAAGAACCCACAAGGAGGTGGATGGGAGGTTGGCTGCATGTTTTTTTCCATTTTACTTATTCATACTTTCTAAAGTTTTCATAATGATCACTTGTTTTGTTTTTTAAAAAAATAAGAAAAAGGAACAGAAGAAACTGCTGGAAGGACAATGGCCATTATCCTCTGAGAATCCTTGAATGCAGCTACTACTAAGTCATTCAGGAAAACTCTAAGGGGAGGAGGCAAGTCAGGGCAATGGTGCATCTTTGTCCCATCCCCAGGAGCATGACACAGGAAAGTGTGACCCTGTTGCTCACGAGCCAGGTAACTGGTTTGGTTCATTGTTCCTCTGGTAGAGAAACATTCACACTCTCCACCTTTACAACAAACCACTGCATTCCCTTTAGATTATGGATAGGCCCAGGACATAGAGACTGAAGTTTTAAGATAATCATTTAAGTCATGTTTTCTGGCAAGTCCGATATGCCAGGACCATTTGGAGAGTGAAGCCACTGGAAGTCTCCAAAGTTGCTTTTGGCTTGGTTTTCTGAGAATGTGCAAGAGAAGAGCGGGAACACCAGCTTCCCAGACGGAACACGGATTAGCAGAGTTCACTGAGGCAGGGCGTGGACACAGCATTGCCTTCTGCCAACAGTCTTCCCCCACACAACCTATTTCAGTGCATCGTGTGCATTTGGGAGCTCACTGGGCAGGGAAAGCCAGGGGTGAAGCCATGATGATGGAAGCTTGTTTGGTTGAGAGACTCCAAGGTCACCTTAGTTCTTGACTCTCCATCAGACTTGGAGCACAGAGCACCCTTGAGGCTCCAGCTGAGAGTTGTGGTCTCGTGTTCTTAATCCTCTGTCGGTCTCTGCTGGTTCTGTGACCGCACGTGCTTGGCCGTCCCCAGACCTCAAGGCCTTGTCACATGTTCCATTGTTTCTCTGTGTTGTCTGATAATTCTAGAATCTTCAGTAATTGATCTAAAGTATGACCCCAGCTAGGGTGTTCTGATTGTTTAAGGGCCCTCATAAATTCCAGAACATCATTAGGAATAACAGTAGTAGCCACATGCAAGGGACTGTATGCTCACCAAGGTATAACGTATCCTCTACGACCCTCACCATCCCCTCAGAAGTAGGCATTTTTAATCTCCTTTGACAGAGGAAATAAATGGAGTCTCTGGGAGGTGAAGGGTCTTGCCCACGGTCATATGGCTGTGAAGAAGCAGAATCAAGATTTGAACCCAGAATTGTTTAATTCCTCCATCAGTGGCCTGAATTACTACATATTTATTCATTTGATTATTGTCTGCCTTTGCCTGGAACCATTGTGTCCACCACTCACATGGCATATAATGAGTCTTACATAAATATTTGTTGAATGAATGAATGCTATCTCCCGTCCACACCTAAGGAACAGGGCAGAATGGTGGAATGTCATTGTTTTGTTTTTTTTTTTTTGTAGTTTATGGAAATATCAGAATTGCCTCTGGCCCCAGTCAACTCTGTGGTTCCCTGGAGGAGAAGTGTGAATTCCTCCTTGCATTCCAGAAACACTTCATGCTGAGACTTTTTTTTTTTTTTTTTTTAATTTTTTATTTTTTCAGCATAACAGTATTCATTATTTTTGCACCACACCCAGTGCTCCATGCAATCCGTGCCCTCTACAATACCCACCACCTGGCATGCTGAGACTTTTATAGGATTCCATTATTCTTTTTTTTTTTTTTAATATTTTACATGCTAAATCAGTCATCTTTAGATGTTCTAAAGCTGGGAAGACTAAATTAAGAAGAAAACACGAACAAAACATTTTTCCATAGGGGAAAATAACTCTCACCTCATAGGGGAAATTTCTTGGGCAAAATATGTCTGAAAAATATGGCTACGACTATTTCTCCTGCAGAAAATTAATATCAGTTTTCATTTTTAGGGACATAAAGTGATTTCTTTCTGACCCATCTCAACAACCTTCCATACATCAGCCTGTGTGCTCTTTGATTTAATCCTTTCTTCTAAGTTGGGGCAGGTTTCCTGGAGAACGCCCTTCCTCCTGCCTTCCTGCCTTCCCCCACCTAGCACTTACTTCTCTTTTTCCCTGTCCATCAGGCACATTTTCGGGGCTGACACTCTGGCCATAATGACCAGATAGACATGTCTTTTATTTATGCATGTATATTAATTCTAATTTTACAGAGAGAAAAAAAATTTTGGCATGAGAAATGTTCCCATATGTTTACTATATGGGAGAATCCAGGTGCCATTTTGTTTTAGTTGTGCTACACGTTTAATGGTCTATGTTACACGTGGATGAGTCTCAATAAACACAATTACTTGTATAAACAACATCAAGCTCAGACGGTAGAACATCCAAACCAACCAGCACCATCTATCGAGTTGCTCTTCCAGTCCATGTCCACCCACCACACCTTCTGAGGCAAGCACTGCTGGATTCTTTTTTTTTTTTTTTTAAAGATTTTATTTATTTATTTGACAGACAGAGATCACAAGTAGGCAGAGAGGCAGGCAGAGAAAGAGAGAGAAGAGGAAGTAGGCTCCCTGCTGGGCAGGGAGCCTGAGGCGGGTCTCGATTCCAGGACCCTGGGATCATGACCTGAGCTGAAGGCAGAGGCTTTAACCCACTGAGCCACCCAGGCGCCCCAGCTGGATTCTTCCACCACAGATCTCTGGAGCATGTTTAGTCATTCCCGTCAGTGGAATCACACTGTAGGCTCTCTTGTGTGTGTCTTGCTCTCACACTCAACATAACGTCAATGAGAATCACCCACGGTGTTGCTCTTGTCAGCCATTCCCTCTCCTCGTGACTGGATGGTTCTCCAGGGCACGGATATCCACACTCATCCGGGCATTCTCCTGTTGATGGCCGTTGGGATTCTTTCCTCCTTTGGGCGCTTACAAATAAAGCTGCTATTAACGTTCTAGAGTAATCTGTCCCGTGGAAACCTGCTTTCATTTCTCTTGAGGAAATACCCAGGAGTGAATTGCTCAGTCATGAGGGACACCTATAATTTAATTTTCTAAGAAACAGCCGGTGTTCCAAAGTGGACATATTGTTTTTAACTCCCACCAGCAACGTAAGATTTCCAGTTTCTCGTATCCCCACCATCTGATCTTGTCAGTCCTCTTAATGTTAGCTATCTTAGTGGGTAGAATGAGGGCTCTCACTGTGATTTTAGTCTGTATTTCTTTAATGACTAATGATACTGGGTAACTTGTCATGTGTTTAGTGGCCATTTTTGAGAACTATCTGTTCAAAAGAGGACACATTTTAGCCTTTGATTCACAATCCAGAAAAAAATCGCCTGTTTATTTTAGGACAAGTTTCCATTAAGTGAGATGAATGTAAAACTATGCCACAAAGCATGGTTCTATCAGAAAAGTTGGTTGCTGATAATTCTAGCTAAAGATTGGTCAAACTTAGCCTTCTTTTCAAAGCTTCAATAATCCTCAGAGTAGTTGCAGAATTCTTGGCCATGATTGCATAGTGCCCTACAAGTTTGTATTTAACAGCCTGGCCACTAAACTCCTTTCTTGTCAAAGGGACCTCCTGGTTGACATGTCAGCTCAGCTGTCCACCTCTCAGTTCTGAGACAATCCTGGGTGATCCTGAAGAACTCGTAACCAGTGGAGCACAACCCGGAGTCCAAAAACCTAAATATACAGGTTTCCCTCTACGGGAGACGTTCAGCCCTGACACCTCTGGCAATCTGATGATGCCCACAGAACCTGTCCCATGATAATGCTGTTAAATGTTTGCAATACAGGAAATTACAAGGTGATCGGGTATTGAAATACATTTACCAAAATACAAATATATTGGTAACATAATAATATGTGTGTCTGCAGTGGTGGATCTTCGAATGCTATAATTTTGAAATAGTGACAAGCGTAAGCGATTTCCTAAGATACATGGACCAACTGTAATGTGATACGAAACAACTGATTTCTCATGAGGACAAAGTCATGAGTACTGCTAATATTCTGTCTGTTAGTGACATACATACTTGAAAGGAATGCAAATTTTTGGTTAAAGTTTAGAAAATAAAAGAAAAATATTTTCCATTTTATAGAGTCATAGCCTCTGCCGGGAATGGTGTACCACCCACAATTCAGTATGAAAGTTCTAACTCTCAGTGTAACTGTGTTTGGATATAGAGCATTTAAGAGGTAATTAATGTTAAATGAGATCATCGCGGGGAGGGGGGAGGGCCTAACTAATAAGACTAGTAGCATTATAAGAAGATATAGAGAAACTGATCTCTGTCTCTCCCCCATGCACACAAGAAAAGTCCATTTTTAAGATATGACAGGAAGGTAGCCATGTGCAAGACAGAAAGGGATGTTTCACCAGAAACCTAATCAACCATCACATTAATCTGAACTCCCAGCTTCCAAAACTGGGTGAGATAAATTTCTGTTCTTTAAGCCCCCCAGTCTATGGTATTTTGTTAAGGCAGCCCACGTGGACAAAGACAGGACCCCAACCTCCCCTCCTTGCTAAAGCTAAACTCAGTTCTCAACAGGCCTGTAGAGGCTGAGGTTCAAAGTGAGACCCACACGGAGGTACACTACACTCCAAAGGAACTATTTGAGTTTTCTAACTTATACAAACAGCTCTGGGGAACGTGCATGAGAATGGATATTAAGGTATGAGACAGTGGGAAGGAGAACATGAACTTGGATTAGGATGGATTGGTAGATATGGGCTCCCTAAGAAGAGGTTCTGCATTTAATGCTGCATCCTGGGGACTCAGAAAGGGTCTAATGATGTGGTTGGTTGGTCATGAAACATGGACCAAAAGGTGGCCCACAGAGAGCCAGCTGGAAATGCCAGACTGCCCTGGTTTAATGTAGAGGAAGGGATTTACAGGCAAGGGCAATTGGAATGTTAGATTGGACTTGTCATTGCAACTTGTCATTGTCTCACCCACACTGGGAGGATGCAGAAGACATCCTTTGGACCACTCTGTGAGAAATGAATTTGTGAGGGGCCAAGTGCTGCACTCAACAGTCCTAGGCCGGGAGGGCATGCTCACTGTAATGGTCAGCAGAGTCAAAGCACCAGTCAGAATAGTCTGACTGATGAAGACCTGTGGCGCTGACTGATTGCTCACAGTGTTCCTGGCTGTGAAATAAATAGGAAACCTCCTAAATGTTAACTAAGCATAGAAGTTCCAGGTAGAATGAATGGAAGTCCAACCTGAGCCATAAAAGAGAATCGGATCCCTTCATCAATTCCCAGACTTCAGCAAGTTTATAGACCCAGGACCCTTGAATGAAGGAGAGTCCAGTTCCCCTTGAGGAAGGATCCTGGTAACCAGAAAAGATTATTCCTGTTAATCTTTCTCCAGCCTTTCTTAAAGGTACCTTTGATTTTGATCAGGGTAACCACATTGGAATTAATCAGACACTCACTCCTAATCAACACCGATTCCAAGAGACCAAAATGTCACTGTCGTCCACCAGAGTGTAGGTTTACAGAAATCAAGTCATCGATGGAGTTTTAGCACAAATCCATCTTCCAGTGGGCCCAGTGGGTCCACAACCCCATCCTGTTCTGGAATGCATAATTGGAATAGATACACTGGCCTGTGTTTGGCAGAATCCTCGTATTGCTTCCCGGACCTATGAAGTGAGGGATATCACAGTGGGAAAGCGATGCTGAAGCCACTAGCATTGTCTCTCCCCAGGAAAGTAGTAATCCAGAAGCGATGCCACATTCCTGGAGAAGGTGCTGTTATTAGTGCCACCATCAAGGCCTTGAAAGACACAGGAGTGGTGATGGTCTCTGCATCCCCACTCACTTCTCCCATTTGGCCTGTGCAGAAGACAGACTGACCCTGGAGACTAACAGTGGACCATCATAAGCTTAAGCAGGTGGTCACTTCAATCACAGTGTTGGACCAGACGTGGTTGTTGTGCTTGAAGAGATTAACACACCCCTGGTACGGGTTTATACCTTTGGTCTCTGCAAATGCCTCTTTCTCCATGTCTGCCATAAGACCAACCAGAAGCAGCTTGCTCTCAGCTGGCAAGGCCATCACTTCCATACCTCAGATAGGGTCCATGGAATGGTCAAAACCCTCTATAACCTGAAGACTATGGCCCAGTTTTCTGTTTTATTAAAGAAAATGCCATAAAGCCAAAAGTCTACTCCTCAGCTGGCAAGGCCAGCAGCACACTTTCCCTGGTCTATGTCAGGGATATGTCAACTCTCCAGCCCTATGTCATAATTCGGTTCACAGGGATCATGATTGCCCCTCCCTTCCAGAAGATATTACAGTGGTTTACTATATTGATGACTTTATGCTGATTGGATCTAGTGAGCAAGAAATAACAATGACTCTAGATTTGTTGGCAAGACATTTTTGTGTTAGAGGGTGAGAAATAAATCAGACAAAAATTCAAGGGCCTTCTATTTCTGAGAAACTTCTAGGGACCCAAAGGTATGGGGTTGGTCAAGAGATCTTTTCTAAGGAGAAGGATATGGTATCTCATCTGCACCCCCTCACCCCCAAACCAAAAAAGAGGCACAAGGTCTCCTTTGGGTTTTGGCATCTTTGGATTTTGGAAACAACATAGTCCTCCTGTGAATGTCATGTGCCACCTATTTCCCGAGTAACCAAAAATAAGGCTGGTTTTGACTGAGGTTCAGAAACAGGAGGAGCTCTGCCGCAGGTGCAATAGCTGTGTGGCTCCTCTGCCACTCAGGTCACAGTCAGTGGTGCTCGAAGGGCAGGGGCAGGTTGGAGCCTTTGGCAGCCCCTGTAGAGGAGTCACGGCACAGACACTGAGGATTTCGAGGGAAAGCTCTATAATCCTTTTGAGAAAGAGGTCTTTCCCTGCTCCTGAGTCTTCGTAGAGACTGAACAATTAACCCCAGGTCATCAGGTACAGTGTGACTTGGGCGACCCATCATGCATGGATGTTATCTGATGCACCAAGCCATAAAGTCGGACATGCACAGCAGCACTCCTCCATCAGATGGAAGTGGTATGTGCGCAATTAGTCCTACGCAGGCCCTGAAGGTGTGAGTAATTTACCTTAGGGAGCAGCCCAAATGTCATGGCTCCCAGCCTTGCCTTGTCTCACCCAGCCTGCTCCTATGGCCTCACTGGGAGTTCTCTACAGTCTATTGACAAAGATAAGACTCAAGCCTGGTTTACAGCAGGCTCTGCACAACAGACAGGGTTCACCTGAAAGTGGACAGCTACACCCCTACAGTCCTATCTGGGACCTCTCTAAAAGTGGAAAAGGGAGAGTCTCCCCAGGGGCAGAACATCTAGTTGCACAGCTGGTGGTTCACTTTGCTTGGAAGGAGATATGGCCGAACTTGGTATTATATTCTGATTCACGAGCTGTGTCCCATGGTTTGGCAAGATGACTAAAGACTTGGGAGGACGTGACTGGATAACTGGTCCAGGGAAATCTGGGGGGAAAGTATGTGAAAAAACCTTTCTGAATTTGTGTACTGTGTGAATGCTCGCCAAGGGGAGAGCTCAGCAGAGGAGGATTTTAGTAATCAAGTGGGTAGAATGACCCATTTTGTGCATAGCAGTCAGCCTCTTTGCACAGCCACCCCCCCCATGGCCTGATGGGTTCGTGGACCAAGTGACCATGGTGGCAGGGATGGAGGTTATGCATAGGCTCAGCAACACAGACTTCTATTCACAAGGGTACCCTGGTAATGGCCACTGTTTAGTGCCCCATCTGCCAGCATCAAAGATCGACAATGGGCTCCCGACACCGTTCTCCAGAGTGATAAGCAAGCTACCTGGTATAGGTTGATTACATTGGACGACTTCCATCAGGGAAGGGGAAGCCTTTTGCTCTTCCTGAAATGGACAGTCTGGGTACAGACCTGCCTTCCCTGCATACAATGCTTTTGCCAAAACTACCATCCATGCACTACAGAATGCTTCGTCTATTGTGGAATCCTTGCTGTGTTCAAGGTCTTTCACTTTACAGTCAATGAAGTGCAACAATTGTCCCATGCTCATGGAATTCACTGGTCCTATTACGTTCCCTAACATGCAAAACAGCTGGCTGGATAGAATGGTGGAATGGACTTTGAAGACTCAAGTAACAGCACCAGCTTGGTGGCAGTATCTCACAGGACTGAGGCAAGGCTGTCTAGGAGGCTGTATGTGGACTGAATCAGCATTCAGTATGGTGCTATTTCTCCAATAACCAAAATCCAAAGGTTCCAGAATTCAGCAGTGGACACGGGAGTGTCACTACTCACTACTACCCCCAATAGTCCACTGATAAAATTTATGCTTCCTGTTCTTATCACCTTATTCTTTCCTGCCTTGGATGTCCTAGTTCCAGAAGGAGAAATGCTTCCACCAGAATATACAAAACAATTCCATTAACCTGGAAGTTAAGACTGCTGCCTAGCCACGTACGTTCTTCGCACCTTTAAGTCAACAGGAAAGAAGGGAGTTTATGGTGCTTGCCGTGGTGACTGATCCTTACTACCAAGAAGAAATGGGCTGCTACTCCACTATGAAAGTAAAGGAGAGTATGTTTGGAATATAAGAGATACCTTAGGACATCTGTGATTAAGCTCAATAGAAAATTACAGCAATCCACTCCAGCAGACTGGTAATGGTCCAAGACCCTGAAGAGATGAAATTTTGAGTCACCACACCTGGTAAAGAATCATGACCAGCTGAGGTGTTTGCTGAGGTCCACGAGGATGCAGAATGGTCCATCTCCAGTACTTGGGAGGGGATGGAGCTTGTGGAAGGAAGCAGTTGTGAATACCAGATATGTCAGACCACGTCACCAGTTCCAGAAATGAGGGTTGCCATTATCATGAGCATTTCCTTCCTATTCTGTCATGAATACGTATGTGTTTGTGTGCACAATATCTTTGTCTTTTTCCCTCTCTTATTTCTTTACCGTGTAACATAAGATGTACTAACTTTGTGTCATAGTATTTAGGTATTGTTGAATTTATGACATAGTATTGTAGTTATGGGGTATAAAGAAGAGGAATAAAGACCACTCAATAACCTTATTTCTTCTTTGGGTCAAGGCCTTAGTGCATTCTTGGTTGTGTCAGCTTAGTTGGATCATGTTAGGCAGAATTCTGACATTGTTACTGTCTTTAATTGGAAATTATGGTTTGAGAGGATGTGTACCTATGCCAAGTGGACAAGGACTTGAGTTGTGATGGCTAAATTTCAACCTGACTAGGTCAGAAAATACTCAAACACATGTTCACACATTCACACGTGTCTGTGAGAATGATTTGGAGTGAGATTAACATTTGAACTGGTAAACAAAGTAAGGCAGCTTGTCCTCCCTAATGTGGGCAGCCCTCATCCAGCCAGCTGAAGGCCTATATAGATAAAAACAAACCAAAACAAAACCACGACCCTCTTCTGAGTAATGGAGAACTCTGACTGACTTCCAGTTGGGACAATGGTCTTTTCCTGACCTTGGACTGGAACTGAAACTTTGGCTCCTCTTGGGCCTGGGGCCTGCCTAGAACTTGGACCTTGATGATGGAGGTCTAACACCTGGTTCTTAGGTGCTCCCACTGGGACTGAACTTCACCTTGGGTTTCTTTGTGTCTCCAGCTTGTTGACTTGCTGACTGCTGATCTTTTTTTTTCTGTTAAAGAGTTGCTTTATTAATACAAAACATACAAACTATTAAATGCTAAGTAATTTAAATATCTAAGTCATAGCAAACAGGTGGCAATTCAACATCCAGGGTCGACGAATGCTTGGAGACTGCAACAGATTAGATTCCCATGGTGGAGAGGGTATCTTCAGAGGTGAAGGGGGGCCCAGGTGTAACAGCTTTTCAAGCCCCCTCTCTTCATCAAGGATCATGAGAGGCACTCCATTCAAGGGGAGGTGTGCAATCTGGTGCTCTTCAGGCAGGTCGAAACTCTCAAAATCTAACGGACTGAAGGGAAAGAATTTTTCTATTTCTGGGTAGGTGTCATCAGAGGCAGGAACAGAGCTTTTTGCTTTGACAGTCTTCTCGGTCACCTTTTTGGCAGAGAAGTTTGGCTGCTTCTGTTTGAGAGGTCCACTAGTCTTTACTGAATTTTCTGTGGCTCTGTTGACAGTTCCCAAAGCCTTTCTGGCAACTCTAGGTACGGCTGCTTGAGCATCAAACATTTTGCCTACTCGTGGTGTTGAAACCTGAGATCTCCCATCTAAAGCTTTGAGAGGCCTCGACCCCAGCTTCAGCCCATCCTTGGGAGCCACACGGGTGCCTGGTTCTCCATGTTCCTTATCAACAAAGATCAGGGTAGCCATTCTGGACCAGCTTCCCAGGGACTTCTCAGTCCTCATGATCATGGGAACCAATTCTTTATCATAAATCTCATTCTCTCTATATACATCCTATTGGTTCTGCTTCTCTGGAGAACCCTAATAAAGGCTGCCTGAAGTGTATCCATGAACCCAAGCGGTCAGTGGATTGCAGATTAAGAAGTCCTGCCCTACAGGCTTTTAGTGTCCAGGATTCATCTCTAAAGTGTAGGATACACAGGACAAATCTGGTCTCAAATCTTCAGGACCCAGTGCTATTCGGCTCTGACCTTGTTCACCTGCACAGCCTTCACCAGCTTTCCATGTTTCCTCCCTTGCCTCCTATTCCAGGAACCCTTCTGCCCCAGGGCACACATTTAGGGTCAGGGTCACATGAACTCACAAATGTCTTGCCCAAAAGGGACAGACAGATGCTTATGATATGACAAACCTGTAGGAGATACCGGTGCCATCTCCATTCCAGCTCCCTGGGGTCTTGATGACCCAGCTGACTGCCCCCCAGACCCCCTTGTTCTCTTCAGGCTCCATTTCCAGGATCCGGGAAGGGGATGGAGACTGTGTGACAGACACCTGGTGATGACACTGTCTTCCTGTGACTCGTTGCTGCCTGCAGATCTGGAGTTCTTGCTGACAGTCTGATTCCTGGATACATCACAAAGGGGTTAATAACAAATAACCAGTTATATGTTCGTGTTCAGGATTAAAAAAAGGCATGTGGTTAGGATATCAAGCTCAGTGCCTCCTGTCACTAAGTACAAAGGAGAGCCCACCACTGCAGAGATGCAGAGACAGTCTCTCTGCAGCAGAGACAACCGCAGTGCACACTGGTTCTGAGGAGCTCCTCAAAGTAGCCTCAAGGGTCCCGACGAAGATTCGGAGAGAGAGGAGACTTGCTACCCTTCTTGATCAAACAGCACTGCCGACCGTCCCATATTCACGGGCAGACCGCGTAAACGAGCCGTGGTCAGCACGGGGTCTGTGCGTGAGCCCCGGACAGAACACAGAAAAGGGCAGCCGCCCTCCCGTTTAACGCTGAAATAGCTTCTGACACACGCGCATCGTGGGCACGAAGGGGAGTGCTGGAAACTTTTTATCTTCACCGAGGAAGACACGCAGATGGCAATGAGCACAGGAGGAAATTCTCATCACGACTAGCAGTTAGAGAAATGCCAGTGTCAGCCAGGATGACACATCGTCCCACACCTACTAGATCAGGTAAAATAGAGTCATGGCATCACCTGATAAGGATGTGCACATACTGGGTCCCTTAGCCTTGGATGGGGGATGTGGTACAGCCATTCTGGAATGTCATTTAGTGGTTTCTTTTCTCCGTTTTACTGAGATATCACTGAGCTATAACATTGTATTAAACTGTACAACATAATGACTTGATATGTGTATAAACTGCAAAGTGATCACCACAATATCTTTATTTAACATCCCTCCCCTCGTGTAGTTACAATTATTATTCCTTGCAATGGAGACTTCTAAGTGTTACTCTCTTAGCAACGTTCAAATGTACAATGTGGCGTGTTTAAGCCGGTCACCATGCTGGACGTTACGTCCCCAGATCTTATTTATCGATAACTGGAAGTTTGTACCTTTGTCCCTCCTGCCCCCACATTCCACCCACTTTATAAGCAGTTTCTTATAAAAGCAAACTTTCAATTACCCTATGACCCAGCAATGGCCCTCTTTTCCCCCTTTTCCATCACCCCCTCCTCCTCGGGAGTGTTTCTGGTGTTGCCCACCAGACCTGTCTCCGGGACCGAGCCGAGACCTGACCCTTCACCCACACTCCACAGAGACGATTTAAAACGAGCACCTGCCACAGCCCAGTAGAGCCAATGGAACCGTCTCAATACCATCTACGCTATTCGGTGGGATCCTTTCCCTTTTCTGAGGATGCCGTCCTGAGAAATAGATGAGTCTGTACTTGCCAAGAGTGAGTCTGAGAAGTCCGAGAGCGGAGCCATCAGCCAGGAGCTAGAGAGGATGGGGGCAAGGACTGTGCACGGGGCGCGGTGACAGGGCTCAGGGAGGCTTGTCTCACACCCACCAAGCTTCTGAGGGACTCCCGCTGTGCTTTGAGATCACCTGCCCTGTTTCACATGCAAACACAATAACTTGCGTGAAAGCATATGGAGTTAGGCTTCTGTCACCTGAAACTGGGAGAATCACGTCCAATGGAGAGACCGGGACGTGGACATTGGGCATTATAAGTAACAGTCTATGAAACGTGGCATCGGCTGAGCTGGCAGAGGGCAGAGGCAGCGAGGGTGACTCTCTCCCTCCCGAATAAGTGAAGACCTGCTGCAGGGTCGTTGACCTGGTGCCCATCATACTGAGGGATACAGACAGCGCCTAACAAGGCTGGAATCCCAGGAAACTTGGCAGGAAACCTTCAGAACGTGGGATGTGGTGGTTACTCCTTGCCGCCTGCGCTAAGCTCCAGCAAGAATCGCACTTCCTTTTCAGAGAAGCTTCTCTTCCGTGCGCGCCAGCCCATCTGGAAACAGAGGGAAGAAAATAAAGCCTTGTTAATAGGGACCCTTTCTGGCACAGTAATTGAAGGTGTCTCAGCTTCTGTTCATCCTTTTACCTGCAGGGGGAGAGGCACGAAACTCTGTGCCCCAGACTAATGCTGGAACGGCAGCTAAGGATGGAACAGAAGTTGAGATCGCAGGAGGAATCAACAGCTTTTTCTGTCAGGCTTCCTTTTCTTTGTCTTTGTAATATTCTTTACCTTTTGACCCTGCTACCCTTTTCTCCCACCCACAGCCCTTGTATCTGGTAATCACCATGTGCTTTCTGTGTCTATGTGCTTAGTTTAGTGTTTTGTTTGTTTGCTCGATTTTTGTTTTTGTTTTGGTTCCACAGAGAGGAGAGATCGTATGGTATTTGTCTTTCTCTGTCTGACTTATTTCACTTGGGATGGTGCCCTCAAGGTCCATCCATATTGTCACAAATGGCAAAATTCCATTCTTTTTTATGGCTGAGTAATATTCCATTTTGTATATATGCTACGTCGCTATGCATTCGTTCACTGATGGACACTTAGGTTGTTGCTATATCTTGGCTTGTTTAAGTAATGCTGCGATGAATATGCCGCACATAGATCCTTTTGAGTTTTGTTTCCGTTTTCTGTGAGTAAATACCCAGAAGCAGGATTTCTGGATGTTATGATTGTTCTATATTTAATTAGGTGGAAACTCTGTACTCTTTTCCGTAGTGGCTGCACTAGTTTGCCTTCCCACCAACAGTGCACAATGGTGTCCTTCTCTCCACATCCTCACCAAGCTGTTCATTCCTTATCTTTTGATAGTAACATCCTAACTGGTGTGAGGTCACATCTCATGGTGATTTTTACTTTCCTTTCCTGATGATTAATGATGATGACCATCTTTTCTTGTACTTGTGGGGCAACTGTGCGTCTTCTTTGAAAAAATGTCTATTCAGATTTTCTGACCATTTTTTAGTCTTTTTTTTTTGCTATTGCATTTTTTTTAATATTTTATTTTTATTAGAGATGGTATTTATTTATTTATTTATTCATTCATTCATTCATCAGAAAGAGAGAAGGGGAACACAGCAGGGGGAGCGGAGGAGCAGCAGGCAGAGCTAGAAGCAGGCTCCACCCTGAGCAAGGAGCCCAAAGCAGTACTTGATCCCAGGACCCTGGGATCATGACCTGAGCCGCAGACAGGTGCTTAACCGACTGAGCCACCCAGGCATCTCTTGTTACTGCATTCTCTCAGGTCTTTAATATTTGGATTCTAAACCCTTATCAGATGCATGATTTGCAAATGCTTTCTCCCATTCCGTAGGTTGCCTTTTCATTTTGTTAATGGGTTTCTTTGTTTTGCAGAAGCTTTTTAGTTTGGTGGACCCCCACGTGCTTGTTTTTGCTTTTTTTGCTTTTCCTTTTGGTGTCAGGTTAAAAAAACCACTGCCAAGACGTATGTCAAGGAGCTTATTGCCTCTATTTTCTTCACGGCGTTTTATGCTTTCAGAAATTACAGTGGAATCTCTAACTCATTTTGAGTTCATTTTTGCGTACGGTGTGAGATGGTGGTTCGGTTTCATTCTTTTCACATAGCTGCCCAGTT
This sequence comes from Lutra lutra, assembly GCF_902655055.1. NCBI lineage: Eukaryota > Metazoa > Chordata > Mammalia > Carnivora > Mustelidae > Lutra > Lutra lutra. The sequence goes on from NC_062290.1 coordinate 29,052,477, forward strand.
TTCCCAGCACCAGTTACTGAAGAGTCCGTTCTTCCCCTTTCATATATTCTTATCCCTTTTGTTGTAAGTGAAGTGACCATATACACATGAGTTTATTTCTGGGCTTTCTATTCTGTTCCATCGATCTGTGTGTCTGTTTTTATACCAGTAAAAGGGACATTGGATTTCTCTGTATTATTTCTTACAATTGCATGTGACTCTATAATTTTCTCAAAAGAAAAAGATTAATGAAAAGAAAGCGTTTATCTGTGTGTTGAGAAGCTAAATGGGGGCTGCTGTGTTGAACCAACGCTTTTCTCAGCCACCAGCATTCACTCCCTCTGGTCTTGGCAGGAGCACTGTGGATTCTTTTGGGAAACTTGTTTCTTCCTCATTGCATGGAGTCTTAATGGGGCTGTAATTAAGATGCCTCCCTCCCCTAGACATGAGATGAAATATCAATAGACATTGTCTCCCAGGTTTTTGGAAGCAGAATGATGCAAGGATGAAAGAAACAGTGTGAATTCTTCCTTCCAGCAACAGAGCCCTGACAATATTGCCTAATCGGTCCTGCTGCTGAGATCCCAGATTTGCCCAAGATTGCAGTTGTTTCGGTCCTGACTTGTATTTCTTTCTTCAACATTGCTATCAACTCTGTCAACATCCCGATGTCTTTGCCAAAATTCGATTTTTAAGAAAATGATTTCAATTGCTTTGGGCTACCTATCATTTGCTCTTCAAGGAGATCTTATGACTGACTACTTGAGCTGTTAATTACTCAGGTTTTACATCGAGTCTGTTTTCTTAAACTTTGCATCAACTAAATTGGAATTCCACAGCTCCAAATTTCATCTTTGGGAAGGGCAGCAAGTGTTCAAGATTCTCTCAGGTAGAAGTTACTGTGAAAGGAAATGCAGTGATATATTGAAAACATTTAACAATGCCTAACGTACTGCAAGTTGTTGACAAATACTACCACGGTGATGATGATGGTCTCCTGACTTCTAGAATATCTGAATCAAACGTTGCAAGTAACCTGCTCTTGTTGCTGAGAAAGTGGAATGGTTAATAGTAGCTGATACATTTGTAATTTTCTGGTCATTTGAATGCAGATGACAATGATACTAACCACGTTATAAACATTTTTTCTACTAAAAACTTCAAAACATTCACTGCACTTGCTTGAACATTTATTTATTATGAAATTCTTTGTTCAATACAGTGTGGAAGGGAAATTCATCTGCCTTGGATGGATCATCACAGCTGATTAGTTAGAAAAAGACGCCGGAAGAGATGTAAACGTTAATGTTACTGTTTCAGCTCCATTTACTCACTTTTAATGTGACCAAAGTCAGAGCCACTTGTGCATGGATGTACTTTGCATAATAGGAGAAATTTCAAAATCTAAAGCAATTGGAAGTCATCATTTGGCTCTGCTGCCTGTACTTCTCGTGCATCACGTGACCTTATTCACTAATCAAACACCCGTGACCCCGTCATTGAGATAATGGGTTCAATGGTGTAGCAGACATGAACATGAGTTTGAGGAGCTCAGCCCGGCAAGGTTAACAAAAGATTATAAAGCACAAGAAATTATAATATAAAACAGGCACCCTGATAGCTTTAAGGTCCAGAAGCTGTGGAAACAAGGAAACTGAGGAAACCCATTTACTGGCTTTTCATAGGGGACTGGAGGCAAGAGCTCGATTTCACCAGGCATTTAAAGAGGTGGAATGGGAAGGAAGGACAGTCCAGGTGGGAGGCCCTGCTTGGTCAAGGCACGGAGGCACAGGAGAGCTGCTCAGAGCAACATCAGGTCATGGCTTGTCTGGGGTGCGCTGCTCATGGCGGGGCGTGAGAGGTAAGCCTGGAAATGCTATTCATGCCTGCAGCGAGAATGTCGGGACAAAAAGATTCTGACGGTAGTGATGGTGCTCCTTCAGAATGGGATAATAGGGAGCCTATGTGTGGCTCAATCGTTAAGCGTCTGCCTGCAGCTCAGGTTGTGATCCCAGGATCCTGGGATCAAGCCCCTCATCAGGCTCCCTGCTCAGTGGGGAGTCTGCTTCTCCCTCTCACCCTGCCTGTGTTCCCTCTCTTGCTGTCTCTCTGCCAAATAAATAAAATCTTAAAAAAAAAAAGAGTGGGATAAAAGGACAACAAGCTCAGTGCTAACACTGAGGACTAAGTAGCAAACGCTCATGGACAATTAACCAGGAAACAATTGTTATGGCTTCACAGCACACGAAATAAAACATTTCCTGCCTATATTGCGTAGAGGGTGGAGGGACGTTGCCTGCTAGTGTAACGTCTCTGTGAACATCTCTTCTACTTCCTGTTAAATGGCCTGGAAATGATGTTTTCCTTCTATTAATGGATCATTCTGGTGCTACCCAGAAGATGTGAAATATTTAGAAATTATAATGAATGTGATAGAAAATTTAAAAGTATGAAAAAATTTTTTAAAGATTGTATTCATTTATTTGACAGAGAGAGAGAGAGAACAAGCAGTGGGAGCAGCAGAGGGAGAAGCAGACTTTATGCTGAGCAGAGAGCCCGATGCGGGACTCGATCCCAGGACCCAGAGATCATGACCTGAGCGGAAGGCAGACGCTTCACCGACTGAGCCTCCCAGGCACCCCAAAAGTGTGAATTTTAGAAGACTCATAGTCCCCATAATTTGGATACTGACTCAGATGGCTGCCCTCAATAAGTGGCAGACGGAAGTAATGAACTTTTAATTTTTTTTTATTTTTTTTTCAGCATAACAGTATTCATTATTTTTGCACCACATCCAGTGCTCCATGCAATCCGTGCCCTCTACAATACCCACCACCTGGTGCCCCCAACCTCCCACCCCCCACCCCTTCAAAATTCTCAGATCGTTTTTCAGAGTCCATAGTCTCTCATGGTTCACCTCCCCTTCCAATTTCCCTCAACTCCCTTCTCCTCTCCATCTCCCCTTGTCCTCCATGCTATTTGTTATGCTCCACAAATAAGTGAAACCATATGATAATTGACTCTCTCTGCTTGACTTATTTCACTCAGCATAATCTCTTCCAGTCCCGTCCATGTTGCTACAAAACTTGGGGATTCATCCTTTCTTTCTTTCTTTTTTTTTTTTTTTACAGCTTTATAAACATATTTTTTATCCCCAGGGGTACAGGTCTGCGAATCGCCAGGTTTACACACTTCACAACACTCACCATAGCACATACCCTCCCCAATATCCATAACCCCACCCCCTCTCCCAACCCCCTCCCCCCATCAACCCTCAGTTTGTTTTGTGAGATAGTAATGAACTTTTAAAGAAAGATTTCCCCAAGATGCATAAACACATGGTAAATCCTTAAAAACAAGCACATTGTATGAAATGACTGGAGCACATAGTTTAGTAGAAGCGAGGTCCCTCACATAGAGAAACAGGCTTTCCAAACACAAAAGTCAAATACAGAAGAAAAAAAAACCTGCTTTTTCCCCGGAAGGAAAGTCGGTTCCCTTGTCTTCCTCTCTCTTGCTCCTTCCCAGCAGAAGCCTCCCTGGGAGATGTTCTAATGCTTCTTTAGAAACACCGACTAAGTAGAATGTGATATTATCTCTAAGGACCTAATAAAACATTAATTGTTTTTCAAATAAAACGTGAGATCAGTGACTAATGGTTCTCCCTTGGCTAAAGACGGAAGAATGGTATTAAATCCTGTGTCAGCTGAGTGCTTTAGGATAATTTACAGAAGAAGAAAGCAAGTTCTGGGCAGGTGAACAGGCTTCCCAGCAGCTCATCCTGAGTTGGGGCTGCTCTGTCCCCTGGACCACTGCCCCTGTGGCTTTGGATGAACCCAGGCTGCGGGTGCCGGGGACACGGAGAAGCCGGAGGCCAGGTTTTCCTTTCCCAGTTGCACGTCAGAGGGAGACCTGCCGTTGCTCCTTCTTCCCACCAAGTCAACAAGCGCAGATGTTAGTCTCCCTGGGGCCACAGCTCTAGGGCCAATAGAAAGATTCTTGGCTACTTTCTACAGATTTGTTTTTTGAGAGAAAAGGCAGGAATCTGTTCAATATCCTGATATAGATTTCTGGATTTTTTTTTTTACAATGTAACTTTTTTTGCCTTGATCTCAAATTTTATCATGACAAAGTTTCTGTTGATGTAGAATTTTGCATAGGGTAAAATGGATAGGTCTTATGTATACAGGTGGGTAAGTTTTGACGAATGTAGGCACCCGCGGAACTACCCCTCAGATCAAGATACAGAATTTCCCAACTTTCTAATACGTTTTCTTATGCCTCCTTCCAGCTAATAATTCCACTGCAAGACCACTGTTCTGATATCTGTCACCACAGATTAGATTTGCCTTTTGAACTCCAAATATTACAATTAATTATATGTACTTTTTAATATGTACCTTCTTTTGCTTGACATGGTGTTTTTAATGACGGGGGCTTGGAGCAGAGGGAGCAGGAGAGAGAGGGCTCCACACCCAGTGTGCAGTCCGACGAGGGGCTTGATCTCACAGCCTGAGATCATGACGGGAGCTGAAATCATGAGTTGAGCACTGAACTGACTGAGCCACCCAGGCAACCCCTGACATAGTGTTTTTAAGAATCATCTGTGTTTGGGTCGCCTGGGTGGTTCAGTCGGTTGAGCGTTTTCTTTCGGGTCGGGTCATGATCTCGGGGTCCTGGGAGTGAGCCCTGAGTCAGGCGCTCTGCTCAGCAGGGAGCCTGCTTCCCTCTCTCCCTCTCTGTCTCTCTCAAATAAATCTTAAAAGGATCATCTGTGTTGGTGCACGTAGAGAAAGCTTGTTCCTTTTAATTGTTGAGTGTGAATGTACTACAGGGTGTTTGTTCATTCTCCTGTGTTTTCTCACTGGAAGTTACTATGTGTAAAGAGAACATGCTTACATGGGTAGAAACCGGAACCTAGAAATGCTGAGTTAGTGTCAGGTGTGTCCTTCCTGTTATAAGAAGCCGTGAGCCCCTGCCAGAGTGGCTTACTGTTTGCACCCGCACCAAGAGTGGCCGAGAGTTCCCACGACTCCTCGTGCTCACGCACACACATGTTGCCTCTCGTCACTTTCATCCATGCTGCTGGGTATGAAACATCATCTCGATGTTACCCCGACGGCTTTTAGAGAAACATCAGCTGCCTTAGCACCCTCCATGACCTCCTAAATTCTAATAGGCAAAATAAGCTATCTGTGGTTGAAAATGTGATATTAGCTCTAGCTTAACGGGTCAAACGTGAGACAATAATTTAGGTACTGTGGGCATAGTCCTAGGATATGTGTGTCCCTTATATATCAGTTTGAGAGCATGATTTAAGAATGTTAACTAGAGGGGCACCTGGGTGGCTCAGTGGGTTCAGCCTCTGCCTTTGGCTCAGGTCATGATCTCAGGGTCCTGGAATTGAGCCCCGCATCGGGCTCTCTGATCAGCGGGGAGCCTGCTTCCTTTCCTCTCTCTCTGCCTGCCTCTCTGCCTACTTGTGATCTCTCTCCTGTCATAAATAAATAAAATCTTAAAAAAAAAAAGAATGTTAACTAGATGTAGCCTGGCTTTTTAACATATAGGCTTACTTACCTATACTTTTAGGGTTCATTTCATTATGTGGTAACCTGGCTCCCAGGAAGTAAAGAGATAAGTAGGAAGGGCCTATGTAACAAATCCTTGAATAAATATTTTCTGAATTAAGTAGACCTTTGGAAGGATTTTCCCTTTGACCTCACAAGAAAGCAGTATGGAGTGAGCCCTACTCTATGCTAATGCATGACCTGTGTTAGCTCATTCAGTCTCACAGGCATCCTCTGAGGAAAATCAAATCACTGCCCCACGTCCTGCACGAGGAAACTGAGTCTGGGGGTGCTGCGGAGCCTGTCGGGGTGGGGGGCTAGCCGAGAGGGGCAGAATGCCATGCCGGCCCCGCCCTGACTCCCGGCCCCTGCACGGTACCCCATTTTCCCCTGCCCTCCCCTAGCAGAGAAGGGCTGGAGATGAGGAGTGCGGAGGCTCACTAGGGAGTCTCACAGACGGAGGTCCAGAGAAGGAGGCTGTGACCCACTGTCTAGACGCGTGGAATCCTGTTCCTAAGAAGAGCAAAACTGGTCATCAGAGGGAAAGTTCATAGTCTGCTGATGAACACTTTTTTTTTTCCTGTTGGAAGAGCTGTTTTTCTAAAACATTTAAATTTAAATCTTGAGAAAAGCACATTGGACACTGAGAAACATAATCATCCATAACGCAGAGAGTGGGGAGGAAAAAGCATTTTCTACCTTCCGTCTTTCTTCCATTGTTAAACCATATTTTTCTGGAAGTAAATAATTTCTGTTGGTTTTGAGAAAGGCTTGGGAGGGAGGAAGAATCCCTGCGGGGGGAGTCAGGACAGGAACATTCCAAAATGCCACACCTTCCCTGGACATTCCTCCCATCAGTCCCTTTGCTGGAAAGCACTTGAGCCTTGCCCAGGGCATCCCCTGTTTGGGCAATAGCCCATCGTCTCCAGATTCTTCCAAAAACCAGAGGCATCCCATCCTGAAACAGTGATAACACTATCCCCCATGGCTCTACTTCCTCCAGCTGCCCCACCTTTGCTTGGAATAAACAGGAACCATTAGACTAGATTATCCTGTTCTCAGCCCTCAGGGAGATTTTAACCAAAGACTAGAGGATAGGAAGGGTGATGCTGGAAACCCACTTGGGGCTCCCTGTGAGCCTCTTTTTGTGAACAACCTGCCAACACATAAATTCCTGCTATTTAGTTGATCTGGGTCCCTAGGAAGGTGCTGATCCCCTTCTACAGGGCTTTCCCGAGTCCTCTCACTTGACCTTCCCGGGTCCACTGAGGCAGGCACAATCTCCCCTGGGACAAGTAGGGACCCAGCTATCACATGCCCCAAGGCCTCCTGAGCTCCAGGGCACAGAGACCCCGCCCACAGGCTGGCTCAGCCAATTGCTGTGCAGGCAGGTGCCAGGGGCAGGACCAGCGGGGCCAAATCGCAGGCTTAAATGGACAGTCTCCTACCCATCACCAGGCGTGCTGGACACCTCCGACCTGCACCTGTGACTGCACCTGCCCCAGGTGAGATCACAACCTGGACCAGAAGGAAAGGGCTACCCCTTAAAACATGGGGAGGGGGGTACCAGCCTTGGGGGCCAGGGGTTTAGGGCTCCCGGGAGGCACTCTTCCAGGGCCTGGTTCCTCCAGGCATGGCAGCTTGACCCCTACACCCCAGACTCAGGGCCTGTCATTCCCTGTATTGCCATCTACATGCTCTGGAAGCAGCAGGTGGGTTGCAGGGCAGGGAACAGGCCAGCAGGCCCCCTTGCACATGCCACCTCTCCACAGCCCCGTGGAAACACTTGGGAGGATTAACGCAATGTCTTTACTGTACCAGAGTGGTTCTACCATCTCAGAATAAAGGGTGACTCTTTAGATGGTCTGGTCTAATCCAAAACTCATTTCTTCTCCCTTCCTAGGTTTTGAAACATGCATTCTTCTCTCTTCCTGGCTGCCCTTTGCCTGGGAATAGCCTCAGCTGCTCCACAACTCGATCAGAGCTTAGATGCGCGCTGGTCCCAGTGGAAGGCGGCCCACAAGAGACTGTACAACAAGGTTGGTAACATCTGAGCTGTCCATTGAGAACCCAGGGAATGTTCTATGCTGGTGGGAGTCCACAGTGGAGAGTAGCTTCTGGAGGCCACCGGTACCCAGGCAGGAAGAAGGGCACTGTGACTGCACACGATGGGGACAGATGTCCTGCTGTGTGGTTGCTGGAGAGCAGATCCCAGAGCATCAACCCAGCCCCAGTCAAGGTCTCTCCTCCCCTCTGTGAGCACATCCACTTGGTGCAGATGAGCTGGGCTTAGAGAGAAATCAACATGATGGGCTGCATGTTTGTCTCCAGGATGAAGAAGGGCGGAGGAGAACAGTGTGGGAGATGAATCTGAAAGTGATTGAACAGCACAACCAGGAGTACAGCCAAGGGAAACACAGCTTCACCATGGCAATGAATAACTTTGGTGACCTGGTGAGTGCAGCTGGGGTTGCTGAATGTCTTGTGCTTCCTCTAAGGATTTTTTCCAAAAAAATCTCATGCCTGTCAACATTCTATTTCCTTTTCCTTGAAGACCAGTGAAGAATTCCAACAGGTGTTGAATGACCTTAAAATCCAGAAGCAAGAGGACCGGAACGTGTTCCAAGCACCTCTCTTTGCTGAGATCCCCTCTTCCGTGGACTGGAGAGAGAAAGGCTACGTGACCCCCGTGAAGGATCAGGTGAGACACTACTCGACAGTCCCTTTCCCAGACAAAGGCACGAGGAACCAGTGCCCTCGCTATGGAAGCTGAGAAACCGTACACCGTTTGTTATGTTTTGGAAGAGTTTTCAGATGTAAGGGCTGTTGTCAAGTCTTGCTATTAACTTTGTAGACTAAGAGCTGTATCATTTTGTTTTCAGGGTCAGTGTCAATCTTGTTGGGCTTTTAGTGCAGCTGGTGCCCTTGAAGGACAGATGTTCCGGAAAACGGGCAAACTTGTGTCACTGAGTGAGCAGAACCTCGTGGATTGCTCTCGGTCTCAAGGCAATGAGGGCTGCCGCGGTGGCCTGATGGATTTTGCCTTCCAGTATGTTAAGGACAACGGAGGCCTGGACTCAGAGGAATCCTATCCGTATCTTGCAAGGGTAAACAGATTTCCTTATCTTTTATCAAAGTTGAGTATATTCAGTAAAAACAAAGCCTGTATTTCGAATTCTCATTTTAGACTGTAGACTCTATATCGGCATGTGGTCAGAACAGATTAAAATCTGTTAGCTTGGCACAGTTCTCCACCTAGAGAGTTACCATATAGCTGTTCCCTTCTCAGTCACACAGCCACACAAATACCATTCTAAATACAGTACAGATCTCCAGAGTGAAAAATCTATGCACAAGTAGACCAAAGGAGTGTCTCATTGAATAGATATCACCTCATTTCTCAATTTCAAAACAAGCAATCATATTTTGCCTCTTGAGATGTTTTATAACACACTCGACTCGGACATCATTCAGCTGCAAACCGTCTTGAGCTTGTGTTCCCCAGGAGGTGGACAGTATTAATCAAGTCCCTTCCCCTTTACCTTTGAAGAATGAATACTGCAGATACAGGCCTGAGAAATCTGCCGCCAATGTGACTACCTTCTGGCATGTCTTAAACGAGGAGGATGGTCTTATGACCACGGTGGCAACTGTGGGGCCCGTCTCTGCTGCTGTAGACTCAAGCCCGTATTCCTTCCAGTTCTATAAAAAAGGTGAGCATTTGTCTACATAGAAAATTGGCCAGAAAATACAGGTAACCAGCATGACATACAGCAAGATGGGCTTTTTGGTGTATGTGGGACTCAGGAGGGTATGGACTTAGCATGGTGGCTCATTCTGTATATGTAATCCTTGTGCCTGTTGTCACCATTTGACATGACTTGACCCATATCCCCAGGCTTTTAAGCACTTCATAAATATATTTAAATTTTTAAAAGATTTTATTTATTTGTTTATTTGGCAGACAGATCACAAGCAGGCAGAGAGGCAGGCAGAGACAGAGGGGGCGGGAGAAGCAGGCTCCCAGCCGAGTAGAGATCCTGACGTGGGGCTCAATCTCAGGACCCTGGGATCATAACCTGAGCCAAAGGCAGAGGCTTTAACCCACTGGACCCAGGCACCCCTATAAATATATTTCAATGGCTACATAACTTGACTGGTATAGTTTACTTCACTTTTTCCCAACGCTTGGACCTTGAAATTTTCCAAGGAATTTTACTACTGAAATTGACACTGGAAAGAACCCCTTGACTCACGTAATTTTCTGTTCTCTGCGGCTTCTTTGGCTGACGTCATATGGTAGAATGACAAAGTTTCAGCAAGTAGTCTTTTACGCCTCTTCACTGTTCTTTACAAAAGAGACTGTGACAACATATATTTCTGGTAGTATTAGATGGTGTCCTAGGGGCGCCTGGGTGGCTCAGTGGGTTAAGCCGCTGCCTTCGGCTCAGGTCATGATCCCAGGTCCTGGGTTCGAGCCCCGCATCGGGCTTTCTGCTCAGCAGGGAGCCTGCTTCCTCCTCTCTCTCTGCCTGCCTCTCTGCTTACTTGTGATTTCTCTCTGTCAAATAAATAAATAAAATCTTTAAAAAAAAAAAGAAAAAAAAAATAGATGGTGTCCTAAATCCCTAGCCTACCTAAACCAAAAGATCTGATTTCTAAATCTTACCTCGATTGATATCACAGCCGGATTTTGAGATGCCGCCTTTGCTGGGGTCACGAGGTTGTTGTCACATGTTATCATGTCACTTGGATGTCCCCGCTCAGCACTGAATCTCTCTTCTCCAGGCATTTATTACGATCCCCGCTGCAGCAGTACGCGTCTCAATCACGGCGTTCTGGTGGTTGGCTACGGCTTTGAAGGAGAAGAATCGGAGGACAAACAATACTGGATTGTCAAGAACAGGTACAAAGAGCCAAGAACACCTATCTTGGAAAAGGGAAAGGGAATTCTTTCTGGAATCAGTGTTTGGTGGCGGATCCTCAAACCCTTGAGCATGCTTCTGAAATCCCTGAAGTGTTTATGCCACTGAGGGGGAAGGGACATACTCATGTGATGACGACAGTAGCTTGCTAGGGTCCTGCCATAGTTTTGCTACCATTGCATTTCTCAACTTGAAAATTTTCTCATTTCTGAAATGCATCTGGCCCCAAGAGTTTCTTTTTTCTGTGTTTCCATTCGTAGTCTGCGAAAGGTCTGGGGACAGAATTCTGTGCTGGGTTAGAACTTAAGCAGGAATAGGAATGGACTCTCCAGATTCTTCCTGCGTCTGTCCTGGCCTCTGGTGCCCTGCTCAGGGTCGGGTGTGATGGTTCATGAAGAGAAATGTGTTTGATTGTTTGTAATAAATGGCAAACCCTGTCTTCTTTCAGCTGGGGTACAAACTGGGGCATGGAGGGCTACATGCTGTTGGCCAAGGACCGGGACAACCACTGTGGAATCGCCACCATGGCCAGCTTTCCTGTCGTGTGAGATGAGGGCGTAAAGAAGGCCTTGACTGGGAACAGAATATCGAGAAGATGAATTTTATTTGAAAGCTGACCACATCTTATGATATGGGATAAAACACTTGAACCATTGAAGACCCAAGTTGGGATACGACTGTGCAGATTTTACATGAGAAATGTTACCACTTTGCTCATTACTGATGTAAAAGCCTTTGTATGACAGACTTGTCTAATAACTTTTGGATTTTCATTTTTTTAAAAAAAATGTATGAAGTTTTATTTTTTAATAAAACAACTTCAAAGTAGAAGGGAGGTAAAATGTTACTACTTAGCTCTTTATAGAGTCAAAATGTGACTGGGCTCTAGGATATCCTTGGATAGGCCAGTGGTCCATTGGGAGAATACTGGGTGGCCCAATTGTTTTGAGTATAAATGATTGTTACATCTGTAACATTGTTACAAGGTTACATTAGTTTCAGGTGCACAACCCAGTAATTTCCAACCCTATACAGTACGCTACGCTCAGCACAAGGATAGTTGCTGTCTGTCAATCTCACACTGTACATTACAGCTATTATGACACCACTGACGATATTCCCTATGCTGTGCCTTTTATTCCGGGACTTACTCATTCCATAGCTGGAAGCCTGGACCTCCCATTCCCCTTCACCCCTTTTATTCATCCTCATTCTAATCTATGTCCTCTTTACTCTTTGAAGATTTCCTACCACTCATTTACTAACTGGATTTCTCTCTCCATAATCCCAAGCTCAGCTAGTAGTGTGTAAACATCCCAGGAGAGTTATAGAGGAAGAGACTGTGGGGGCAAGGAGGACACCCCAAAATGTGCTACAATGGTACATGGATTATCTGGATACGAAGCTACTTGGGAAACAGCAGGTGCGAGGGCACCCAGGCTGTCCTTCGTCCCCAGCAAGCAGGATACGAGTCTGCCACAGCAGAGGTGCCCTCCTTGCACTGTGAAGTACAAAGACAGCCTTAGCTGCACACATGGGACTTCAACGCTGGGAAAGCTGTAGAATGGAACCTGCGGCTTTTTAACTTATCTACAACCTCAGCACAAATTCCACTTAGCATTCCTGCTGGTTGGAAGCTCCCGCATCGCAGGAAAGCTGGCCATGGTGGCCATTCCACACTGGTTGTCCCGGGCCTTGGCCATCAGCATGGAACCCTGCATGCCCCAGTCAGTGCCCCAGTTGAAAGAAGCCAGGGTTTGCCAATTATTCCAGAGAACAAACACATTTCCCTTTATGAACAATCACACCCGACCCTGAGCAGCGCACCAGAGGCCAGGACAGATTCAGGAAGAATCCGGAGAGGCCATTCCTGTTCCTGCTTGAGTTCTAAGCACACAATCCTTCTTTCCCAGACCTTTCCCAAAACTGAAACATGAGCAGGAAAAGGAAAATCTTCAGTCCAGATGTGTTTCAGGAATTTTTAAAAATCCAATTTAGAAATGCAGTGGTGCAAACCTATCACAGGACGCCCCAGCTTGAGACAGTACCTTCCTGTGGTCGTCCCATGAGTATGCCTGTGTTCCCGCCACATGGGGTAAACGCTTCTGGGATTTCACAAGTGTGCTCAAGGGTTGGGGGACTCGTCTCCAAGCACCGATTCCAAAAAGGATTCCCTTTTCAATGTCCAAGATAAGTATTCTTGGCTTTTTATACCTGTTCTTGACAATCCAATAGTTTTGGTTCTCGGATTCTTCTCTTTCAGGTCCATAAACAAACACCAGAACGCCGTGATTCAGCTCCTCACTCTGCGGTTCGGAGCATAAGAAATGTCTGGACAGTAAAATCTAATGTTGGGCTGAGGTTTCCCACGTGACATGGGGTAGTAGCAGCCGATCAGCCTACAGCCACAGTAAGGGAGACATACCAAATTCAGTTGCGCTATAAATCCAGGTAAGATTAAAAGTCAGGTAGTTTTGTTTAGGTAAGCTAGGGGTTTAGGCCCTTCTCTGATGTAGCAGAAATACAAAGTGTCACAATCTCTTGTAAACAATAGTCAAGAGGCATAAAAAAAATGCCTCTTGTGATTCTCCTTAAAGGATGTGACTCTAGGGAAACAGCAGAGAACATAAAATGACTTGGGCTAAGGGCTCCTTTCCAGTGTTAATCTCAGTAGTAACATTCTTTAAAATTTTTCAAGGTCTAACAACTGGAAAAAAGTAAAGCAAGCCATACCAATCAAATTAGGTAGCCATTTCAATATATTGATAATGTGTTTAAAATCATGGGGATTTGGGTCCGGTCATGACAGGCGGAAACAGCAGGCATGAGTGTTATGGCTGCAGGATGAACTGTGTGAAATCCACACCCCACAACTTCTACACTGAATTCTGCCTACCATAGTGTCACTCCTGCTGTATCTTAGGGCGGTTTTCCAATTTTTCTACCTATATTTCTCCACAGACAGATGCTTACCCTCTTTATAGAACCGGAAGTTGTCCAGGCTTGCACGGAGAGCAGCAGAGAAGGGCCCCACAGCTGCCACCACCAGCACAAGGGACTCCTCCTGTGAGGCACGCTCACCGGCCAGTGGCGCTGGCAGCAGGACGCTGGGTCTGTGTGCGCAGGGTCCGTCCTTGCAGAGGGAAAGGGGAAGAGACTTGATCACGACCATCCACCTCCTGGGGAGCATGAGTTCAAGACAGCTTACAGGTGAGTGATTTCCAAGCCAAATTTGTCATAATGCATTCCAGAAGCTGAAATGCTATTGGTTGTTTTGAAATTGAAAAACTACATTGTATGTGTTCAATGAATAATTCAGGGTCTACGTGTCCTTAAGAACTGGTTCATTCCAGAGAAATCTGTACCCTGTATAGAATGGAATGTATGTCTCCCTGTAACATAGAAATAAAAATATTCATGTGGTCACCACCGAGGCAGGAACTGTGCCTGGCTTGTCTGGTTTAATGACAGTCCTGACAGTTTGCAGCTCTAGGGTCCACCATTTAAAATGTGAGTATTGTGGGTGCCTGGGTGGCTCAGTGGGTTAAGCCTCTGCCCTCGGCCCAGGTCATGATCTCAGCATCCTGGGATCAAGCCCCAAATGGGGCTCCCTCCTCGGTGGGGAGCCTGCTTCCCCCTGCTTCCTGCCTCCCTGCCTACTTGTGATGTCGGCCTGTCAAATAAATAAATAAAATCTTTTTAAAAAGATAAAATAAAATGCAAATATTAAATATGGTATCCGTGTTCTTCAAAAGCATGGGACTCTGGGAGCAGAGCTGGACTGATGACCCATGAGGAGCTCCACTTACCCCTGGACGATATGGATAGGATTCCTCTGAGTCCAGGCCTCTGTTGTTCGGAACATGCTGGAAGGCGTAATTCATCAGGCCACCGTGGCAGCCCTCACTGCCTTGAGACCAAGAACTGTCCAGCAGGTTCCACTCACTCAGTGACAAAATTTGGCCTGTTTTCTGGAACCTGTGTCCTTCGAGGGCACTGGCTTCCCTAAAAGCCCAGCCAGAAGCACACTGACCCTGAAAACCAAATTAGAAAGCTCTCAGCCTAAACAAAAAACAGCAAGGCTTTGCCAACAGCCCATGAATCTGAAAACTCTTGTAAAACACAGCAAGGGTGTGTTGTTCCCCAGCAGGGACCCATCGAAGAGCTGCTATTTTCTTTTCGGCTTTACTTTCAGAGACAAGCTTGGTGAAAAGAGATCCTTCATACTCATAGGACTTACCCCGGCTGTCTGTCTCCTGTCCACAGGTACAATGAGATCAGCAAAGAAGGGTATTTCAAACACTTGCCCATCTGTGTCCTTCTGGATTTTAAGGTCATTCATCACGTCTCTGAATTCTTCACTGGTCTTCAAGGAAAAGAAAGCAGAATGTTGACAAGGATGAGAATTCTTTGGCAAAGTACCAAAGAGAGAAAGAACAAAAGGTTCAGGAACCCCAGCCGCCCTCACCAGGTCACCAACAGCATTCATCGCCGTTCGAGCATTTTCAGATTCCTCTCCCACACTGCTCTCCTCCGTCTTTCATTCTAGAGACAAACATATAACCTACAATTTTTATTTCTATTTAAAGCCAACTCGCCTACTCGAAGTGGATGTGCTCACAGAGAGGAGGAGGGACCTTGACCAGGGCTGGGCTGATGCTCCGGGAGCTACTCTCCAGCAACCACACAGCAGGACATCTGTCCCCATCATGCACAGTCACGGGGCCCTGTTTCCTTTCTGGGTAAGAGCTGCTTCCAGAACCTACTCTCTGCTGTGAACACCCACTAGCGTGGATGTTCTCTGTGGGGCCCTCCAGACAGCTTAGATTTTACCAACCATGCCATATAGTTTCCCATATGTTGCTTTCCATTGGATCCATTGAGCATCTAAACTTCGACCAAATTTTGTAGTAGCTGAGACTATTCCCAAGCAAAGTGTGGGCAGGAAGAGAAAAGGATGCTTATTTCAAAACCTAGAAAGGGAAAAGAAATGAGCATCTGAAGAGACCAATCTGTCTAAAAAGCCATCCTCTTCTTATGAGCTGTTAGAGACACTAGGATGGACTAAGAACATTGACTTAAGCCTCCCAATATATACACAAGGACCAGACTGGCCCCACCAGTGGGGGGAGGGGGTTCTCACCTGACTGCAGCTCTGCAGGTGTGACAGCAGGTGTGGCTCCTAGGGGCTCCCTGATGTTGGGCTGTGGCTTTAAGGTCATTCATCGAAAGCCCTGGGGTTTGGCCTGGCTGGTCCTGCCCACACGACCTGGGCACACTGTGATCCTGTTGGTTTTGCTTTTGTTGGCCAAGTCCATGACTTCTATTCTGATGTTTTCTTGATGATTAGATCTTGTTTTTAACAGAACAAAAACATCTGGACAATTGTGTGGACTTGTATCCCGACCTTAACTGGTTTGACTAAAAACAGTGAGCTCACAGTGATTCAGCTAAGTGACCAATGAGTTCGCAATGGTCTGGTTCACAAAAACAAGTCTGTGCATATTCAGTAAGGAAATGGATGTCCAACTCCCGTTAACTGATGTCATGATAAGACAGGAAGGAAGTGCGCCATAGAAGCACGTTGAAATGTATTTCGTGATCTCATGCTATCTACCATGTGTCTAGCACTGGGATAAATAATCTGTATTTTTAGACCTTTTTCTCACAACTCAGGGTTCCAGACTCCTGCAATAAAGCAATAGCACAATGAAGTGAATTAAAGAAAATTTTTGGTTTCCCGTTGCATACACAAGTCATGTTTTCCCTCTACTGTAGTCTATTTATGCGCAATAGCTTTATGTCTAAAAATGCACGGGCATTAATCAAAAAACACTTCATTGCTAAAAGGTGCTAGCCATCTGAGCTTTCAGCAAGCACGATCGTTTTGCTGGTGGAAGGTCTTGTGTCCATGTTGACGGCTGCTGTCTGATCAAGGTGGTGGATGCCGAAATTCGGGGTGGCCCTGGCAGTTTCTTAAAATAAGACAACAGTGAAGTTTGCTGCAATCTCCTTCTCTGGGGCATGCAATGTTTGTTTGTTAGCATTTCACCCATGGTAAAACTTCTTTCCAACAGAGTCAGTCCCCCACGCCCTATCACAGCTTTATCAACTCCGTTTATGTAATATTCTAAGACTTTTGTGGTCAGTTCAATGATCATCATAGAATCTTCACCAGGAGAAGAGGATGCTTTTCCATCTCCAGAAACCATCCTTTTGTTCATCTAAGAAGCAGCTCCTTATCTGTTTAAGTTTTTTTTGTACACATAGGATTTTATTTTATTTTTATTTTTTTACTTAACATATAATGTATTCTTGGTTTCAGAGGTAGAGGTCAGTGATTCACCAGTCCTTTATAGCACCCAAGGCTCAGTACATCACGTGCCTTCCTTCATGTCCATCACCCAGTCACCCCATCTTCCCACCCACCACCCCTCCAGCAGCCTTCAGTTTATTTCTTATGGTTACAAATCTCTTATGGTTTTTCTCCCTCTGTGACTTCACTTTGGTTTATTTTTTCCTCTTTTTCCCTGAGATCCTCTGTTTTGTTTCTTAAATTCCACATATCAGTGAGATCATATAACTGTCTTTTTCTGATTGGCTTATTTTACTTAGCATAATACCCTGTTGTTCCATCCAGCTCGTTGCAAATGGCAAGATTTCTTTCTCTTCTTTTGGTAGCTGATATATATAGATATAGAGATACAGACAGATATAGATACATAGACATAGATATATATCTAGATATATCTAGATACATAGATATTTAGAGATATACATAGATATATAGATATATAGAGACATATATAGAGAAATATAGATATATATCTAGATATCTATGTCTATGTATCTGTATCTGTCTGTATCTATATATCTATATCTATGTCTATCGATAGATATAGATATATATCTATATTTGCTGTGCAAATGCTTTTTATCTTGATGAAGTCCCAATAGTTCATTTTTGCCTGTTTCCCTGGCCTTTGGAGATGTGTCTGACAGGGGCACCTGGGTGGCTCAGCGGGTTAAAGCCTCTGCCTTCGGCTCAGGTCATGATCCCAGGGTCCTGGGATCGAGCCCCACATCGGGCTCTCTGCTCTGAGGGAAGCCTGCTTTCTCCTCTCTCTCTACCTGCCTCTCTGCCTGCTTGTGATCTCTGTCTGTCAAATAAATAAATAAAATCTTTAAAAAAAGAGAGAGAGAGATGTGTCTGACAAGAAGTTTTTATGGCTGAGGTCGAAGAGATTGCCACCTGTGTTCTCCTCTAGGATTTGATGGATTCCTGTCTCACATTTAGGTCTTTTATCTGTTTTTGAGTCTATTTTGTGTGTGGTGTAAAGAGATGGCCCAGTTTCATTCTTCTGCATGGACTATCCAATTTTCCCAGCACCATTTTTTGAAGAGACCGTCTTTTTCCACTGGATATTCTTTCCTGCTCTTGTCAAAGATTAGTTGACCATTCCATTTCTGGGTCCCTATTCTATTCCATTAATCTATGTATCTGTTTCTGTGCCATACCATACTGTCTTGATGATTATAGCTTTGTAATAGATCTTGAAGTCCAGAATTGTGATGCCACCAGACTTCGTTTTTTTTTGTTTCATTTTGTTTTTTTAGATTTAGTTTTCTTTTTCAACATTCCTTTGGCTATTCGGGGTCTTTTCTGGTTCCATACACATTTTAAGATTATTTTTTCCACTCTCTGAAAAAAGTTAATGGTATTTTGACAAGGATTGCATTGGATGTATATAGACATTTTAACAGTATTTGTTCTTCCAGTCCATGAGTATGGAACATTTTTCAATTTCTTTGAGTCTTCCTCAATTTCTTTCATGAGTGTTCTATAGTTTTCTGAGTACAGATCCTTAACCTTTTCGGTTAGGTTTATTCCTAGGTATCTTGTGTTTCTTGGTGCAATTACAAATGGGATTGACTCCTTAATTTCTCTTTCTTCTGTCTCATTGTTGGTGTATAGAAATGCAACTGATTTCAGTACATTGATTTTATATTCTGCCAATTTTCAGAATTCCTGTATGAGTTCTAGCAATTTGGGGGTGGAGTATCATGTCATCTGCAAAGCGGAAGAGCTTGATTTCTACTTTGCCAATTCGGATGCCTTTTATTTCTTTTTGTTGTCTGATTGCTGAAGCTAGGACTTCTAGTACTATGTTGAATAGCGGCGGTGATAGTGGACATCCCTGCCATGTTCCTGACCGTAGGGGAAAAGGTATCAGTTTTTCCACATTGAGCATGACACTCACTGTGGGCTTTTCATGTATGGCTTTTATGATTGAGGTATGTTCCCTTTATCCCTACACTATGACGTGTTTTAATCAAGAAAGGATCTGCTCTTTGTCAAATGCTTTTTCTGCATCTATTGAGAGTATCATATGGTTCTTGTTCTTTCTTTTATTAATGTGTTGTATCACATTGATTGATTTGTGGATGTTGAACCAACCTTGCAGCCCAGGAATAAATCCCACTTGGTCATGGTGAGAGTGCCGAATCCTAACCACTAGACCACCAGGGAGGTTGCACTTGGTCATGGTGGATAATCTTTAATCTACTGTTGGATCCTATTGGCTAGAATTTTGGTGAGAATTTTTACATGCATGTTCATCAGGGATATTGGTCTGTAATTCTCCTTTTTGATGGGGTCTTTGTCTCGTTTTGGAATCAAGGTAATGCTGGCTTCATCGACTGAGTTTGCAAGTTTTCCTTCCATTTCTGGAGTTGGATGCCTGTTCCTTCCTCCAGATTAGGGAAGTCTCTCCTATAATTTGTTCCAGTATACCTTCTGCCACTCTCTCTCTCTCTTTCCTCTTCTTCTGGGATCCCAATTATTCTAATATTGTTTTGCTTTATGATATCACTTGTCTCTCGAATTCTCCCCTCATGATCCAGTAGTTGTTTATCTCTTATTCTCAGCTTCTTTATTCTCCATTGTTTTGTCTTCTCTATCACTAATTCTCTCTTCTGCCTTATTTATCCTAGCAGTTAGAGCCTTCATTTTTTATTGCAGCTCATTAATAGCCTTTCTGATTTTGACTTGTTTCAATTTTAGTTCTGTTATTTCTTCAGAAAGAGATTTTCTAGTGTCTTGCAATGATGTGGATGGAGCTGGAGAGTTATACTAAGCAAATAAATCAGTCAAGCAACTTTCTAGAAGTTGGTGTTATAATGTTATAGTGTTCACTTTCCTTGTATTGTGTGAATATGTGTGATGATCACATGTTGTTGAAAATAGATCATTCCAATTCTGCTTATAGAAAATTACAAAAGCATTGTCATTTGAAAACACAGAGAGTATGCAATGAAAAAAATTAATGAGAAAAACTATGTCATGTAGTTAATTATTAAAAATTGTATGTTCTTTCTCTGGATTTTATAATATTTAACATAGTATTAGCTTTTTAAAAACTGTGATATGTTGTGATTTCTTTTTCTTTTCTTTTTTTTTTTTTAAAGATTTTATTTATTTATTTGACAGACAGAGATCACAGGTAGGCAGAGAGGCAGGCAGAGAGAGGAAGGGAAGCAGACTCCCTGCTGAGCAGAGAGCCCGATGTGGGGCTCGATCCCAGGACCCTGGGATCATGACCTGAGCCGAAGGCAGAGGCTTTAACCCGCTGAGCCACCCAGGTGCCCCGTGATTTCTTTTTCTACTTTAAATAAGTATTGACATTTGCACCAACAATAAAAATAAAAAGAAAGAAAACAGATCATTCTGATCTGAAAAACAGAACAGGGTCTCCCTTTATTTTGTCCTCCCCTCCTGTTTCCCTATAGCACAGAGCCCAGGGGTTGGGAATAAGGGAGATCCTCTCTGCTCAATGTCATCCAGAGAGAGTGTTCTGGCTGGAAAAGTCAGATTCAGGTTCTAGTCTCACTAGGAACTGGGCAGGTGACAATGAGCCACCCTTCAGCCTCTCAGTAAAAACGGAGCTCTTAGAAGATATTTAAGATCTTTTTGAATAGCCAAAGGAATATTGAAAAAGAAAAACAAAACTGGTGGCACCACAATTCCAGGCTTCAAACTCTATTACAAATCTGTAGTCATCAAGACAGTATGGTACTGGCACTAAAACAGACACATAGATCAGTGGAACAGAATAGAGATCCCAGAAATGGACCCCCAACTCTTTGGTCAACTAATCTTCAACAAAGCAGAAAAGAATGTCCAGTGGAAAGAAGACAGTCTCTTCAACAAATGGTGCTGGGAAAATCAGAGAGCCATATGCAGAAGAATAAAACTGGACCATTTCCTTATACCACACACAAAAATAGACTCAAAATGGATGAAAGACCTCAATGTGAGAGAGGAATCCATCAAAATCCTAGAGGAGAACACAGGCAGCAACCTCTTTGACTTCAGCCACAGCAACTTCTTGTTAGACACTTCTCCAAAGGCAAGGGGGAAAAAAAAGCAAAAATGAACTATTGGGACTTCATCAAGATTAAAAAGCTTTTGCACAGCAAAGAAAACAGTTGGCATAACCAAAAGACCACTGACAGAATATGAGAAGTTATTTGCAAATGTTTTGTCAGATAAAGGGCTAGTACCCAAAATCTATAAAGAACTTATCAAACTCAACACCCAAAGGACAAGTAATCCAATCAAGAAATAAGCAGAAGAGGGGCACCTGGGTGGCTCAGTGGGTTAAGCCTCTGCCTTTGGCTCAGGTCATGATCTCAGGGTTCTGGGATGCAGCCCTGCATCAGGCTCTCTACTCGGAGGGGAGCCTGCTTCCCCGCTCTCTCTCTGCCTGCCTCTCTGCCTACTTGTGATCACTCTCTCTCTGTCAAATAAATAAATAAAATCTTAAAGAAAGAAGCAGAAGACATGTACAGACATTTCTCCAAAGAAGACATTCAAATGACCAACAGATACATGAAAAACTGCTCAACATCACTCTGCATCAGGGAAATAAAAATCAAAACCACAATGAGATACCACCTCACACCAGTCAGAATGGCTAAAATTAACAAGTCAAGAAAAGACAGATGTTGCTGAAGATGCAAAGAAAGGGGAACCCTCCTACACTGTTGGTGGGAATACAAGCTGGTGCCTCCACTCTGGAAAACAGTATGGAGGTTCCTCAAAAAGTTGAAAGTAGAGTTACCCTATGACCCAGCAATTGTACTACAGCATATTTACCCCAAAGATACAAACATAGTGATCCGAAGGGGCACTTGCACCCCAATGTTTATAGCAGCAACATCCACAACAGCCAAACTATGGAAAGAGCCCAGATACCTGTCAGCAGATGAATAGATAAAGAAGATGTGGTATATATATATATATATAATAGGATAATACTCAGCCTTCAAAAAAAAGGAAAAAGAAAGAAATCTTGCCATTTGCAATGAGGTGGATGGAACTAGAGGGTATTAGGCTAAGTAAAATAAGCCACTCAGAAAAAGACAATTATCATATGATCTCACCAATACATGGAATTTAAGAAACCACATAGTGGATTATAGAGGGAGAGAGGAAAAAATGAAACAAGACAAAACCAGAGAGGGAGACAAACAATAAGAGGCTCTTAATTATAGGAAAGAAATTGAGGATTTCTGGGTGGGGGGTGGAGGGATGAGGTAACTGGGTGATGAACACTGGGGAGGGTATTATATAAGACTGATAAATCATAGACTTGTACCCTGAAACAAATAACACAGTGTATGTTAATTAATTTAATTCAAATTAAAAAATAAAATCAGAACAACAACAAAAAAGAAGATATTTAGGATCTTTCCCAATTCCATTTTAACTTTTTCTCCTCCTAAATAACACTCTCTGCTCTTTGAAGAAAAAAAATTTTTTTTTCTCTTGTAACCTTTCACACAGGCCAGCTTAGATAGTTTGACTATGGCTAGAAGAAAGAAAGACACTCACGTTCTCAGGTAAATCAATACTTTGTAATTTTACAAAATGGAGTAAATGCCTTATAGGGATCTCCAGTTTACCAAGGGATGCTCTAGGAATAACAAAAGTCCATCAGGGGGCACCTGAGTGGCTCATCAGTGAAGCATCTGACTCTTGGTTTCCGCTCAGGTCATGATCTCTTGGTCATGATCCCTGGATCATGAGATCGAGCCCCAGGAAGGGCTCTGTGCTAAGGGCAGGGTCTGTTTCAGATGCTCTCTCCTTCCCCTTCTCCCCCTCCCTGCACTTGCACTCTCTCTCAAATAAGTAAGATCTATTAAAAGAAAGAAAGAAAGAAAGAAAACAAAAGAAAGAAAAACCCATTAAAGTATTTTTGAAAATGTTTTGACTATGACCATTAATGACAGATGCATTTTATATATAATTCAGAGCAAATGTGTGCAAGCATGCACACACACACCAAAACAGACTGTCTACTGTGCTCTGATATTTTTTCATTCTTTTCTTTTTTATTCAATTCCAGTTTGTACTAATCTGATCTGATCCATTCTGTTCTGTTCCATTCCATTTGTTTAGACTACATTTTATTTGAAAAAAAAATGTTAGTAATGACCGTTAAATGGATTTTATGACCCATTAATGAATTTTCACCCACACTTGAAAAAGTGCTGAACTGGGCAGCTTCTTAGACATTTTACTACATCATAAAAGTAAGCTACAGATTCAGAATGGAGGCAGTGAGACAAAAATAAAATAAAGGGAAGTGTGCATTACATACAGAACAGGTTAACGTCACTCCAATAGCCCATGGTATGTGAATTAGTAGGACTCGTGCAGTAGGAACTAAACAGCAGGTTATTCTGATCTCCTTGCTCAATAACAGTTGTTCAGTGGAGCAATCCCTCCTAGAAAACAGAAAGTCAGTGTTCACATATCACAGAAAAGGTAGACTATTGAGCACAACATATTAATCAGTATTTCTATATCGATTTAAAGATGAGACCCTTCTCAACAGCAAAGGAAGGCACATATTCCCCAACATAAAGCAAGTCTCCAGAATCTCCCAGTTGTTTTTTAACGTGTAACTCCAGATTTAATATACATCTTCCCCTAGTATAAAAGGAGTTGTTTTGTCTCTAGGAGATTTTGGTTTTGTTTGCTTGCCTTTTACACAAAATCTCTTACAAGTTCCATAAATTGAAAACTAGGCATTAGTTGGTTCTGGCCCAGAAAGTTTAGTCTACATGTAACAGCAGGACACCAGTGTGAATGCTTGATAATTTCCTCAGGCCACGCTTGATAGTCCAGGGAGGGACTTTCTTCTTAATGTAAAAAAAAAAGAAAAAAGAAAAAAAAAGAAAAAGATCATTTTGATGGAAGTGCTGGTTCAGATTGGGAATTTCCAATTCTAACTGATAAGACAAGCAGAGCTACAGTGAAACCCGAAGTTGGATTCCAGAATTTCCTCCTATAGATACAAAAAGGAATTTTGACTTTGGACAAAGGGGATACTTTCAACAGAGTGGTGGGCATCTTCCTGGATATGGTGGAGGTTGGCAGTGATCCCTTAGAAAGATTAAAAGGAGGGAGAGGCAAGATGGCAGAGAAGTAGGAGACCTAAATATCATCATATCCCAGAAGTTCAGCTAGATAGTTACCAAACCATTCTGAACACCCACAAACTCATCAGGAGATTAAAGAGAAGAGCAACAATTCTAGAAACAGAAAATCGACCACTTTCTGGAAGGTAGGATGTGTGGAGAAGTGAATCTGAGGCAACATTTGGGAAGATAGAACATGGGGAGAGGGGCTGGCTCCTGGCAAGCAGTAGAGCAGCAGAGCACAAAGTCAGGACTTTTAGAAGTCTGGTCCACTGAGGGATGTTGTTCCAGAGGCTAAGTGGGGGGTGGAGCCCTCACAGAGACAGTGTGGTCTCAGGACCCGAGGGGTCACAAAAAGACCTGGGGAGCCTGAGTGTGGCAGAGCTCCCAGGTATCAGATTAGGGAGGCTGGCTGCAGAGATGGAGCCAAGGAGTGAGTTCTCAGCTCGGGGTTACCTTAAACCATGATCTGAGGCACAGTCAGGCCACTGTTCTTTGAGCAGGGACCCAAGTGGCAGATCCAGAGTGACCCTCTCCTTCCTCCTCCAGAAGTAGCAGTGCAGGAATACACTGGAGGAATTGGCTGGGTTTGGAGACTCCAAATGGAGCCGTTTGCCCAGTGATAGAAATGCTCGGTCATAGGCCAGGTGAACTCAGTGTGGCAGGAGACCAGGGATAAGGGAGGGGTTGACTGCTTTTCTCTGAGGGTACACTGAGGAGTGGGACCCCAAGCTCTCGGCTCCTATGGGACTGGAGATTGGGAGGCTGCCGTTTTCTTTCCCGTCCTCCATAGCTATATGGAAAGCATTTAGGAAACAAAAGCTCCTGAGAGCAAACCTGAGAAGATTACTTAGCCTGGTTCCTGACAAGGGTGGTGCAATTCCACCTCGGGCAAAGACATTTGAGAATTACGGCAACAGGCCCCTCCCCAGAAGATCAGCAAGAACATCCAGTCAAGACCAAGTTATCTAATCAATGAGAACTGCAGAACTCCAGAACTAAGGGAATGCAACACATAGAATTCATGGCTTTTTCCCCATGATTCTTTAGTCTTTCAAAGTTAAATTTTTAAATTTTATTTTCTTATTCTATTTAAAAAATTTTTCCTCTTTCTTATTTTTTTAAAGATTTTATTTATTTACTTGATACAGAGAGATCACAAAGACAGAGAGGAGGAAGCAGGCTCCCCACTGAGTAGAGAGCCTGATGAGGTGCTCGATCCCAGAACCCTGGGATCATGACCTGAGCCGAAGGCAGAGGCTTTAACCCACTGAGCCACCCAGGCACCCCTTTTTCCTATTTTAACTTTTTAAATTGTTTTATCTTATCAATAAAATTATTTTATCTTATCAATAAAAATCTTTTAAAATTTTCATTGTATGGTCATATTCTATCCTTTCATTATATTTAACCTTATTTTTTGTATACATATAAGTTTTTCTTTCTTTAAAATTTTAGGATATAGTTTCTTCTAACAGATCAAAATATACCTAGCTATATCTAATGTATGGCTGTGCTCTAGTCTCCAGCCTGATCATATTCTCTCCTTTCTTTTTCTTTTCTTTTTTTCCAAACAACTTATCTTATCAATTCCTTTTTTAGAATCTTTTAAAATTTTCATCTCTGCAGTCATATTCCATCACTTCATCGTGTTTACTCTTATTTTTGTGTATATATAAGTTTTTCTTTCTTTAAAATTTGGGGATGCAATTTCTTCTAACAGACTAAAATATACCCAAAACCAAGTGTGTGGCTGCATTCTAATCATGATATATCATGTGATATATCATATGTATGCTGTGATATATGTTATACTATTATATATCATATATATATGCGTGTGTGTGTGTGTGTGTGTTTCCTTTCTCCTTTCTTCTCCCCCTGTCAGTTTCAGGGCTCTTCTGATTTGGTTAGCATATATTTTTCTGGGGTTGTTGCTACCCTTTTAGTATTCTGTTCTCTCATTCATCTATTCTTATCTGGATAAAATTACAAAGAAAAACTCACCCCGCCCCCCAAAAAAGAACAAGAAGCAGTAACAATGGCTAGGGACCTAATCAATACAGACATTAGCAAGATGTCAGAACTAGAGTTCAGAATGATGATTATCAAGGTGCTAGCTGGGTTCAAAAAAAGCATGGAGGATACTAGAGAATCCCTTTCTGGAGAAATAAAAGAACTAAAATCTAACCAAGTTGAAATAAAAAGGCCTATTAATGAGGTGCAATAAAAAATGGAGGCTTTTTCTGCTAGGATAAATGAGGCAGAAGAGAGAATTAGTGATATAGAAGACCAAATGCTGGAGAATAAAGAAGCTGAGCAAAAGAGAAAAAACAAATACTGAACCATGAGGGAAGAATTCAAGATAAAAGTGATACGTTAGATGAAACAATATTAGAATAATTGGGATCCCAGAAGAAGAAGACAGAAAGAGAGGGGCAGAAGGTATATTGAGCAAATTATAGTAGAGAATTTCCCTAATTTGGGGAAAGGAAAGCATCAAAATCCAGAGGCACACAGAACACTCTCAAAATCAATAAAAATAGGTCCACATCCCATCATCTAATAGTAAAACTTACAAGTCTTGGTGACAAAGAGTAAATCCTGAAAGCAGCTCAGGACAAGAGGTCTGTAACATACAACAATAGAAATACTAGATTGACAGCAGACCTATCTACAGGGACCTGGCAGGCTAGAAAGGACTGGCATGATATATTCAGATCACTAAATGAAAAAATATGCAGCCAGGAATACTGTATCCAGTGAGGCTGTTATTGAAAATAGAAGGAGATCAAAACCTTCCAGGACAAACAAAAATTAAAAGAATTTGCAAACATCAAACCAGACCTATGGGAAATATTGAAAGGGATCCTCTATGCAAAGAGAGAGCCTGAAAGTAACAGACCAGAAAGGAACAGAGACAATATACAGTAACATTGACCTTACAGGCAATAGAATGGCACTAAATTCATATCTTTCAATAGTTACCCTGAATGTAAATGGGCTAAATTCCCCAATAAAAAGACATGGGGTATCAGAATGGATTGAAGAAAAAAAAAAAACAAGACCCATATATATGCTGTCTACAAGAAACTCATTTTATACCCAAAGACACCTCCAGATTTAAGTGAGGAGGTGAAAAACAATTTACCATGCTAATGCACATCAAAGAAAGCTGGGGTGGCAATCTTTATGTCAGATAAATTAGATTTTAGGCCAAAGACTATAATAAGAGATGAGGAAGGACACTATATCATATGTAAAGGGTCTGTCCAACAAAAAGATCTAGTAATTTTAAATATCTATGTCCCTAACACGGGAGTTGCCAATTATATAAACTAATTAATAACAAAATCAAAGAAACACATCGACAATACTACATTAATAGTAGGGGAATTTAACACCTCCCTCACCGAAATGGACAGATCATCTAAGCAAAAGATCAACAAGGAAATAAGGGCATTAAATGACACACAGGACCAGATGGACATCACAGATATATCTAGAACATTCCATCCCAAAACAACAGAATACACATTCTTCTCTAGTGCACATGGAACCTTCTCCAGAATAGATCACATCCTGGGTCACAAATGAGGTCTCAACTGGTACCAAAAGACAGACCATTCCCTGCATATTTTTAGACCACAATGCTCTGAAACTAGAACTCAATCACAAGAGGAAAGTTAGAAAGAACCCAAATACATGGAGGCTAAAGAGCATCCTACTGAAGAATGAATGAGTCAACCAGGAAATTAAAGAAGCATTAAAAAAATTCATGGAGGGGCACCTGGGTGGCTCAGTGGGTTAAAGCCTCTGCCTTTGGCTCAGGTCATGATCTCAGGGTTCTGGGATCGAGCCCCGAGTTGGGCTCTCTGCTCAGCGGGGAGCCTGCTTCTCTTCCTCTCTCTCTGCCTGCCTCTCTGCCTACTCGTGATCTCTGTCTGTCAAATAAATAAATAAAATCTTTAAAAAAATTTTTCTAAAAAAAAATTCATGGAAACAAATGAAAAAGAAAACACAACTGTTCGAAATCTTTGGGACACAGCAAAGTATATAGCAATACAAGCCTTTATCAAGAAACAAGAAAAGTTTCAAGTACACAACCTAACCCTACACCTTAAGGAGCTGGAGAAAGAACAGCAAAGAAAACCTAAACCCAGCAGGAGAAGAGAAATAATAAAGATCACAGCAGAAATCAATGAACTAGAAACCAAAAAACAATAGACAAATCAATGAAACTAGGAGCTAGTTCTTTTAAAAACTTAATAAGATTGATAAATTCCTGGCCAGACTTTTCAAAAAGAAAAGAGAAAGGACCCAAATTAATAAAATCATGAATGAAAGTGGAGAGATCACAACCAACACAAAAGAAATACAAGCAATTATAAGAACGTATTAAGAGCAACTATACACCAGCAATTTTGACAATCTGGAAGAAATGGATGCATGTCTAGAGATGTATAAACTACCACAACTGAGACAGGAAGAAATAGAAAACCTCAACAGACCCATAACCAGTAAGGAGATTGAAACAGACATCAAAAATCTCCTAACAAACAAGAGCCCAGGGCCAGATCGCTTCCCAGGGGAATTCTACCAAACACTGAAAGAAGAATTTATACCTATTCTCCTAAAACTGTTCCAAAAAATAGAAATAGAAGGAAAACTTCCAAACTCATTTTATGAGGCCAGCATTACTTTGATCCCAAAACCAGACAAAGACTCCATCAAAAAGCAGAATTACAGACCAATTTCCTTGATGAACACAGTTGCAAAAATTCTCATCAAAATAAAGGATTATTCACCATGACCAAGTGGGATTTATTTCACGGCTGCACAGTTGGTTCAAAATCCACAAATCAGTCAATATGATACAATACATTAATAAAAGAAAGAACAAGAACTATATGATACACTCAATAGATGCTGAAAAAGCATTTGACAAAGTACAGCATCCTTTTTTGATCAAAACTCTTCACAGTGTAGTCATAGAGAGTACATACCTCAATATCATCAAAGCCATCTATGAAAAACCCACCGCGAATACCATTCTCAATGGGGAAAAACTGAGAACTTTTCCCCTAAGTTCAGGAACACGACTCAGATGTTCACTATCACCGGAGCTATTCAACGTAGTACTAGAAGTCCTAGCCTCAGCAATCAGACAACAGAAAGAAAGAAAAGGCATCCAAATCAGTAAAGAAGAAATCAAACTTTCACTCTTTGCGGATGATATGATACTTTATGTGGAAAAGCCAAAAGACTCCACTCCAAAACTGATAGAACTCACACAGGAATTCAGCAAAGTGGCAGGATATAAAATCAATGCACAGAAATCAGTTGCATTTCTCTACAACAACAGCAAGACTGAAGAAAGAGAAATTACGGAGTCGATTCCATTTACAATTGCACCCAAACCAAAAAATACCTAGGAATAAACCTAACAAAAGAGGCAAAAAATCTGTACTCAGAAAACTATAATCTATGCATGAGAGAAACTGAGGAAGAACAAAGAAATGGAAAAACATTCCATGCCCATGGATTGGAAGAACCAATATTGTGAAAATGTCTAAGCTAACTAAAGCAATCTACACGTTTAATGCAATCCCTATCAAAATACCATCAATTTTTTTTCAAAGAAATGAAACAAATTATGCTAAAATTTATATGGAACCAGAAAAGACCCCAATAGCCAGAGGACTATTGGAAAAGAAAACCAAAGTTGGCAGCATCACAATTCCAGACTTCAAGCTCTATTACAAAGCTGTAATCATCAAGACAGCATGGTACTGGCACAAAAACAGACCATAGATCCATGGAACAGAATAGAGAGCCCAGAAATGGACCCTCAACTCTATGGTCAACTAAATTTCAACAAAACAGGAAAGAATGTCCAATGGAAAAAAAGACAGTCTTTTCAATAAATGATGTTGGGAAAATTGGAAAGCCACATGCAGAAGAATGAAACTGGACAGTTTCCTCACACCACACACAAAAGTAGATCTAAAACTGATGAAAGACCTCAATGTGAGACAGGAATCCATCAAAATCCTAGAGAACACAGTCAGCAACCTCTTCAACCTCAGCCACAGCAACTTCTTCCTAGCAAAATTGCCAAAGACAAGGGAAGCAAGGGCAGAAATGAACTATTGGGACTTCACCAAGATCAAAAGCTTTTGCACAGCAAAGAAAACAGTCAACAAAACCAAAAGACAATGGACCGGATGGGAGAAGAGATTCACAAATGACATATCAGATAAAGGACTAGTATCCAAAATCTGTAAAGAACTTATCAAACTCAAAACCCAAAGAACAAATAATCCAATAAAAAAATGGGCAGAAGACATGAACAGACATTTTGGCAAAGCATACATCCAAATGGCCAACAGACACATGAAAAAGTGCTCGACATCACTTGGCATCAGGGAAATACAAATCAAAACCACAGTGAGATACCACCTCATACCAGTCAGAATGGCTAAAATGAACAAGTCAGGAAAGGACATATGTTGGTGAGGATGTGGGGAAAGGGGAACCCTCCTACACTGTTGGTGAGAATGTAGGCTGCTGCAGCTACTCTGTTATGGAGGTTCTTCAAAAAGTTGAAAATAGAGCTACCCTGTGACCCAGCAATTACACTACTGGGTATTTACCCTAAAGATACAAATGTAGTAATCCAAATGGCCACTTGCACCTGAATGTTTATAGCAGCGGTGTCCCCCATAGCCAAACTATGGAAAGAGCCCAGGTATCCATCAACAGATGAATGGATAAAGATGTGGTATATATATATATAATGGAATACTATGCAGCCATCAAATGAAATGAAATTTTGCCATCTGCAATGATGTGGATGGAACTAGAGAGTATTATTCTAAGCAAAATAAGTCAATCAGAGAAAGACGATAATTACATATGATCTCTCTGATATGAGGAATTTGAGGCAAGGCAGGGGCATCATTGGGGGTTGGGAGGGAAAAAATTGAAACAAGATGGGATCAAGAGAGAGACAAACCATAAGAGACTCTTAATCTCATGAAACAAACTAAGGGTTGCTGGGAAGTGTGGCGGTAGGGTTAGGGTGACTGGGTTATGGACATTGGGGAGGTTTTGTGTGGTGAGTGCTGTGAAATGTGTAAGCCTATTGATTCACAAACAGGTACCCTGGGGCAAATAATACACTATATGTTAATTTTAAAAATTAAAAAAAATAAAAGCATACCTCAGGGCACCTAGGTGGCACAGGTAAGCATCTGACTCCTGGTTTCTGCTCAGGTTGTGATCTCAGAGTCCTGAGATTGAGCCCTGTGTTGGGCTCCACACTGAGTGCTAAGCCTGCTTAAGATTGTTTCTCCCTCTGTCCCTCCTCCCACTCTCTCTCTCTATAAATAAATTAATCTTTAAAAGTATACTCAAATAAAAGAAAATGGAATCTAGATTCTCCCATATAGGAAATACATGGAAACATTCCTCATGCCTCAAATTTTTTGTTCTGTAACATAGAATTAATATACTCCTCCTTCTCTCACACATCCTTGGGGAAGATGGATTGGATTATATTTATTTATATCTCTTTGAGACACAAGCGATGAATATGGTGTCATTGGCTTATCAAAGAGGAGCTTTTGAAAAAGAAAAATAGTTGCACAAATTTCTCTTTGCTGCTTCCTCTACTTTTTTATGCAACCCTCTGGAAAACCAGTCATACAGAACACAATTTGGTATGATATTTGAATTTGTGTTCCTATGAAATAAAAGCTGTAACTTGGTGGTTTCTTTGATAAAGAACTTAGAATTGGGAGCCATAGTTTCCAGAACTGCTGGAGTGACAGGAAGGTATGGTATCAGTGGCCTGGTTCTCCATGACCACTCCTTCCCCACTCCAACCTTCTGCCATGGAACCCTTCCACTGGTCTTTGGCCTTATGGAGCAGAAATGAGACTGGGACCAAAACCAAGCAGAACCTCCAGAGTAGGACATGTCTCTGAGATTCAGGGGAAATTGAGGGACATGGTGGGCTTTCTACAAAGGGAGAAACCCATCACACGCTCTGACTGGAGAGAAGGACAGGAAGCTAATCCTGTGTAACTTTCTGGTCTTTGATCATTGGCTTCTCATTTCCACCCCCTCTAATTTTCTTATTTGCTTCCCTCCCCTGGAAGATTGTCCCTGTTGTGTTTAGTACTCACTTCCTGGTTATTGATACTAACACTGGCCTTGGTTCTAGATTTGAAGGGTGTAGGACTTGGAGGGGCTCCTTGGATATTCCATGGGGGGCTCAGACCTTGTGTGGTCCTTCGAGATTTCCCTAATGGAGAATGTCAGAGAAAAGCAAAGATGGTTCCTCCTTTCCCGGCACAGAGAGGGAGAGAGATGAGCAACAGGGAGAGGAGATATGCCTGTAGCACTTGCCTGGCTGCAAAGCTCAGAAGCTGGACATTGACTGCTCAGCTGTTGGGAACACAGCCATCATGGTGGCCCATGACCCTGTTGCTCATAGAGGAATCAGTCAAGTAGCCTTGGGGATGTTGGCTCCAGAGCTGGAAGAACTGGGTGCTCCATTCTGTGGGCCTGAATCAGCCACCAGGTTGTATTTTGGTGAGAGTTCCTGTCACAGACTCTGGAACCCAACCCAGGGGAGATGTTGCTGCCGCCTGGAGACAAACACATGCAGTTAGCGGTGAGCCGTTCTGCCACCTGCCAGAACAAGCACTGTGATGCTTGTCAGCTCTGTGGTCGGTAATACTCCAAGACCAGAAGAGCTGAAACTCAATAAGCATGATGACAACCATACTGAACCTGGGAGGGGGGAATTAAGGGCATTATCCGAACCCAGAATCTGAAGAAATGGAGCGCACGGCTGACCTGCCCAGACAACACTCCACGTGTTGGGGCGCTAGCCCTTGGGGGGCTCCTCTTGCCATTTCCAACCATGCCCAACACTTGCAGGACTGTTTGGTGTTGATGTTCTTTGTTACTTTAGAACCTCGGCTTTTTGCCTGGAGAAGATCCCACATGTGTGGAGGAATTGTAACAAAATCTACTGGCGATAACACAATATCAAAATGATGAGCACTGGGTGTTATATTCAACTAGTCAATCGCTGAACATTATGTCAAAAAATTTTAAAAATAAAAATGCAGAGGAGGAAAAGAAAACCCACAGCCTTAGAATATTGAGCTCATGGGAATGTGATGCTGCTAATATCATGTTCTTCCAGAATCAGTCCAGTGACTGAAGGCCTCAGCATGAGGCTAATGCTTAGTACCTGTTTCTGCTTCTGTCAGTTATGAGAAGGCTATTTGTTTAGCTAGAACAACCAGACCCATAGTCCAGCCCATATTTGCCCAGAGCAACACTGGGACATTCACGACATCATCATGTCCCCTCTTATCCCTTTAGTTCCCTTCAAACACGGTCCCATTTACATAGTAACCATATCCCTATGGAGGAAGCCGTGCCCATGCCCTTGAGTGAATTATAACAACAAATGTTTCCAGACAAAATATTCAGCTGGGATGGCTCCTAATGTCAGAACAAGCTCACACCATTTGGGGCTTCCATTTGTGGATGAGCTGCTGGAGTGAGGGGCAGGAAGGCATTCTGCTCTTCTGTCTTGATTACTAGCCACTCTGACCTGCGGGAGGAAGGTCAGGTCCTCTCTCCCATGGTATGGGGTCTGGTGGGAAGGCATGTGAGTGGGGCCTTCTCCTCACTCTGACACAAACCTGAAGGGTCACTGCTCGGCCTTCCCACTGTCATTGGCCTCCTCCATCTGACCAACTCATTTATGCTCCCTAGTGATTCAGCAGTTCTGTCCAGAGTGGCTAAATGAAACATCCAAAAAGCAGTCTAGAAACATTCAAAATCCTTTCTAGAAAGTTATCAATAATCGATCAACAATGACACTGAAACTATCTTAGCCATATATTTTAGAGACTGACATCTTGGGCAAGAAATTTCCCACTTGAGGCTAAAGTCAGTTTTCCCCTCTTGAAAAATGATTTTTTTCATGCTTCCTACTTAATTCGTATTTCCCAGCATTTAAACAACATGAGCTGATTGATCTAGAATGTAGGATATTTAAAAAGTAAAAACAATTCTACAATAGTTTCAATATGAAGTATTTCTAGAATACAACAAAGAATTCCCATTTCTGTTCCAGGAAACCACAGAGTTGACTGACTGCCTTAAGAGCCAGGAGGCAACTTCGATATTTCAATGAACTACAAACACAGCAATGACCCACATTTCCACCTTATGCCTCTGTTCCCCAATCTGGACAGGAGATAGTGTAGGTTTTCTCGCGCTTCTGCGGGCCATTCCCCGCACATCTGTATGGACCAATCTCCCCGAATGCCCGCGCCGGAACTCCAGGATTCTGCCTGTGTTGGGGTCAGGCAAGGACAACGGAAGGCGCTCCCTTCTTTGAGTGAGAACAAAGGTGAAAACGCTCTGGGCTCTTCCCATTTCCCTGTACCATTCCCAATTTTAGTAACAACACCCCCCAAATAAGTTGGGTGTGTCCATACGGGGGTTCAGGTTCATGGACTTTCTGGACTTCAGTGCGGTTTGTCTGCTCTGTGGGTACCGCGGGGTGAAAATAAAACACAGATGAAGGATCCCTTTTGAATGAAAAACCAACAGTTGAATGCAACAAGCAATAGTTTATATTAAAAAAAAAGGGGAAAGAAAAAAAAAGAGTACAGAAGTGAGAAACCAACATCTTTTTACTACATTGTATAGATTAAGTAAAAATACCTGTATTCATATATATGTATATACATACTGCATATTTATATATATATACACACACATACACACATGGAATGGAACATTAAAATTACATGCTTCCCAGGACAGAAGAATTAGGACACGTTCCCTCATATCAACTTAAAACTCCATCACAATTTAAAATCACTGCAAGGAAACTGACTTCCTTCATCTTGTTGGACTTTAAGTACACAAAGTTATGGAACCAGGAGCTAGATATGAAAATCGTCTGCTGTGCACCAATGACAACAGACTGCCACACGCCAAGGGGCAGGGGTCTTCTGAGTTCTCCCACAGGCCTTCCTCACCTGCAGCGGTGTCACCTTCTACCTGAGATGCGTGGGAATGAGGTGGGGGGACCGTGGGCAGGTGCCACGTGTACCCGCACGTCGATGTTTAAACAAGAGCAACAAAGACACGTCTTTCCATGAAAACAACGCCGGCCATTGTCTTCAAGAAAGGGTTCCTTCCTCCCCTTTCCTTGCCAAGTGAAACACAAAAACTACTGGGGGACAAACCAGTTCAGGGCGCAGCACCTCCAGCGGTGATCAGCAGACAGCAAGGGACAGAGAGGGGGCGTCTCCTGGCGACAGCTCCTGGCTGACCCGGCTGCTCTCAGACACACCCTCTTCTGCAAAGGCACTCACATGTTGTCTGTTTATGAGGGATACAGTGGGAGTCCGTGCATGGGAGTCCTTCCTACAAATACCAAAGAGATAAGCTGAGGACATGGTCTAACAGGGACAAGAGGAGAAGAAATACGCATTTTGGATAAATGTGTGCTTTTTAAAAGAAAGGACAATCAATATAGTAGTTTTAAAAAATTGATTAAAAAGTGAGGAATTCCGGTAAAATTATCAGTAAGGAGCAAGGTGCTGTAGGACGCTGCAGGAGGACAGGAGGCGGTGAGAACAGGACAGCCTGCGTGTCTGCTCCCCGCCCGCCTGGTCCCGCCTTATCCCTTCCCGGGACACTCTCGTCCCTACCCCCTGCTGTTTCAGGCTGGCTTTGTGGGCCCCCCACGTGTGGGTCAGGGGTGCTGCCCTGATTCTTCCTGTCCACTGCACCTCCTGCACCTCAGTGCCAGAGGCGGACCCCGGGGACTGCATCTCTGGGGCGCCCCTGTCACTTGGCTTCTGGTTGGGGTCAGCCAAGGGGAGGCACTGGACAGGCTGAGGGGAGAAGGCCCAGGTACTACGAACTCCCTCCTCGCTCCCTGCTGCTTCTCTGACAGCAGCTGCACGTCTGTGACTCAGACACACCCCCCATTCCCAGCAGCTTCACCCCGGGGGCTTCCAGCTTTCTCAGCAACAGAGTATCTTCCTCTGGTCTTTCCGCCCCAGGGGAGGGAATGGCTTCCTTCTGTCCCAGGCCTTGAATGCTTCACCGTCTCTGCGATGCTCCCGACTGTGCCCATGACAGTGTCCTTCCATTAACGTCCCCATCAGGACCCTGACTGAGGCCAATGAAGCCGTCCCACTCTGGGCCGTGAGATTGTGTCAGGCTGACCGCAAAGGGATTCCACCCACTAGCAGGCCAGCTTGTCCCAGGCAGAGCGGACGGGATTTGGCAGGCACTCCTGAACCTTACTGAGTTCTCGTCAGGACAGAGTTTGTGTCCGGTATCATAAAAATGATCATTTCACAGGGAGACAGAGGCATCAGAGGGAAACCATTCATCGTTGCTAACTGCTGACCCCTAGTGGTGGGAAGCGGCAGGCCCGGTGGAGCAGCCCCCTGGGCACCCTCAGCAGAGACAGGGCGCCCCCTGTGCTCCTCTCTGGGGACCGCAGACCGCCTCCCCTGCAGGCTCCTCCTGGACAGCCGCACCCCCTCTGTGCTGGGTGTGTCCTTCCTGCTGCAGGAAGGCCACAAGGCCACAGCCACGACCCTCCGCTGGCCGCAGAGCGAGTCTGGGTGTGGCCGCCAGACAAGCCACTTGGGGAAGACCCAGGGGCCTTGAGCAGGTGCACACGGAGCAGCCGGGATCCACACACGCCCCCGCTCCTGCGTCCTGCCTGATGGCTCGGCCCTTCTCCCCCTGCTCCTTCAGGAGCCGACAGCACCGAGGGCCAGGCATCTAAGGCAAATCCACTGCCTGCAGTCTGAGTGATCTGTGTGCGCCCACGGGGGCCTCTCTCCCGGGGAAAGGAAACAGGCCTGGTCCTTCTCCCGGGGCTTGTGGGGACCAGGGCTGTGGCCCGGGAGGGAGCAGAGCATGGCCCCCCAGGCACAGCAGAGCCTCTGTGCACTGACAGAGCTGCTGTGTCTGGATTCAGACCTCCTATCCTGGAAGCCTCCTTGGCCCCATGGAGCCTGTCTCCCCGAGGAGGCTCTCATGGCATCTCATATGTGCACCGTAGTCTGCTTTTCTGACAACCGCCCTAATACTGCTCCGTGAGTGTCAGGAAGTGACAGGTGAGCTGGCTGCCCTGGGAGGGGTAGGCTTCGGGCTCCACATGCAGCTGCCTCCAGCCGTCTCTGCTCCAGGTCCAGGCTGTGCTTGCTACAGGGCCTGCAGACACAGCTTCTGGCTCTTCCCTACCTCAGGCAGATCTACATTTACCTGCAGGTGAGTCTTGTCACTTCCAGGGACTGCTTGGAGGGAGACCCTCCCTGTCCTTTGGGGCAGACTGACCCCCTGGGCATGAAGCCACACGGACCCCTGAGGGGTTTCCATCCTACCCCTGCTTATCTAGACCCTCTGGGAGACCACTGGGCTCTGGGCCTCAGATATGGGACTGAATTCCACCTCCGGGGTAGACTGGGATACCTTAGCCCAGGGTCACACACTCCAATGCCTCCCTGAAATGTCATTTCTGTCACAGGACAAAATTTCACACGTGGAGGTGGGTAGCCAGCTTCCTCTGTCCTGGTCTATGGGACTCTGGGTGAGGGGCTGGGGGCAGAGGGGGTGAAAGACAGGAGGTGCCCCTCTGTCTGAGGCAGCCACCCTCCTCCTCGCTGACCAGCCTCAGGCAGTAATGTGACCCCCATGTAGCTGAAGTTTCCAATTTTCCACAAGAAACCCAATATTCAAGTTTTTAGTGGAATCTTCTGAGGTGTGAGTGTCGGCAGCTAATCCTATTTTCCTCCCCCACACCCTCTCCTGCACACAACACACAGCGCCCAGGCCCCGGGTTTCAAACGCCTCTGCCTGAGGCAGACACGTTATGTCTCTGAGCCCCCAGTTCCTTCTCTCCGAAGTGGGTTATGACACAACCTCAAAATGTCGTGAGAATCCAGTGAGATGACACGTGTGTGGGACCCGGACCCAGGTCAGCACAGACCATGTCAACCTCACACACCACTTTCCACGCTTCCCAGCTTCCAGGTTTTACTGTGGTTTCCCCAGAGACCAGCCACTTTGCCCACTGGACATCCTTTCGGTGTCCCCTGGGCCTTCTCTCCTGTCCTTCTGGCATTAGTCACTTTCTCCAGTCTTATGAATCCCTGAGGGGATTTCCTTTTACACAAGTGACCACGGAGAGCAGAGCTCTGCCTCCGGAGAGAACAAGGCTGTCCGCTCCCCAGAGAATGGAATACAGTTCGGCTCCTTCTGATAGCAAAGCCAGCGTTCTCATGGATGCTGGGAGACCAGGAGGATTCTGGAATGGACTCACATGGGACACAAGAGAGGGCAGTATTTACCTGCTAACAGTCCTGTCGGGGAAGCCGAGCCCCACCAACCTGCTATCCTGACAGAAATTTGCGGGTTCAGCCTGGAGACGCAGCTCTGAACCAAGGGTGGTCAAGAGAACAGGAGAAGCAGCCTCCCCAGGGGACCCGCTGCGTCTCTGTGCTGACCATGGCTGGCGTGGCTTCTCTGGTCCAGAGTGGACATGGTCCTGCCAGAATCTCCTGTCACTGAGTCCCACGACCCAGTCTCTCTCGGTCCTGGCTGAAGGACGCCGCCACACTCATGACCCTGGCTGATAACACGGCCTTCCTGAGCCACAGTTTATCAAGAATCTACTTCCAGATTCTTCCACATGTGGAAGATGAATGGAGACATTACTTCTCAGGGATGAGGGTTGAGAAGGAGATAAAATCTCACCTTCTCGGGAACCCACATGTCACTTGATGTGTGGCTGGTTCAGTGTAGCTCCTGGGCTTTGGGGGCATAACCTTCATACCAAATGAGGATTGAGGAAAATTCCAGATCAGAGCTCTAAATAGATCTCTCTGTTTCAGTCTGTCCGCCCTAACTCTCCACCCCCGCCCCATGTCTCTCTCTCTCTCCCCCTACGCCTCCCCCGCCCCCCCCCCGCGCGCGCGCGCGCGCGCACACACACACACACACACACACACACACACACACACTCTCACTCCGCAGTGGCTCAGTCTGGAGGGAGCTTACCCCACAGTAGCGGAGAGCTGGCTCCCTCTAGGGGTGATACCGAATTCTGCCAGGAAAGCTGACCCTTCACTATCAACACAGGCTGGTCCGCACAGATGGTGAAGCTAATCATTAAATGGGGAACATTAAATGGGGAAATGGCTCTGGAAAAGGTGTAACCCATTTTACATCCCCAAACTGGATCAAGATTACAGTGGAAAATAGAAAACATGTGGTTTAAACTAGGTGTCACATGTACCACATTTCACCCAGTTCCTGGCACACAGCTAATGCTCAGTAAGAATTAGAAACGTATGTTGACAGTATGATAATCTTTCTAATTGGAAATTCATTTTGGCTCATATTTCTTCCCCAAGTTTTTTCTACTCCTGTGCTCAGGGAAAAAAAACTGAAAGGGGCATGTAAATCTCAGTCAACTGTCCCCCAATGCAACGAGCGCTCTCCAGACATCTCTCCTTACAGAGAGAGGAATTACACAGAAAAAACTTCAAATTTCAAAACATTTGTTTTCAACCTGAAGGAGGCATAGGACACCTTTGTCATATCACATAGAGAAATGCATCTGAAGCCCAAAACTTCAAAACTGACATTGTGTGGGAAACTCTTTGAAGAACTCTATTCTTTTTTTTTTTTAATTCCTTATTTGAACGAAGGCCTCTATTCTTACCTGTGCAAAATGGAATTCCCTCACTCAAGGGCACTTAAGAGAAATAACATCTCAGGTGGTACAATTCCGTCATGTTCCCTGTGGGTGCTTCTCAGGCATCCACAGGCCACCCTGTGCTTCTCGCCTGTGGGTGAGAATCCCCCCACAGCCGTGTCTGCAGAAGGAGGGGGAGGACAGCAAAGCCCGCCTCCCAGTCAGGCGTCATGTGAGTGGATGGACAAACCATGACATCATTAAGGAGCCTTTCAAAAACACCAACCAGTGTTGAGATGCCCAGGAGTGGAGCTTCCCCGGGAACCCAATGTTGGGGCTCTCCACTGGGTGTGCCCAGCTTCTTTCTTCCAAGAAGAAAGCCTAAGGGGAAGGGCCCATTGTGGGGCCAGTATTGGATCTGTGCAACCTGAAACCTGTGTTCGTCCAAGCTCGGTGTGTCTCCAAGGGCTGCTTCCTGGAGTAGAACACGACACCATTCTGTGATTGGCACATTTGCCATTTGGACCTCTGTGTCCGTGACTGTGATTTTGGGGAGGCCCTGGCCTTGCTATTGCTGGGCGATCTGGGAGCACAGGCCAACAAGCAAATGGACACAGGAGCCAAAGTGGGGCTAGACACCTAGAGCCAACAGGGCAGTGAGATCCGGTCATCAAGGGCCAGGGAACCAACACAAAGCCACCACTCACTCTAGACCTTGACATGGGACAGCACAAAAGCCAGCACCTCAAGCAGAGACAGGAGCCGGGGTGGAGGCACCTACCTGAGGGCTTGGATTCCAGCGGGGAGGGCGGGAACCTGGTGGAGCTGGCGGAGGACAGTCTGGGCCTGCATCTCCTGAAGAACTTTCTCAGCAGCCCACACTTGAGCGATTCCACCAGCGTGATTTTCCCGGAGCCCGAGTGGCCAAAAAGCTTCAGTTTGATCCTGGATTGGAGGTTCTGCATGGGTCGCAGCTGCTGGATGAAGAGTCCCCGGTGAGTGTCTTAAACACAGGTGCAGGGGGCCCAGTTAGTCACAGAACAAGAGAAGGCTCTGAGCAAATTGCCAGCGCGGATGCTCCCAGTTTGGAACCCCCTCGCCATGTCCTTCCCGATCCAGGATTTCTTTGTGAGGAGAAGTTTTAAGAGTTACTGTCTTAGGAACTTTCACACGTGCCATGCAGTGTAAGTAACTGTGGTCCCGTCGTGTACAGTACATCCCGGCACTCATTTTCTAACTGGAGGTTTGTAGCCTGGTCAGCGATTCTTATGCATGGTGCACAGAGGTTTCGTGGAGTCCTAGCATAGCCACAAAAAAATTCATGTAAAATGCAAGTAACATACAATTCCCTGTTTCAGCCATTTTAAAGAGGACTGAAGCTCCGAGGTGTTACTACACGTACGATGTGTGCAACCAGCCCTGCTCTCTGGTTCTGGAACATTCCATGATGTAAGGAAGCTGAGCCCATCAGCAGTCACTCCTCCCTCCCTGCCCAGCCCCTGACAACCGCCTATCTGCTCTGTCACCAGCATGCGCCCAGGTCCATGGCATTTTGATGCACAAGGAATTGGTTGAAGCAACTCCTATGAGGTCACTGATTACCAGGAGAAACAGGGTTGGCCTGTCCACCTGGCCAGGGCCACCTGCTGCTCTCTGCATGGAGGGGTCCTGCTTCCCCGGCACCGTGACTGTACCAGATGCTGAGAAGGGGGGCATCACCAGGTACAAAGACAAATACGGTGGCGGGGTGGGCCCTGATAACCTTCCCCCTGTCCAATCTCTCATCCCTGCAGGGAGAAGCAGGCGAACTCACAGACTCACTCACTCCCTCACTTGTCAGCATTTACAGAGGCCCCCATGGGCTCCGTACAGTGCAGGGAATAGGAAGGTCCAGCCTTGGCCCAGATCCGTGTCCTGGGGAGACACAGGTATGTGAACACTGACACCAAACACAGCAAGAGTGCTTCTGCGGGGACGGTATGGGCAGGGGCCCTGGGCACCCAGATAGACCACCTCGAGGCTGCATAGTGAAGCGTCGCTCCCATGCCCTTGACTCCATCCGGCCTCACAGGCAGCCTCGTTGTCCACCCCCAGCCTGATCCTGGCTCCAGAACAGGGGCTCACTGGAGCTGTGGGGTACCGCCTCAGGGGGAATTCCTTCCCCGACCCAGGATGGTCCCACTCTCTAACCTATTGACGTCCAGCATCCAGGGGACACCTCCTGCTGGGATCCCTTCTAGAACATTCTTCCCTGGGAGGCTCTGGCCCAGGTGGGGCTCTCCATTGTGACTCCACCAGACTGTAGGGTGATGTGGGAACGCTCTCCCCCTCTCGACTGGGAGCCAACTTAAGGGCAGAGACAGTGCCCCCAGCACCTGGCAGGCAGGTGCTCAATAGAGAGGTGTGGGAGAAATGACAGGACTCAGGGGGACCCCGCAGGAGCCTCTGGGAGGGAACTGCCTGCTCTTGGTCTCCTGGGACCTCAGGTCTGGCAGACACTGCGTCTACTTCCAAACCTGGGGAGGGGGGTTTCCTGCTGCTGTCCTCCCGCTGAGCCACTGTGGCTTTCTCCACCACCCAGCAAACTTACCTGCTAGACACAGCTCTGCTGAGGGCTCCCTGTCCTCCCCCAGTCTCTGTGTGGGACAGGGACTTTCTTTCTCCACGCCACAACACTGCCCCCTAGCGGGCATGGTGGAAATGGGTAGCGGCTTTCACAATGAGAAGGGAGTTGGGGGAAGTGGATAGGACTTGTGCCCCTATGATCATACAAAGTCCCAGCACCTGGAATTCTCCTGAAGCCGCCTGACTTCCGAATGTCTGCTGAGCATTTATGCAGGAGAAAAACCAGTTCATGATTATCTGAGCTTAGGACACCTGCATTTTACATAGAACGATGGTTTGGGGGAGAACATGGTTTAATACATGCTAATATTTCCAAGAATGTAACTTTTTAATAAATTGGTAAAAGAATATATATATCGGTATAGATATCTTTACTGAGCTCTGTCCCTTACTTTTGAAAATCATGTCACCATGTTCCTGCCATGTTT
Source organism: Lutra lutra (assembly GCF_902655055.1). Taxonomy (NCBI): domain Eukaryota; kingdom Metazoa; phylum Chordata; class Mammalia; order Carnivora; family Mustelidae; genus Lutra; species Lutra lutra. Next base: position 29,095,264 of record NC_062290.1, read on the forward strand.
GAGTCACTATCCCAGCCACCGGTGTGAAAAGGGGGTCCTAGACAAGCTTCCTACCTGCCCCACAACTGGGACCCTGTGACATTCAAACACACCAGTGAATTCCCCTCATGCCTTTCCTGCCATACCCCATCTAATCTCCAATAAGATCCTTTGCCAGGGGTCCTCTCTGCTTCTCTCACTTGGATGGGCTCCCACCCTATGACCACCGTCGGTTCGGACTCTCTGAGCCTGTGAGGTAAGAAACGTGCGTAAGAAACTCCTCCCCTCTGCCTGTTTCTGCGCCCGCCCCTAGGCAACCAGCTCAGAGAAGAAGGCAAAGCAGCAGGTCGGGCAAGAAGCCCGCACCTTGATGTTTCCTCTTAGCAATTTCCGTCCACCGACCCACCTGCTCCGTGACTCTACATCCCCAATTGTCCTTGCTGGGATCCAAGCTGAGCCACTCTCTCTCCTGGCTACAAACCCCACTGCAGGCCCTAGAACACAGTGTGCCTCACCATTCCAGCAGGGGTCAGAGCGCTGGATTGCCAATCCTAGTGTGCGCTCGCTGGAAGAACCTTAAACAAAGTAGGAAATCCTTTCTAATGACCTCATTCTTCAGAACTCTCTCTCTCTCTTTTTTAAAGATTTTATTCATTTGACAGAGAGAGACAGTGAGAGAGGGAACACCAGCAGGGGAAGTGGGAGAAGGAGAAGCAGACTCCCCATTGAGCAGGGAGCCTAATGTGCAGCTCGATCCCAGGACGCTGGGATCATGACCTGAGCCGAAGCTTAACAACTGAGCCACCCAGGCACACCCAGAGCTCTCTCGATTGAGCTCTCATAGTTTGGTCATAGGAATTCGCTTGCATTCCCAGCCCAATGGTGACTGATCAGTCAGGCTAATTATAAGCCAATTTCAATTATGTTTCCTCACCTTATCCCTTGAGTGCTTCTTCTGTCCATATCACCATCCACATCGCAAAATGCTGCTAAGTAGAAACTGCCCTCTTCTCTCCCTCCTGTTCCATTTCCAAGTATGACCCTGTGGAGGGCTGCAGGGCCTGAAATTTAGCATCATGAGTGAAATAAGTCAAGCAGAGAGAGTCAATTATCATATGGTTTCACTTATTTGTGGAGCATAACAAATAGCATGGAGGACAAGGGGAGATGGAGAGGAGAAGGGAGTTGAGGGAAATTGGAAGGGGAGGTGAACCATGAGAGACTATGGACTCTGAAAAACAACCTGAGGGTTTTGAAGGGGCTGGGGTGGGAGGCTGGGGGAACCAGGTGGTGGGTATTGTAGAGGGCATGGATTGCATGGAGCACTGGGTGTGGTGCAAAAATAATGAATACTGTTATGCTGAAAAAATAAAAAAATTAAAAATAAAAAAAAAGAAAGAAATACACATTTGCAACAACAACAAAAAAAAATTTAGCATCATGATAGAACAGGAAGTCCCATGGATTCTCTAGCAAAACCCTCTTTAAAAATATATTTCTAGGGCGCCTAGGTGGCTCAGTGGGTTAAGCCGCTGCCTTCGGCTCAGATCATGATCTCAGGGTCCTGGGATCGAGCCCCGCATCGGGCTCTCTGCTCAGCAGGGAGCCTGCTTCCTCCTGTCTCTCTGCCTGCCTCTCTGCCTGCTTGTGATCTCTCTCTGTCAAATAAATAAATAAAATCTTTAAAAAATATATATATATATTTCTAGGGTGCCTGGGTGGCTCAGTCGGTAAGCATCTGCCTTCAGCTCGGGTCATGATTCCAGGGTTCTGGGATCGAGTCCCACATCGGGCTCCCTACTCAGCAGAGAGCCTGCTTCTCCCTCTCCCACTCCCCCTGCTTGTGTTCCCTCTCTGTGTCTCTCTCTGTCAAATAAATAATAAAATCTTTTAAAAATATGTAATAAAATAATAAAAATATGTTCCTAATAACATGGAGGACATTAGGAGAAGGAAAGGAAAAGTGAAGTGGGGTTAATTGGAGGGGGAGACAAATCATGGGAGACGGTGGACTCCGGGAAACAAACTGAGGGTTTCAGAGGGAAGGGCGGTGGGGGTGGGCGAACCTGGTGATGGGTATTAAGGAGGACATGCATTGCTCTGAGCACTGGTTGTTATATGCAAACAATGAATCATGGAACACTACTAATGATGTATTGTATGCTAACTAACATAATATAATAAAAAAAAAATGTTCCTAGACTTGTCAGCTGATTAGAAGTGAAAACAATGGGGCGTTTCTGTTGCCAGTCTAGCCCATTTGCATACCTCTGGAATGACAAAGCAATTTAAGACCACCCCCCCTGCTGTGCAGATACAGACTTCTCCCCAGGAATGTGTTTAGGATCCACATGAGGGGGTCCAACAGATGGTGGCTCACCCCCAGGGTGTCAGGAAATGCATGGAGGTGATATTTTTTATTTCACAATGAATGGGGGAGGGGAGGCAATGAAAGGAGCTGCTTGGGGTCCTCATGCCCAGCAAGGTAAAGAAGTCCCACCAGCCCCAAAATGCCCCCCTCCCCCAGAGAAACACTGGAAACGTCAAAGAGGAAATGACATGGGAAGGAAATGGGGACAAGAGGCTCCTAAGTAGAAACTGCCCTCTTCCTCTCCCTTCTCCGACCTCACAGCTTGCGATCACTCTCCTTTGCCATATGATGTGAGTTACAACAGCAAACACGTCCGTCCACAGTCTTGGCTTCTCTGCAGGGATTGCTGCCCCTGTGACAACCTACCATATGTCCCTGCTGACCTATTCTCCAGGTCCTTCCTGTGACGTCTCAGTCATTTTCAAGAAACAGATTCCAGAAACCGGTTGTCCCTAGACCCCAAGCAGCTACTTATTTGGAAAGTGATTGATTGACTGATTGATTGATTTTTTTTAAAGACTGTGGTTAGAAACACATGGCAGCCAACTCCCCCCTGTCTGGCTCATCAGGAAGCCGGGGTCTAGGGCCCTTTGATGGAACGACTGAGGCAACCAGACTCGCGGGTCTCACTGAACACGGAGTCGAGGAAATGCTCCTTAATGGAGCAGGACCTGGTGAACCCAGGAAGGAGATCAGGAGCTTACTACACAGCAAGTGAGCTCATCTCCGGAGAAGGACCCCCCCTCCCCATAGCTGAGGAGGGATCAGCACAGATGCCTTGAGCCCAATGAAGGGCACAGGAAACAGACAAAATCAATTCAGTGGATCTAAACAGGGATGGGTGGGGGGGTTGCTGGGTGGCTCAGGCCCTGATTCCCGGGTCCTGGGATCGAGCCCTGTCCTGGCCCAGGAGCTCCCTGTTCAGTAGAGTCTGTTTCTCCCTCTCCCTCTGCCCCTCCCTCTGCTTCTTCTCTCTCTCCCTCAAATAAATAAATAAAATCTTATTTTTAAAAAAAGTGAATCCTCACAGTCAAACCTGTGTTGTTCAAGAGTCAACAGTATTACACAAAATTTGGAGAAAATACATTAACATTTAAAGCAAAAAGTGTGAATCACACTAGTAAAATTTCAAACACCACTGTTAACCCTTTGTTTTTATGCTTTAAAAGAAAAAACAACAAAAAACTTACAATGTGCACATAAGATTATCTTCTGCTTTGAAGCCAGGAAGAAATTAAGCATTAAAGTCCAGTGGCTAAAACCTCTTCAAAAATATTTTAATGGTCAAAACCTGCTTATCCGGGGCGCCTGGGTGGCTCAGTGGGTTAAGCCGCTGCCTTCGGCTCAGGTCATGATCTCAGGATCCTGGGATCGAGCCCCGCATCGGGCTCTCTGCTCAGCAGGGAGCCTGCTTCCTCCTCACTCTCTGTCTGCCTCTCTGCCTGCTTGTGATCTCTCTCTGTCAGATAAATAAATAAAATCTTAAAAAAAAAAAAAAAAAACCTGCTTATCCTATAGCTGTATAAGAATTTACCAGTCATTGTTGTTGCTCTGTTTTTCATTTTTATAACTGTATTATAAATAACACTGCTATGAATATCTTTCTGCAAAAAACTTTTTTCCCTACATTTTTCATTTCTTTAGGATAGAGTGCCAGACATGGAGTTCCTAGCTTAGAGGGTGTGAATATTTTGAAGACTCCTGATACACATTCCTATGATGTGGGCTAGAAAGACACTCCTGCATTTACTTATTTGTGTCCTGTTTCCTTAAACCTTAGAGCAACAGTGTTTCCTAAATCCAAGCATATCATGTGACATCTTGGAGCTCAAAACATTAAGAAAGAAAAGAAACTGTCAGCTTTCTCATTTCCTGTTTACTTTATGGGAACAGTTATTACGGAAGGGGTGGGAGGAGGGAAACCAGGCACAGAAACTGTAAGGAAGTCAAATGATTTCCAAGTCCGAACACAGAAGAAGAAACCGATAGTAGCTGATGCATTTATGCTAACTGTGTGCAAACCAGGACAGGGAGAAATGCCTTTCCTACAGCCTGTGTGTCCAAAGCCTCATTTTGTTCAACTCATTGTATAAATGGAAAAAGACAGAACTTTTCACATAAAAACAATATCAGGCCAAAAAACAGAATTTCTCACCTTTCGGAGTCTTGCAAGCAGACCTGCTACGTGTTCGTGCTGCTCTGATTTAGCGAGCTCTTCTGCAGTCTTCCCGTCCTGTTGGAGAAAAACCATTAGTGTCTTTCCTTCATGGGAGAGCTGTTTGTTCCATACACTGGTTCTGCTGTCAGAGGCCGAAACAAGGGTTAACAGGCCTTAGAAACAAAAAAGGTGGACACTATGTCCTCGATTACTTCCCTTTCTGTACAGTCCTTATTTCATTTCCTTATTGGTTCTGCAGGGAGGGAAGGTGAGAATTAAAGAAAAAAACATGTGCACTGGTGTCTGGAAGTCCATCCGTGAGATGTCTCAGACCCACCGGCTTTCCTCACACTTGGCACCTCACGGGGGTGGGGGTGGAGGGATGACCCCAGACGCTGAACCTCCCTCCGAGAAAGCGGACGATGAAGACTTTCATAGATGCCAAAGTCCGGCTGGTGCTAGCTAGTGTCTAAAATCCCTTCCACGGACAACCTGAGCACTCACGGAGGATGCTAGTTACTGGAAACTTCTGTGCATTTCAAAGAAAAGCCTTAATTTTACAGATGATTTTGATCGAAAGATTTTCAGTGAACAGGAGAGGAGGAAATCAGAGATCACGGCACCTTTTAAGCAGAGAATTTTCACAAGGCCACCGCGCGCCCGGTCCAGGCGGCCTGCTGTGCCCGCACGCGTGCTCGGGGGCCCTCGCGGGTGGGGACCTCCGGCTGCTCGTCCGTGGGCCACCGAGGGGGAAACAGAGGCTGAGGGGCTGTTTTGCTACAGTTTTAAAGTCGTTACTAATTCGGAGTAGAAAAGGCGAGAGGCCATCTCCGTGCAAATAAAAGCAATCTCTTTTCAACGAGACCGAGAAGCATTTCGATCTCTTTCCTTCTCAGGGCTGCTCAGCACCGGTTACAGCTGCATTCCCGAGGAAGCTCGGGCTGTCGGAGTCTCACCGACAGCACATCTTCCAGTTTCTCCTGCGCGGGGCTTCAGGAGACCAGTGTTTCTCAGCCTCCGCACTGCTGACATTTTGGACCAGATCATTCTCTGCCGTGCGGGGCGGTCCCGGGCACTCACTGCAAGGTGTTGAGCGCCTCTGTCTCTGGTCTCTGCAAGGACCGTCCTCCCCGATTCCTGACAACTCCAAGAGTCTTCAGACATGGCCCAGGGCTCCCTGGGGTGAGGGGCGCGAAATCACCCCAGCTGAGAACAGCCACCTTAGGCTGAAGCTGGAGGCTCACGTGAGCGCTTTACAGTGCGCGGCCCACCTCTGCTCTCCCTTAGGGATCCCGCGTGTCTCCAGGGGGACAGTCATCTTGTTGACCTGCAGGGGGCAGCATAGGACAGGCCAGAGCAGAGGGAGAGGCTCCTTGGGTCCTTAGCACACGTTTTTATATATATATTTAAATAGAAAGGAGAAGGAATTTCTCTCTAGAGAGTACCTGGCCAGCGTTGTTTTCACGGAAAGATACGTCTTTGTTGCTCTTGTTTAGACGTCAGTGTGCGCTCCACGAGGCACCTGCCCACGGTGCCCCGGCCTCATTCCCCCGGCATCTCAGGTAGAAGGTGACACCGCTGCAGGTGAGGAAGGCCTGTGGGAGAACTCGAAAGACCCCTGCCCCGTGGCCTGTGGCAGTCCGTTGTCGTTTGCGCATAGCGGATGATTTTCACATTTAGATCCTGGTTTGATAACTTCCAGTCTGTGAGGTCTAACAAAGAAGGTGAAGGAAGCAAGATTTCCTGCAGTGATTTCACATTGTGATACAGTTTTAAATAGCTATGAGGAATGTGTCCTAATTCTTCTGTCCTGAGAAGCATATAATTTTAATTTTATGACATCTATCATTTATCTACCTACATAGTGTGTATATGTGTATATCAATAGAGTTATTTTTACTTAATCTATAAGGCATAGTCTTGGAAGTTGCTGGTTTGCCTTTTCTTTCTTGTTCTTTCTTTTTCCTTTTATTTTTTTATAAATAAAATGTTTCTTGTTTCATTAATTTGTTGAACTTTCATTCAAAAGGGATCCTTTATCTCTGTTTTGTTTTCCTCCTTTGGTACCCACAGAGCAGAAAAACCACACTGAAGTCTGGAAAGTCCTAACCTGTACCCCCTATATGGAAACACCTAGCTTATTTGGGGGTTATTATTACCAAAATTGGGAATGGTAAGGGGAAACGGGAAGAGTCCAGATGGTTTTCACATTTGTTCTCGCAAAGAAAGGAGTCCCTTCTGTTGTCCTTGCGTGACCCAAACACATGCGGAATCCTGGAGTACTAGTGTAGGCACTTGGGAAACTATGTCTGTACAGATGTGCGGGGAACAGCCTGCAAGAATGAGAGAAAATCTACAGCAGAAGATGCACAGCTCCCGCCCTTCCTTCCACACTGAGCCCACGGCGCCCGGCTGTCAACTGGAAATGCCAGGATTGACCTGCATGGTAGCACTAAGTGACAAAACCTGCATCTAGGGGGTGTCTGGGTGGCTCAGATGGTTTAGCATCTGCCTTCAGCTCAGGTCATGATCTCCAGGGCCTGGGATTGAGGACCACGTTGGACTCCCAGCTCATTAGGGAGCCTGCTTCTCCCTCTCCCTCTCCCCATCCTCCTGCCTGTGTTCTCTCCGTCTCTCTCTCTCAAATGAATAAATAACATCTTTCTTAAAAATAAAAAAAAACTAAATAAAAAAAAATAAAATCTCAAGACAGTTTTAAACAAAAGAAAAAAGACTTGAAGGAAAAGACTAAAATCGTAATGTTGATTTTCTTTGTGGGCCTGGGATACAGTCCACTTCTGTTTCGCCCAAATTGTCTACCATAAACATGGTCTATGTTATAATGAGAAAAAGAAATATAAATGAAACAAAACTAAAACCTATACGTAAACATGCCTGGAAAGGACCTCACTGGTTGAAGCTGCGGTTGCCTCACAGGAAGGATGCTGTTGTTTTGTGTCACCTCTGTCCTGAATGGTCACTTCACTCTCTCCTGCTTCATAGAGAGCATCACAAGGGAGGGACATGGCACCAGGACGCTGGCCCCAGAGGTTGCTCTTGGAAACCATCTGTATGTAAATTCCAGAGAAGGATCAGGTCCCTCATGGGTCCTGTAGCAGCCCTGCACAGAACATGGAAGGCGGGGAGGTGGAGTCCTTGAAGGTCTGGCCCTGGGGACCCTGGGGGTGAGGATGGGAAAGGAGCCCTTCTTCCCAAGAAGGATGTTCTATTAACAGGGGAAAGGGGCAGAGGGAGGATGCGGGGCAAAGAAAAGCAAAGGACCACAAGGGTCTATACTTATCTTTGATGCAAGTGTCAGGCTTGGCGCATGTTCAGAAGGATGTGGGCCACCTGGGCTCCTGGAGTGTTGAAGCCATAATGGGAACCATTACAACCCAAATCTGAAGGGCTTCAGGACCACGGAGCTCACTGCCCCTTCCTGGGAAAGGCCATGAGGGCCTTTTGGGGTCTTCAGTCATGAATTCAGACAAGGCTGAAAGTGTCTGCCAAAGTCCCACCACAGGCAGTCGGCTCTGCCTCCTGCAGGAGGGAAGAAACCAGAACACGGGTCACCTCCTGGGGCCACAGTGAGACTCTGTCAGTGCAAGGTCCCGGGAGACACAAAGACAAGCTTTGGGACCTTTTTCTTAGTGTCTCAGTGAAGGGCACTTGGGAACAGGCTCCTCACCCCCTCTGGGCGGCACTGCCCATGGTACAAAGCCCCTTCCTGGGCTGCCCTGGGCGGCCCAAGGTCTCCATATGGACAGGAGCTTCCCAGGGTCCGAAGCCTCTGTGAAATGTGCTGGAGGCCACCGTGGGAGTTCTGACTGGCTCCAACTCTGGACGGCACATTTTGAAAAGGAATTAAAACTATAGGTGGAGATTCTGGAGGACAGTTTGCAGAAGGGGTTTAATTACAACTTAGGAGTCTCTGAAATGACAAAACCACATTTGGCCCCATCGATGTCCAGAGTCCACATGGGTTTTACTAAACCTTAATGGTGTGGCCCTAGAAAAGCCCCTACAAGGTGAGAGTCTGAGCTCGCTCTTCCTACATGCACAACGGCGACGTGCCTGCCAGGGGAAAATATGAGAGTGTGGTCAGGAGAGCTGAGCTTCAAAAGGAAGGCCTTAGTGAAGGGAAAAAGATAGTTCCAGGTTGGAAGATGGAAACGAGCTGGGGATGGATGGTGAGGATGGTGCCCAGCACCGGGCGTGTGCTCGCTGCCCCTGTGCTGCACAGGGAAATGCGGCTCAAACGAACAATTTTATATTCTATTTTGCTGCAACTTTTTTAAGTAGAGAAAATATATAAAGCTGGAATGTAAAAATATCCAGGTAGCAATAAGGATTGCAGATGAATGTGAAGGATTACCTTACCCATGGTGTTTGGAACATCCAACAAAGCAGGATCCCCAAAAAGAGGGGAATAGAAGAAAAGATACATTTTGTTTTGGAAGAATTTCATGTTCATTATATCAAAAAATATTTTCTTTAAGATGGTATCATAGGAAGAACAGATAAGAATTTTGTTTGGCATCTTTTCTCTTTTTCTTTCCTACACAATGTTCCTCCTTCAGTTTCAACTCATACTTGGGATGGCGCCATATCTTTTCAGGACTTCAGATTCTCGAGGATGTAATCAGGCCAAACTTTATGAGGAGTAATGTCGTCTGATTGATTATCCCCCAGATGTTTGCTGAGCACCTATGATGAGCGCTTGTCCCCCGGGCTCAAAACAAGGACACAGAGACAGGTGACCGTGTACCTGCTCCCCCAGGCTGGTCACGGGGCTCAAGCCAACAGCCGCCTGAAAAATGGGCTCCTGTGGACTCTTTCCAGAGACTGCAGCTGTGCTCTGGCTACCACCTGAGGGTGAGGTCCGACTTTATCTTTACAACGAAAAGTCACGCACTGCTGATAGGCTGGAGCCCCAAACCCCTTGGGTACGGGACTCAGTGACTTCCAGATGTGGGCCAGGAGGGGGACGGAGCGCAGGTCCCAGCTGAACACCCTGGAGGAGGGAGGGCCAGAGAGGAGTCCCTGAAATGAGATTTTAAGGGGTAGTCAGCACCCTCCCATAGCACCCCTGGAAATGTGTGTGGGGAGGAGCCAGACATGCCCCAGAGGACAGCCGCTGATCTTCCAGAAAGCCCTGCCTCAGAGGGCTGGTGGTGACTGTCGTTCCTAGGGCCATATCTCTGCTCTGTAAGGATGAAGGAGAGTGTGGGCATGAGGAGGAGGGGCAGAAAAGAAGTTCCACAAGGATCGACAGCAGAGGTGCCCCAGGATGGGGCTGTGATGTGCCCTTACCCTGGGGGCTGGTGTTTGGTGAGGGGGGCCTGGCCTGGGGCCCAAGGCTGTGACTCCGACCTATGGGGCTCCTGTCGGGGGCTCCTGTCAGGGGCACAGAGCAAGGACTGAGTTCACTCTTGGTGGGTAATGTGCCTTGTTCTTGAAATCACAGAGTCTTACAACTAAAAAAGTCTTAAAAATTGTTTGCTTTAACCTCAGTCTTTGGGTTCTGAAAACAAAGGGTTTAAGAGATTTAGACCACACTAGACCATCAGTCATTAACAATCCACACTAAGTGTCAGGGCATCTGACCTTACCTGGGGCCCGTTATTCTTCTGTGGTATTCATATGGTAATGAACTGTGTGTGTGTCAAGTTGTACACGTGTATGAGTATATTGTGTGACTGTATGCATATGTGCACATTTGTCTATAAATGTGTGTGTGTTGTGTGTGTTGTATACAAGCACATGTATACTCGTGTCTGTGTCTCATGAGGTTAAGGATTCTCTGGCCCTGAAGACATGTTCTCCTGGCCCAGAACCTTGGCCCTGAGAGATTCATCCACGGGTGCCCATTTCCCACAGCTGGAGACAAACAGAGCCGGGTGAGGACTGTCTTCCTCCCCACACCTTCGTGCTGTCCCCACCCCTGAGGGAGACCACGGGGTTCTGCAGGGCCTCTGGCTGCCTAGCACCAGTGCTGTCTTCCAAGAAGACAGTCAGTCTTCTTCGAAGTCACCCTCAAGGGAGGCCAGTCACCCTTGAGGGAGGTTGCTGCGAATTCCTGTGAATCATCTGACTCTGTGACCAGTCCTCACATGGGAAAGAGAAGCCTGGAATTTATTGCTGACAGTTCAGTGTGCTGAAAGTCAGCAACCTAAACCCTTCAGGGTCAGCCCTCCCTGGAGCTCGGGCAATGACACTCTTGGATTTGGGGGCAATTTGATGTAATGAAAGTTTTTATTCCCTTCCATTTTTTTCCTAGACATATTTTAATGTAACTGAAATAATATAAAATGTACAATTTTATAATCTGCCTTTTCTTAGTTTTACTTAATGTGTCATAATAGCAATAATTCAATGTTATGCAAAGCTCTTCAGAAAGCACAGTGGTAATGGCTGTACACTGGGATGGTGTGGCCATGTCCCGATTCCTGACCCTGAGACACTCAGTCATTCTTCCCTATTAGAAATAAAGATGCAATATATACTTTCATGAACTTTTTCCCTGTATTTTGGATTGGACGTGAAACTTCTTTTTTTGTGGGTTTGTTTTGTTTTGCTTTTTTGTTTTGTCTCACGATGATTAAAATCCAAGGAGAGAAGCACTTCTTGTTAAGGGGAAAAAATGCATTTGTAGTGCTCACTCTGTTTGATTTCCATTTTTCCCAGAAAGCATTATTATATAAAAAAAACTGTTGACACACCTTCTAATCCTTTAAATACAGTTTTTGCTACCTATAACAGATTTCATAATACCCCTCTGAGCAAAACAGAAAGATTATTCAATCATTCCAACATCATGAGAGATGAAAATGATTAGTTAATCATTATAATTATTGATAGTTTAGAACACTTTCAGCTTCAAAACTCATTCTTGGTAATGCCACGCACATTTGTAGGAATGGTTTCAAATCTGGTGACCCCCCCCATCGTGGTTTTTTTTGTGTGTTTTTTTTGTATGTAAGCTGTAGGGTTTCCCGACATGTGGAAGTTAGTGACTCATTTAGTGACTCATCAGAATTCTCATTGAACTGACAACACTATGAACTGGTCTGTGGTGGTCTGTGTCCTTGTCTGCCTGGTTTGAGGGGCCGAGTTCCGCTGCAGGCTCCCCTCACTGGGGCTGCAGCCACACTAGGATTCTGGGTTCTTCTCTGCATGAGGCTCCCCTGCCTCCTGGCTCAGGTTCCCACTTCCCCAGCGTCCTTACAACCTCGTGCCCAAGAGCCAGCCATCCAGCTGGGACCCTGCCCACCTTGGCACTGGGAAACTACCGGGGGAACTTATCCGTCAACACAGGCTGTAAATAGAGAAGATCCCACTGAAGACCCTTCCATGGACAGGACACCCAGCCATGAGACCACCACGTGGAATGGGTTATCGTGTGGAATGTTCTGATTTGTGGCTTTATCTGGTGACGTCTAACTTATTCCTCATAAAATGGACAAAAGTGGACTTCAGGCTTGAGTAAGTTTCATTCCTCATTTTGGTAGGAAGCTGTTCTGAAAATAAGAAATTAAAAATAAATTTTACTAATAGTGCCTCCAGAATCTGGATCCTGAAGCTCTTTTCCAAGGGAGACGAGCATCTCTTCTACTGCCTCTTAAACCCTGAGAAGCCCTACTGTGTCCCAGGGGCTCCCACACTTTGGCATTTTCATGGAGAAGTAAGATTTCATAAAGAACATGGGGGACCGACACTTTGTTTTCCCAAGTAAGACCACTCAGAAAAAGCAACAGCTGCTCGCTGTTATCACCAACATTGCAAAACACATTTTTAAAACCGTGTAATGCCATGAAGAAGAGAAAGAGCAAAGTTTTAAAAATGATCTGATAATAATGGATATTTCTTTTTTTTTTAATAATTTAACCTAAAAAAAAAATCACCCAGTGATCCCTTTTTTCTCCAATTCACAAGACTAGTGACCAGACTGCTGTGGGCAGTGTGGCTTTCAAGTTCATTATTGTTTAGTTTGTGCAGAAGCTGTGTGTAGAAATAGACAGCAAGCCGCACAGGCCCCTTCCCATGAAATATTTCGTGGCCTGTGGACTCCATCCCCTGACACTACAAAACTCACCCATGTTCCGGAAACAGGCAGGGTGTCGCTTTGGGAAGCACCGTGATTCCGGCTGCTTGGGAAACACGGTCACAGTTTCCTGACTCCAGGAAAGCTGGAGTCAGACCATGGTCCTGTCATGAAACACAGGGGTCAGCGGGTCTCTGCTCCAGCAGACCCAGGGACAGAGAATGGGAAGAACAAGCTTTAATTCATAAATGTGCTGACACTTGAACGTGAACTTCCCATCCTGTCCAGCCTCCAGGTTACATGGAAACCTGGATTTCTCATCCACGGTAGCCGTATACACATTCATTAAAACAGTATTTATGTTGCTTGCTAAGTTTTAAAAATTTCCTTAAGACAAGATGATCTCGAGTCAGGACACCTTAGGTGCCTGACCCAGCCTTCATGAGCTTTTCGACAATTAGGACAGTGCATCTCTTTCTATAAAGCCTGGCCTTGTATCGAAAGCCAGGGGCTTAAAAAATCCTGTTTTGAAAGTTACAGACTGAACATGTGACTCTTTTTCTAACTGTCTCCCTTTCACTAATCCCAACACCTCCAAAGGCAATGGATACCTGTGGCTGCATCAAGAGCGGGTTGCATACAAGAAAGTCAACAGGTAACGAATGTTATCCTTTCATCCTGACCACCTGATTGACACCTGAGTGGGAGAATAAGGCATGTCCAGCCCTCTGGTCCAGTCATGTGAGTGTGGCCAGCCAGCTGGGATCTTCAGCCTGCTCCCCCTGTCTTTGATCCTAAACTCTGAGCAAACAGAGGTGGAACAGGCTATGTACCTTCCCTGCAGCAGCAGACTTCCTGGCTGGCCCTGCTGATGGTTGTGCACTATGCACACTGTCCCATGATGCCTGGAGGAGGGGGTTGGGGGGTCGCATTTCACCTGCGTTCAACCCAAGCCCTGTGCTCCTGGGGCCATCTCCCCTCCCGTATAGGTGATCACTAGCACCTACCCTTGAGCACTCTAGTAACACCAGCTGGCACAGCCAGGGTCCCATTTGTGCCCAGACTGCTTGGATTCCTCTGAGCTCACTGAGCACTCCACAATGCAAATTACAGGACAGCGGCTGAGAATAGTTCCCTTTGCAACAGGAGTGCACAAAACTCAGATGGAAGAGAGTCGGGTGTGGGAAAGGAGTTCCCCAGCCAGGACGCAGACACCCAAGGCTAAACACACATGGCTGATAAGACAAAAATGTCTTAAACCATTAGAGAGACTGTAACATTTTCTTTTTATGTTTGTCAACCTTCATCCTGTTAGCAGCTAAGAAGGCTTTGAACTTAAGGTGATTCGACTGGAATTAGAGGAATGGCCTAAGGAGAAGCTATAACCTTAATTTTCCACATTCCAGCAACCCTATTCATTTCCTTTCACTTTCTGGGAAATAATGAGTCCCTTTCAGCTTCAGCCATGACTCTAAATCTGCCTTTTGGTGTAATTACTATCCATGCTATCGAGAACTATCATATTCCTTTATTTTTCTTAAAATAAATCAGACTTGGAACCACTCTTGCAAAATCTAGCCACTTTCATTCTTTAAGAAGTCTCTTCTCCTTCCCATGGCTGTGCAAGTGTCCTGGGGTCTTATAGCAGTCTGTGTTTGCTAGTCTTGGTCATTTCAAATACGTGAGCTGCACCCCTCCTTGCCAAAGGCTGTGCTGGGAATCTTCCAGAGCCCACCAGCCACACATGAGCATAGGCATAAGTGAAGCAGGCTGTTCCCCTCTCCCTGTGTTAGGGAGACACTTTTCCCCCTCTTCCTCCCACTCCACTAGGCAAAGGACTAATTCCTGCATGCAATGACCTTAGGTGAGGTTTTCAGATTGGGCCCTAGGATTAGGAAATCTTCTTCTCTCTCTTTAAAGCTTGGTTTTCAGGGGCCTCCTGGACTCAGGAATTCTAACTGGGATGTCAAGTGCCAAACAATGACTCTCTCCTCTTGCATTCCTGTTGTTAAAATTCTGATCATTTATGAGACAAGGATGTCCCTGGCCACAGAAGGTACATGTTCCTAGAAAAGAAATACAAATAAGAAATGAACACTGACATTTCAGAAAATCTCACTCCCCTCACATCACATATGACACAGACCTGCGGGTGGCTACAGAGCTCTCTCAGCATCGGATATAGTCTCCCCACAGCCCTGTCGCCCTGCCCTAGGACCTGCTCTAGAAGAAATAACTCAAGCATGGGGATCTTCTGCTGGGGAAGAGGTTGGTGGTTCCTACAGGGAGAAGAGAGGATCTTCCCAGAAGTCAGTGCACAGTCATAGAGCCCAGGAAGAACTTCCCAGAAATGTTTAAATGGACATAGTGGCAAAGGGTTAGGGACTGTACCTAGGGTAATGACCTTGTAGGGGCCAGGGAGAGGGGTGCGGTCTCTCATTTATTGTCCCATCTCCAGGAACACAACATGGGAATGTGTGACATCGTTGCTCATGAGCCAGGTAAACTGGATTGGTTAATTGTCCCATTCGATAATTAAACATTCACATACTCTGTATTTTTACAACAAACCACTGCCTTCTCCACTCGAGTGTGAGGTCAGGATCTAGAAACTGAAAGTTTAAGGCAACGGTTCACTCATGCTTGCTGGCAAGTCCAGTTTGCCAGGACCAACTGGAGAGTGAACCTGCTAGATGTCTACAAAGTAGATGTCTACAAAGTCATTTTGGGCTTGCATGTCATGTGTCTGAGATACAAGAGAAAAGGGGGAAGAACACCAGCTTCCGAGATGGATCACCCATGAGCAAGGTTCTCCAAGGGAAGGCCTGGACTCAGCAGTGCATTTTGTCCAGAAATCTGCCCACAGAACAAATTTCAACAAGCGGGGAGACTCGGGGCATAAAGCCATGATGATGGAAGCTGGTTTGGTTGAGAGACCCCCAGGTCACCTTAGTCCTTGACTCTCCATCCAACCTTGAGCGCAGAGCACCCATGAGGCAGCATGTTGGAATGGCTTCAGCTGGGTATCTGTGGTCTCGTGTTCAAAATCCTCTGTCCATCTCGGCCAGGTCCTACAACCCCAGGGGCTCGGCCCTCCCCAGACCTGAAGGGCTTGTTGTCTGTCCTATTATGTCTGGATTGCCTGATATTCTAAAACCATTGGTGATACATCGTAAGACATGATCAAACAAGGGTGATTTGATGATAAGAGCTCTCTTAAATTCCAGGACATCATTGAGAATAATAATAGTAGCTTCATGCTAAGGACTATATACTAACCACTATATAACTTATCCTCTATAATCCTTACCATGCTCCCTTAGAAATGGGCATTTTCAATCCCCTTTGACAGGTGAGACTATAGACCCCACAAGGTGAAAGTGTCTTGCCAAAGTTACATGACTGTCGAGTGGCAGTATCAACATTTGAACCGAAAATGATGTTGTCTTAAAATCAGTGGCCTGAATTACTAAATATTTCTCTGTGTACCCATGTCTTGCCAGCCAAGCATCATGTTCACCACTCACCTGATAGATGAATGGTCTAAATAAATATTATTCGATGAATGAACACGATCGCCCCTGCAGACCTAAGGAACGGAGGCATAATGCTGGAATGACAGATCATTACATTGTCTTGTATTTCATTGAACTATTAGGGCCAGTCATCTCTGGGCCATGGAATCCAGCCAACTCTGTAGCTCTTACAAAAGTGGGGATGCCTTGTTGCATTGCGGAAGTACTTTGTGTCAAAACTTCTGTAAGAAGGTTTTTGAATGTTTCTATTACCCACTCAGAACAGAACTACTGAAGCACTAGGGAGCATAAATGAGATGGTCAGATGGAGGAAGCTGATGGCAGTGGGAAGGCTCAGCAGTGGCCCTTCAGGGCTGTTTCAGTGTGAGGTGAAAGCCCTATCCACATGCCCCAGGCAGGAGGGAGCAGCAGGGCCTGTCCCTCAGACCCCATGTCAGGGGAGAAAAGATTTGATCTTCCTCCCACAGTTGAGTCATTATTAATCAAGTTGAAAGTACAAATGCATTTCTGCCCCTTACTCTACCCGACCCCCTCAACCCTGGCCAAACAGAAGCCCCGAGTAATGCTGGCTTGCCCTGATGCTAGGAGTCAGTTCAGTCAAATATACTCTCAGTTTCAATTCTGCTGAAAATGCTACCACATTCCCCAAATAGTGACAATGCTTCCGGTTTGTGTACCTTAAATTTTTAATGATATAAATTAATATTTGTATATCTTGTATGTTTTCCTCCATTTAAAATATTTTCACAAACTGTCATTTAAATCCTGACATTCAATGTAAATTAAAGTAATAATCATTGAAGTAAAAGGTGAGTAAGACAAATTCCTTTTAAATCTGAAGAAGATTACATTGGATACTGAGGCCCATAATAACCCATAATGCAAAGAGTGGGGAGGAAAGAGCAGTTTCTACTTCCCGCCTTTTTTCTTTTTATTAAGCCGGATTTCTCTGTAAATAACACGTTTCTGTCAGTTTTGAGAAAGGCGTAAGAGGGGAAAAAGAAACTGCCTGGAGAGTCAGCGCAGCAACATTACAAAATGCCACGCCTTCCCTGGACACCCTCCTGTCAGTCCCGTTCCTTGAAAGCACTTGAGCCTTGCCCAGCACATTCGCTGTTCGGAGATTTCCAGATTTTTCCATAACCCAGAGGCATTCCATCCTGAAACCACGATAACACTTTCCCCGCCGTGGGCTCTACTTCCTCCAGCTGCCCCATCTCCGCTTGGAATAAACAGGAACCACTTAGACTAGATTATCCTGTTCTCAGCCCGCGGGGAGATTTTAACCAGACTCTAGGACTAGAGGATAGGCAGGGTCACGCTGGAAACCCTGCGAGCCTCGTTGGGGCTCCCTGTGAGGCTCTTTTCGTGACCCACCTGCCAACACATAAATTCCTGCCAATTAGTTGATCCGGGTCCCTAGGGAGGGACCGGATTCCCTTCTCAGTCCCGTCCCTGGTCCCCCGGCTCGCCTCCCCCAGGTCCCCCGAGGCAGGATTGCCCAGCTTGTCCCAGCTTCGCGGAGCTCCCGGGCGCAGAGGCCCCGCCCCCAGGCTGACTCAGCCTCTCGCAGCCTGAACAGGCGTTGGGGGCGGGGCTGACCTGACCGGATCCCGGCTCTAAAAGCTTGTCTTCACCCCACTGGGCCTTCTGGAACTCAGGACACGCATCTGTGATCGAGACTGCGCAGCTGCACTGCCTCGCGCCACTGGCCACAGGTGGTCTTCTCGTGCCGAACCTGAGCAGGGGGCCACCCGCGCGGCTGCCTGCCTGACAGGGTTCGGGGCTCCCAGGAGGCGCTGACCATGGATCTGACCCTTCCGGACAGGGCAGCCTGATTCCCCTGACGCCGCGCTGTCAGGGCCCGCCCCTCCCTGTGCTGAGACGCAAGTTCCCTGGAAGTGGCAGGCAGGTCACAGGGCAGCAGGCCCCCTGCCCATCCCACACCCGCAGCCTTCCTCCACAGCCCCGTGGAAGCACTTGGGAGGATGGAGTGCGTGCTTGTACTCAACCTTAGTGGCCTTACATCTCAGAAGGAAGGAGGATGGCTTTTTAGATGGTTTGGTCTAATCAGAAACTCATTTCTTTTCTTCCTAGGTTTTGAAACATGCATCCTTCTCTCTTCCTGGCTGCGCTTTGCATGGGAATAGCCTCAGCGGCTCCACAACTCTATCAGAGCTTAGATGTGCGCTGGTCCCAGTGGAAGGCGGCACACGGGAAACTGTATGACGAGGTTGGTAACATCTGAGCTGTCCACTGAGACTCCAGGGAATGTTCTATGCTGGTGGGAGTTCACAGCGGGGAGTAACTTCTGGAGGCCTCTGGTACCCAGGCAGGAAGCAGGGCACCGTGTGTGCACAGGATGGGGACAGATGTCTTGCTGTGTGGTTGCTGGAGAGCAGCTCCTGGAGCATCAGCCCAGCCCCAGTCAAGGTCTCTGCTCCCCTCCCCTCCGTGAGCACATCCACTTGGTGCAGGTGAGCTGGTTTTAAATATAAATAAAGATGATAGTTTATTTGTTTTTCTGCAGAATGATGAAGGATGGAAGAGAGCAGTGTGGGAGAAGAATCTGAAAGTGATTGAACAGCACAACCAGGAGTACAGCCAAGGGAAACACAGCTTCACGATGGCAATGAATGCCTTTGGTGACCTGGTGAGTGTGGCCTGGGTTGCTGAACGTTTCATGCATCCCCTCCTCGGTGCTTTGCCAAAAAATCTGCTGCTTGTCAACATTCTACTTCCTTTTCCTTGAAGACCAATGAAGAATTCAAGCAGGTGATGAATGGCCTTAAAAGCCAGAAGCGCAAGGAGGGGAACGTGTTCCAAGCACCTCCCTTTGCTGAGACCCCCTCATCTGTGGACTGGAGAAAGAAAGGCTACGTGACCCCCGTGAAGAATCAGGTGGGACAGTACTCCGCAGGTCACCCTCCGGAGGAAAGGTGAAAGGAATCGGTGTCCTTGCTGTGGTCGGCTGAGAAAAGTGTGCAGCTCATGATGTTTTAAAAGAGTTTCCGGATCGGTGGGCTGCTGTCAAATCTTGATATTTGTTTTGTAGACTGAGAATTTTTTTTAATAATTTTATTTATTTATTTGACAGACAGAGATCACAAGTAGGCAAAGAGGCAGGCAGAGAGAGAGAGGAAGGGAAGCAGGCTCCCTGCTGAGCAGAGAGCCTGATGCAGGGCTCGATCCCAGGACCTTGAGACCATGACCTGAGCCGAAGGCAGAGGCTTAACTCACTGAGCCACCCAGGCGCCCCATAGACTGAGAATTTTTAAAATTTGTTTCAGGGTCTCTGTGGTTCTTGTTGGGCTTTTAGTGCAACTGGAGCCCTTGAAGGACAAATGTTCCGGAAAACCGGCAGACTGGTGTCACTGAGCGAGCAGAACCTGGTGGACTGCTCTCAGGCGGAAGGCAATGAGGGCTGCAATGGTGGCCTGATGGATTATGCCTTCCAGTATGTGAAGGACAACGGAGGCCTGGACTCGGAGGAATCTTATCCGTATTGCGCACAGGTAAGTAGTGCTCCCTACCTGTCATTTCAGCTCTGCTTTTTAGCATTGAACACATTCAGATAAAACAGATATCACATTTCATACTCACCGTTTATGTTGTAGACTCTACAGCAGCAACTGTCAGAACTGTCATTAAACTATATTAGCCGGGAGCGCCTGGGTGGCTCAGTCGTTAAGTGTCTGCCTTTGGCTCGGGTCACGATCCCAGGGTCCTGGGCTCGACAGGAAGACTGCTTCTCCCTCTCCCACTGCCCCTGCTTGTGTTCCCTCTCTCGCTGTGTCTCTCTCTGTCAAATAAATAAATAAAATCCTAAAACAACAACAACAACAACAAACCCTATATTCTCTACCTTGATAGTGATCATGCAAATCTTCCTATTTCTGTGTTATGGGGCCATTTGATACCATTCTGTATATAGTACAGATTTCTCCAGAATGAAAAGCTTCTTATGGACAGGTAGACTGAGAGTGTCTCATGAAGTTCCCACCAGCTAATGTTTTGATTTCAAACCAGCCGATAGTGTTTGGGCTCCTAGGACGCTTTCTAACAAACGTGGCTTGGGAAACATTGAGCTACAAACTGTCTTGAACGTGCTCCCCAGGAGGTGGAGGGTAGTGATCAAGTCTCTTCCTCTGTCCCTTTGAAAGGATGAATCCTGCAAATACAAGCCTGAGCAATCTGCCGCTAATGACACCGGCTTCATGGACATCCATCCGGAGGAGGAGTCCCTGAAGCTGGCGGTGGCCACTGTGGGGCCCATCTCTGCTGCGATCGATGCAAGCCTGGGTACCTTCCAGTTCTATCATAAGGGTAAGCATCTGTTTATGTAGACATTTAGGCAGAAAAATGGGAAAACCACCATTATATACAATAACATTGACTCTGGTCTGTAGAAGTCAGTGTGGAATTTTGGAGGGTGAGGATTTAACAAAGCTGTGTTTTGCTGCACATGTAATTTTTGCGCCCATTGTTTCCATCTGCCATGACTTGACCCATATCCCCGTGGCGTCAAGTACATCACAAATGTGTTTAAATGGCTATATAATTCAACTGGTATACCTTAATTTACTTTCCTTTTTTTCTAACTGTTAGACCTTGAAACATTCCAAGGAATTTTACTACTGTTATTGAAACTGGCAAGAAGCCCTCGGCTCAAGTAATTTTGTGCTCTGGGTTGTGTTTCCTTAAGCTGACGTGCTCCAAGTCGAACCACAAGGTGTCAATGAGTGCTCATCTATGTTTCTTGACAAAGTGTTTACGAAAGAGATTGTGCCAATTTGTCTTTCTGCTGGTGTTAGATGAAGGCCTAAATCCCTAGCCTAGCTAAAAGTAAATCAATAAATCAATCTGATTTTTAAATCTTACCTGGGGTTATGTCATTTCACTGAACTTTGAAATGCCTCCTGTTGGTTGTGGTTGATAGGCTGGGCTGCTACCACACGTTCCCAGAGATGGTCACCCCAGCCCTGAATCTCTCTTCTCCAGGCATTTACTACGATCCAGACTGTAGCAGTGAAGACTTGGATCACGGTATTCTGGTGGTGGGCTATGGCTCTCAAGGAGAAGCCTCAGAGAAGCAAAAATACTGGATTGTCAAGAATAGGTATAAAAAGCCAAAAATAGGGGCGGCCAGCTGGCTCAGTAGATAGAGCATGTCTCTCTTGATCTTGAGGCTATGAGTTCAAGTCCCACGTCGGGGATAGTGTTTACTTAATAGAAAAAATTGTTTTAAAAATATAATGTATATACTATACATTTCTGTAAAAGAAAAAGACAAAACTAAGTGATCTATAACGGAATAAGAAATAGACTTTTTAAAAAAAGCCTAAAATACTTATCTTTAAAGTTGAAAAGGGAATCCTTTTTGGAATCAGTGTTTGGAGGCAGGTCCCCCAACCCTTGAGCACACTTGTGAAATCCCAGAAGTGTTAACCCCATGTAGGGGGAAACACAGGCGTATTCATGAGACGACCACAGTGAGGTACTGTCTCAAGCTGGGGGGTCCTGTTATAGTTTTGGTACTGTTGCATTTCTAAATTGGAGATTTTAAAAAATTTCTCTTTTTTCATTGTTTAATTTTTTTAAAAGGATTTTATTTATTTATTTGACAGAGAGATAGAGAGCACAAGTAGGCAGAGAGGCAGGCAGAGGGAGAGGGAGAAGCAGGCTCCCTGTTGCATAAGGAGCCCAATGACAGGCTCGATCCCAGGACCCTGGATCATGACCTGAGCTGAAGGCAGACACTTAACCGACTGAGCCCCCCAGGTGTCCCCTTTATTTTAATTTCTGAAACACATCTGACCCTAAGCATTTTGGGGTCTCTCACTTTGTAGTCTATGTTAAAGGTTCTATGAAAGTCTATGAAAGGTTCGGGAGTAGAATTATGAGCTGGGTTAGAACTCGAACAGGAACAGGAACGGCTTCTCGGATTCTTCCTGAATCTGTCCTGGCCCTGTCCTGCCCTGCTCATGAAGGGAAATGTGTTTGTTCCTCTGAAATAATTGGCAAACGCTGTCCTCTTCCAGCTGGGGCACAGACTGGGGCATGCAGGGTTACATACTGATGGCCAAGGACCGGGACAACCACTGTGGAATCGCCACCGCAGCCAGCTTTCCTATTGTGTGAGATGAGAGTGTAAAGAAGACCTCGACTGGGGACCAAATACGCAGAAGAGGAATTTTCTCTTACAAGTGATCACACCTCATTGTGTGGAATGAAACACTCAAGCCACTGGAGATCTAACCTGTGATCTGATTTTGTGATTTCTTTAATTGCTGCTTTGGACAGCTTTGGGTGGTTGACTTGTTTAATAGATTTTGAATTTTATATCTTGTACTGATACGTAAAGTTATACCTTTTAAAATAAAACAATTTCAAAGTAGAAGTGGGGGAAGTTTTTAATATAGTTAACTTATAGGGGCGCCTGGGTGGCTCAGTGGGTTAAGCCGCTGCCTTCGGCTCAGGTCATGATCTCAGGGTCCTGGGATCGAGCCCCGCATCGGGCTCTCTGCTCGGCAGGGAGCCTGCTTCCTCCTCTCTCTCTGCCTGCCTCTCTGCCTGCTTGTGATCTCTCTCTGTCAAACAAATAAATAAAATCTTTTAAAAAAAATAATTAACTTATAGACTCTGACTGTTAAAAAAAAAAAAACAAATAAATTACAAAGATCTAATTGGTTTAATAAAGGATTCATGAATCAGGCAGCTTCCCATATATCTAGCAAGTAGAGAAGAACTCCAAGAGCTACCAAAAAAGAAAGGCTTGTACAGGTAGAGAGAGAGCAGAAAAAGGAAAGTATGAGCAAAGAATCTGTTAGCAAAGTTGTTGTCCTTCAGGGACCAGAAAGGGTCCCTCAGTATGTGTCCTAGTGCAAACCAGCATGTTCCCATTATCACCTGGTAAAGGTCATATTGTAGCAGGGAAGAGGTTGAAACTGCAGTTAACTTAGGTGTTAAGTCTTGGTTTATTAACTTGGGACCTTTACCTAAGAGATGCCATGTTGGGCCCATGGTTTTGTTTTTGACAGGGCTCTAAAGACATAACCGCATGTGCCAGTGGTCCATTCAGACAATACTGGGTGGCCTCTGGTTCTTGTAGTTGCAACTATGCACATCTTATGACAGCTGCCCTTTGGCTGTGTCTGACCCAACCCTGGAATGAAGCAAAATGGGACCAATGATCAATAGAGACAAAGTTACATTATCTTAACAAGGAAAAGACTTGGCATTTTCAAAAAGTGAACACGCACCCATAGAATTTCAATAGTAGAGAAATCCCCATGATTTTAAACACATTATCAATATATTGAAATGGCTACCTAATTTGATTGGTATGGCTTGCTTTACTTTTTTCCAGTTGTTAGACCTTGAAAAATTTTAAAGAATGTTACTACTGAGATTAACACTGGAAAGGAGCCCTTAGCCCAAGTCATTTTGTGTTCTCTGCTGTTTCCCTAGAGTCACATCCTTTAAGGAGTATCATAGGTGGTTTTTTTATGCCTCTTGACTATTGTTTACAAAAGAGATTGTGACACTTTGTATTTCTGCTACAACAGAGAAGGGCCTAAACCCCTAGCTTACCTAAACAAAACTACCTGACTTTTAATCTTATCTGGATTTATAGTGCAACTGAATTTTGATATGTCTCCCTTACTGTGGCTGATAGGCTGATCGGCTGCTACTACCCCATGTCACGCGGGAAACCTCAGCCCAACATTAGATTTTACTGTCCAGACATTTCTTATGCTCCAAATCGCAGAGTGAAGAGCCGAATCACAGCGTTCTGCTGTTTGTTTATGGACCTGGAAGAGAAGAATCCAAGAACCAAAACTATTGGATTGTCAAGAACAGGTATAAAAAGCCAAGAATACTTATCTTGGACATTGAAAAGGGAATCCTTTTTGGAATCGGTGCTTGGAGACGAGTCCCCCAACCCTTGAGCACACTTGTGAAATCCGAGAAGCGTTTACCCCACGTGTGGGAACACAGGCATACTCATGGGACGACCACAGGAAGATACTATCTCAAGCTGGGGGGGTCCTGCGATAGGTTTGCACCACTGCATTTCTAAATTGGATTTTTAAAAATTCCTGAAACACAACTGTTCCGAAGATTTTCCTTTTCCTGCACATGTTTCAGTTTTGTGAAAAGTCTGGGAAAGAAGGATGGTTTGCTGGGTTAGAACTTAAGCAGGAATAGGAATGGCCTCTCCGGGTTCTTCCTGAATCTGTCCTGGCCTCTGGTGCCCTCCTCAGTGTCGGGTGTGATTGTTCTTGAAAGGAAATGTTTGTTCCTCTGGAATAATTGGCAAACCCTGGCTTCTTTTGACTGGGACACAGACTGGGGAACTCAGGGCTCCATGCTGATGGCCAAGGCCCGGGACAACCAGTGCGGAATCGCCACCATGGCCAGCTTTCCTGTTGTGTGAGACGAGGGTGTAAAGAAAACCTTGACTGGGGACAGAATATACAGAAAATGAGTTTTATTTTAAAGCTGGCCTCACCTTATTGTGTGGGATAAAACACTGAAGATCTAACTTACGGTTTGATTCTGTGACCTTTCACACTGGGGATGTCGCTACTTTCTTAATCCCCGCTCTAATCAATGTTGTGTGATTCACTTGCTTTATAACTTTTGAATTTTCATGTTTTAAAAGATTGCAGGGGGACGCCTGGGTGGCTCAGTGGGTTAAGCTGCTGCCTTCGTCCCAGGTTACGATCCCAGGGTCCTGGGATCAAGTCCTGCATTGGGCTCCTTGCTCGGCAGGGAGTCTGCTTCTCTCCACCTCTGCCTGCCTCTCTGCCTGCTTGTGTGCTCTCTCCCTCCTTCTCTGTGACAAATAAATAAAACCTTAAAAAAAAGAAAGATTGCAGGGTGTTTCATATTCTAAAAGAAAATAATTTACCTGTGCTGAGGTGTGATTCTGTTTTTTTCTTTTTTAAGATTTTATTTATTTATTTGAGAGAGAGAGAGTATGAGTGGGCAGAGGGGGGACCGGGGGGCAGGTGGGGGCAGACCGAGAAGCAGACTCCCCACTGAGCAGGGAGTCTGACCCTGGGCTCACCCCAGGGCCCTGAGATCATGACCTAAGGTGAAGCCAGACTCTTAACCAACTTAGTCACCCATGGGCCCCCTTTCTGTTTTTAATTCATAAACTTCTTTATAGTCAAAAATGTCATGCTTTTGTAGGGAGGAAGAAATTTCCTTATTTGCTCCAGAATTCTTCCAGCTGGCTTAAGAATTTAATTGACATTAAACAGATCAACGGGAGAAAAAAATCCTACAAAGTTTTATTACACAGGCATGGAGGCCCAGTAGGGAATTTGAGACCCAAGGAAATGACCAAGGCAGGCAGGTTTGTTGTTTTCTGGGCAGAGGCAGGTTTTATACATTTTAGACAAAGACAATAACTGGTGAGAAATTGACAGGATAAAGACAACTGGGGTGTGGGAGCTTTAAACCAGCAGGAATGCTAAGTGGAATTTGAGCTGAGGTTGTAGATGAGTAAAAAAGCCACAAGGTTTCTTTCTACAGCTTTCCCGGCTTTGAAGTCCCATCTGCGCGGCTAAGGATGTCTTTTTACTTCGCAATACAGGGAGGGCACCTCTCCCGCAGGAGACTCGGTACCTGCTTGTGGGAGGACAGAGGACAGCCTGGGTGCCCTCGCACCCGCTGTTTCCCAAGCAGCTTCATATCCAGATAAATCCATGTACCATTGCGGCACATTTTGGAGTGTCCTCCCTGGGCCCCCACAGTCTCTTCCTCTAAAACTCCCCTGGGATGTTTACAGACTACTAGCTGAGCTGGGGACTGTGGAGAGAGAAATCCAGGTAGTAAATGAGTAAAAAGAACATAGATTAGAATGAAGATGAATAAAGGGGGTGAAGAGGAATGGGAGGTCCAGGCTTCCAGCTATGGAATGAATAACCCGAGAATAAAAAGCACAATGTAGGGAATATCATCAATGGTGTCGCAATAGCATTGTAATGGTACAGTGAGAAACTGACAGACAGTAGCGATCCCTGTGGTGAGCATAGCGTACTGTATAGAGTTGGCAAATTACTGCGTTGTGCACCTGAAACTAATGTAACATTGGGTGTCATCTGGACTCAAAACATTTGGGGGAGGGAAAAAAAGCATGAGGATGAATAAACAGAAAAGAACACATTTCCCCACACATCATGAAACCAGTCCCACAACCCTCAAAATAGATCAGCCCTGTCAAATGTCTGCGTTTCATTTATCTAATGGTAAGTATTAATTCTTTTTTTAAAACAGATTTAAATTAGATATGCATCTCACTGGGTTTACCTAAAAGCAGGTTTTCCCTGATGAGTGGGCGAGCGCCCCCTGCTGGGCAGACACTGTATCTGGAACATCATGATACGCGGATTCCCACAGTCTGAGCTGTTACCTTGGGACTAGAGTATTTTCAAAGCCTGCATAGTGGTATTGAACCCGTGTTTCATTACCAGAGAGATTTAGGATTGCCTTTTCTAGTTCACAATCTCTGAAATTTAGGAATAAGATCCTTAATGCTGACAAGAACTTGGAATTCTGATGCAGCAGCAGGTTTTCTATGAGTTTTCAACAGGCATGTTTGTGTGGCACAATTTTATGAACAAGTGTAATTTGGCGGGCATTTAAGGTGGCACACTCAGTGACAGAGAGCCAGAAATCCAAAGGCCATATATGGCCGTGGCCATTCAGGCGGGAACCCTCTCTATGCTTTGCTGCCACATGAAAAAGACCAGTGTCTTTTTATAGTGTGGTTTACAGACAAGGTTAAGTTGGAGACTGATTTTCAAAGTCTGGAGTGTTCCATGACCTTTGCCATTGATAGTGTCGATATCTTTCCCTCTCCATTTTTCTTATGATCCTGTCAGTCTGTGAGAGCAGAATAAGTTGCAAAACAGCTGATGTGAGAGGCTTGTGGCGTGGCTCTGGCGGCTAGGAAGGGTGGTTTTGTCACCCAGCCACGTAAGCCCAGATTTTCGATCCACATTTTTGGGTGTCTTGGCTTTGGTCAACACAGTTCCTTCCTCTGAAACTTTTCTGGGAGTTTCACACATTCAACATTGAGCTGATAGATGGTTTCATCTCCTTAAACCAGTCTCTCAGTCTTGGCAGTGGGTCAGTTCAGTCAAATTCACTTCAGGAGGCGGTGATGCAGGTGTGTTCTCAAAGTTAAGCCTCTGCTTCAAATGATCAGATAATAAATAAGAGGCAACTCAGGGGCACCTGGATGGCTCAGTCAGTTGAACACCAAACTCTTAGTTTCAGCTCGGGTCATGATCATGGCCCCCCATGTTGGGCTCCACGCTCAGAGGGGAGCCCGCCTGAGATGCTCTCTCTCCTTCTTCCCCTCTTCCCGATTGCTATCTCTCTTTCTAAAATAAACTCTTTTTTAAAGATTTTTTTCATTTATTTGACAGATAGATATCACAGGTAGGCAGAGAGGCAAGCAGAGAGAGAGGAGGGAAGCAGGCTCCCTGCTGAGTAGAGAGCCCGATGTGGAGTTCGATCCCAGGACCCTGGGATCATGACCTGAGCTGAAGGCAGAGGCTTTAACCCCCTGAGCCACCCAGGCACCCATAAAATAAGCTCTTTTTTTAAAAGAGTCAATTTTATGCAAGCTGGTGCAACCATGGAGGTTCCTCAAAAAGTTGAAAATGGAGCTACCCTATGACCCAGCAATTGCACACTGGGTATTTACCCTAAAGATACAAACGTAGTGATCCAAGGGGGCACGTGCACCCAAATGTTTATAGCAGCAATGTCCACAATAGCCAAACTATGGAAAGAACCTAGATGTCCATCAATAGATGAATGGATAAAGAAGATGTGGTATATATACACAATGGAATACTATGCAGCCATCAAAAGAAATCTTGCCATTTGCGACGACGTGGATGGAACTAGAGGGTATCATGCTTAGTGAAATAAGTCAATCAGAGAAAGACAACTATCATATGATCTCCCTGATATGAGGAAGTGGAGATGCAACATGGGGGGTTTGGGGGGTAGGAAAAGAATAAATGAAACAAGATGGGATCGGGAGGGAGACAAACCATAAGTGACTCTTAATTTCACAAAACAAACTGAGGATTGCTGGGGGGAGGGGGGTCGGGAGAGGGGGGTGAGGTTATGGACATTAGGGAGGGTATGTGCTATGGTGAGTGCTGTGAAGTGTGTAAATCTGGCGATTCACAGACCTGTACCCCTGGGGATAAAAATATATTATATCTTTATAAAAAATAAATAAATAAATAAAAAAGTCAATCCTATGGCACACAGCAATTGGATAAAATACACTTTTGTGAATAAAGTTATTTATCTTGTCCAGAATTTAAAATCTTTCAGCGAGTACTTTTATATTTTCTTCCATGTTTATTTGCATAAATTTAATAAGAATCTGCTCTCCTAGTAACAGGACACAATTGGAAACACTTGTCATATTACCAAGCCTCTGACTGAAATGTCATATTCGAAAGGAGACATGCACAGGCTCAGATATGACCAGACCGCTTTAAAGAACTCAGGCAGACTTTATGGAGCCAATCAAGCCACTTGGAAAAACAGCTTGATACTTATAGCTGAGTCTGTAAGCAAGGCAGGCAGCTTTTCTACACTGCAGACAGAGAGACAATAAATTCATGATGAATTAATAGGATAAAGAAAACAGATGTTTGCGAGCTTTAATTAGTAAGGAATCCTAGGAAACCTTTTTTCTCTTAAGCTACGACTTACAGCAATTTAATAATCAGGCCAAGTTAAAAAAACAAAAACAACTTGATTTCGCAAATAAATTGGTCTTAACTTGGCTGTCCTTGGTAAAAAGGAGGGTGATTATAGAGAAAATATAGTGTTTCAATAACACGCCTCTGCGGATATTAGATTCGGATAGGGTTCCCTATAAACGGGACTAGATCCTAATTTCTTCTAGTTTCCTCCAAAGCCTGACTACAATTCTCCAAACTAACTTTTTCCATTTTTTCCCACCCTTGGACTTGGAATCATTGGATCACTAAAAGTACCTTTTTTCCTGAAGCCCTGCAAATTTCATATGAACGACCTATATTCAAAAGTTCTTTCCGTCAGTCTCACTGTAGATGAAGCACATTTGCAGGAAGATTTTGTAAAAGCATCTGAGTAAACCTATACTTGTCTGTAAATGATAAAAGACTTAAAAACAGCCATGATTAAAGACCTGATGAGCGATCATTACAATGTAATTGATAAGGAAATTGGTTATTTCTGTGACACACAACAGTTCAAGTAAAAATATGTCAGGACATATCAGATTTCTAGGAGTTTCATACAGTTTCTAGAACACTTATTTTAATAACACTCTGCATAAATATAATCTAGGAGTGCTTAGTATCCCCTACTTGACAATGCCTCATATGTAATTTAACATACCAAATAAGTCATATTAGTGTAATAGCCCCTTTTTTTTTTATAAAGAGACCAAATCTCTTGAAAATGTTGCAGGGATCCTCTGGAATATTGTAGTTACATTGTGGTCAAATACTTCATTTTAGAATTTGATTTTGGAAAGTTTGTGTTAAAAAATAAAAAATATTTGAACATTTGATTAAATAGGATCATAGATCACTATGCAACAATATTTATCTATTCAACTGAAGTGATAATAAAAGGTTTTGGTTGGTTGGTTGTTTTTTTTTAAGAAAAGTAAGTGTTTATTCCTTTGTTTCACAAATAAAGTGGGCTGAATTGGTTGCTTTTTTGGTGATTAGTCAAGGACCTCCTTGTGTCTGTTGATGGTAGAATGGGGCACTGATGCAACAGTTGGGTAACCTATCTGCAAGACATGCTCACTGCAGACACCCTCCAAGAAGCCAGAGTGCAGTTTCCTCTGTGATGTCAAGCACTTCAAGGTTGTAGATGCTGCTGTAGTCAAACACCTTCTGGATGACCAGCCCAAAGGAGAAGAGGGCATCTCCTCTTCATAGTTCAGCATGCTCAGTTGTGCAGCTTCACTGGGTCCCAATCTGTCTCCAGTCTTAATCAGTTGTGCCTCGCTCAGGATTTCAATGGTGCCCCTGGAGATTTTAGTGGTGATGTTGAAAGTCTGGAAGAAGGTCTTCTCTGGCCCCAGACCAGTGTGGTGGGCTGCCACAGTGACTTCACTGGGACTAGGGCACTAGCACAGGCGGCAGCTTGCACCTTATTGGTCGGAAGCATGTTCCAGTGTGGGAGGCCGCAATAAGGCTTGAGACGAGGACCAAACCAGGCCCTGATTTGTGCCTCCTTTAAAGTCCGAATAACCGGGGCGCCTCGGTGGCTCAGTGGGTTAAAGCCTCTGCCTTCGGCCCAGGTCATGATCCCAGGGTCCTGGGATCGGGCCCCACATCGGGCTGTCTGCTCCGCAGGGAGCCTGCTTCATCTTCTCTCTCTCTCTCTCTCTCTCTCTGCCTGCCTCTCTGCCTACTTGTGATCTCTGTCTGTCAAATAAATAAATAAAATCTTAAAAAAAAATAAAAAAATAAAGTCCGAATAACCTAACAAAAGGTTTAGGATGGGAAAAGTTGAGTAGCACTGAGAAAGGGTCTATGCTATGTGTTATGCGCTTGCCTACGTGACTTCCCACAAGCTTGCTAAACAAATGAGAACAATTCAGTTGGGGTTGTAAGTTCATGGCTGGTCCTTGCTGCCCTAGTACAGCCCATAAATTACTTTCAGGTTTGCTGCATCAATACAGGACAATTGTACTGGCATCAGCCATTTGGCGTCATGAGGTCTGCTTATAGTTAATTGTGAAACTTATTATGGGAACTCGTGCTTATTTAACTAGACACAGATGTATTGCTTCTCCTATTATCACTATATATATGGCCTTAATGCTTTGAATAAACTCAGCACTGTTGGACATCCTCCTCAGTGCTCCTCCTGCCCCCCATCTCTCTGCTTCTCGAGTTCTTTTCTTCATCCTCTTACCCTCACGTTCCTGGTCGACTTGTCGCGCCGGCCGCTACATTCCTGATCTCAGTGAGGTCCTCCTTGGTGAACCCAAAGCCCACATTCACCCAGATATGAGGCACTAGTTCCTCCAGAGCTCAGTTGTTCTCCAGATGCCCTCAGATGATCTTGAACATCATGGTGTCCTTGCCCATCAGCGCCACAGCCTTCCCATGGAGGGACATGCAGATCTGCTGTGTCTCCTTGGAACCCGCTTTGTCTGCTCCACAATGAAGCATTTGGATGATAATTCTGAATGATCTTAAGGAAGTAGTTGGATTTCCAGGTCATTCTGTCTCCCAGGCATCATGGTGGTGAATCAGAGACTGCCATGCAGGGATGAAAAACGATGTTACTCTCACAATGACACCTGGAGAGAAGAGGGCCAACAGTAAAAGATTTTTTTTTTTAAAGATTTTATTTATTTATTTGAGAGAGAGACAGTGAGAGAGAGCATGAGCGAGGAGAAGGTCACAGAGAGAAGCAGACTCCCCGTGGAGCCGGGAGCCCGATGCGGGACTCGATCCTGGGACTCCAGGATCATGACCTGAGCCGAAGGCAGTCGTCCAACCAACTGAGCCACCCAGGCGTCCCAACAGTAAAAGATTTTAAAGACAAATGCAGGTTACACAGTAATGAACAAAATTCAGGTCTTTTAAAAAATATTTTATTTATTTATTTGACAGAGAGAGCGGGAGAGCACAGCAGGGGGAGCAGTAGAAGGACAGGGAGAAGCAGGCTCCCCACTAAGCAGGCAGGGAGCCCAGTGCAGCTCGATCCCATGACCCTGGGATCATGACCCGAGATGAAGGCAGACACAACCATCTGAGTTACCCAGGTGCCCCCAAATTCAGCTATTTTAATATTAAGACTCAGTTTTCTTGAATAATCTGATAAAGACAAACATTAGAACTTTGTATATCTAGACCATTAGCCTTCACATCAAATGCAAGGAAAAACTTTGCTTATAATTTTTTTGTCATAAGCATACCAACAATGTAAGAAAATTTTTTGTCCTTTTTTACAGAGAAAAAAACTAAGTTCTAATTTTGCATCTGTATCCTTTTGATGTTAAAACTCATTCTTCAATAAAACCTTAAATAAAAGCTATTTTGGCATGGCTTGTGAGAATCCGGGCAGGTTTTTTTGTTTGTTTCAATGGCAGTGTTTTGATGGCACCACTTCATAAGGTCCTTCCTAGGGAGGTGACAGCACATGCTTTCTTCTAACGACCTTGATGTCTGCTTGGTCTTCTGGCTGAAAGGTGTGGCAAGCCTCAGCAGTTGGTGGAGGTCATGCCTCTTTTACCTGTTGGTAATGTGCTTCAGGTAGATGAGGTAGTCCCTGTCTAGAGTTAGTCATAACATCATGTTTTTCACTTATTCCATGAATGGAAGGCTTAGAGATGTCAGTAGGCTTTGACAAGAAAACACTATTTCTAAAGAGATTGATCTATGTCTCCTATTTGGTGAACTGTGGATCCTAATAAGGGTCAGAGTTAATGTTGCTGGCCATTCATACTTAATTTCTTGGTAGTTTCCTACAGTTCTTCTCATGTCTAGACTTTTACATTTCTTTTGCCTTAATGATTGAGGATGACATAGGGTATGAAGTTTTAACATGTACCCAAGAGTTTTTGCAAGTGGGTGGCTTATCTCTGCTATCAAACGAGTTCCTTTTTTCTGACTTAATCTATAAAGGAATGGCAAAATGAGGGATGGTCTCAGTATTAATTTCTTTTTTTATTATTTTTTTATTATTATTTTTTAAAGATTTTATTTATCTATTTGTCAGAGAGAGAGCAAGCATAGGCAGACAGAATAGCAGGCAGAGGCAGAGGGAGAAGCAGGCTCCCCGATGAGC
This sequence comes from Lutra lutra, assembly GCF_902655055.1. Classification (NCBI taxonomy): domain Eukaryota; kingdom Metazoa; phylum Chordata; class Mammalia; order Carnivora; family Mustelidae; genus Lutra; species Lutra lutra. The sequence goes on from NC_062290.1 coordinate 29,128,209, forward strand.
AAGGAGCCCGATGTGGGACTCGATCCCAGGACGCCGGGATCACGACCTGAGCCGAAGGCAGCTGCCCAACCAACTGAGCCACCCAGGCGTCCCTCAGTATTAATTTCTTTACTACTGCTGTGGCATCAGCATGTCTAGTCAGAGAGCATCAGCTCATCCATTAAGCATATAGACAATGACCAAACAGTGAGAGTAGCCCCAGGCTAGGGACAAATCTATAAATCCAACTGAAGTGGGCCTAGGAGGACTTCTTGGGGTATGCTGATGATTTCTAGGAATCTGCTGACATTTACAAGTAGCGCACTGTGAAATAATCTGGTCAGGAATGCTGTAGATGCTAAGGCAAAAACATTCTTTTAGTTCCTTAATTATCTTTCCACGTGTGTCAATTTGGTGGGAGATAAGTACAAACCAAATGGTTTAAAGAAAAGGATGCTCTAGGAAGTCCATCTGACCCACGATATAATCCCTCTCATGGTTATTTGGCACCTTTTATATCCAACTGTCTTTGGAAGACTATGGGGCATTTGTTGGATAATTAAAGGTGTCGGTCTGGGATAAAGGTAGGGTTAACACATGGGTGGAGAGAGGATCAGGAGGTCTGCCTGGGGTGGATTCTTAGCAGCTCTGGCAGCCCTAGCATCTTCTAAAGGTATAACATCAGCTTTCTCAGTACAGGCTGAGCAGTGAAGAACAACGATTTTAGAAGGGGGGTGGAGAGCAGTAATAGGTCCTCGGTTGTAACCTCACCAGCAATGGAAGTGAGATGAAGGAGCATTAGTTAAAAGAGATTGTTTGTAAGGGATCTGTCACCATGTAGAGAGGGGCTGTGTTTTAGGAATATGTAAGAGAGCAGGCACCTCGTAGGGACACACAGGCGACTAAGGGAGCTTGATGTCAGAGTGCTGGCTCTGTCAATTAAGGCAGCAGATGCGACCATGCATAAGCATGGGGATGCCAGCAGGTCTGCTGGGCACAAGAAATATGCTACTGCCGCATCCGAGAGGCCCAAGTTTGTCCCAGAATTTCATGACAGTATCAATGAAACGGCTTGTCAAAATGAGGTAAGCTGAGAGCTGGGGGGTGGACAGCTCCAGTGTTAAAGCTTCAAAGGAGGTGAACGCCTCTGGAGTCCAGGAACTAGGCTCTGGATTGATGTCTGATTGGAGAGCATATAAAGGTTTCTCAAAAATTGAGAAATTAGGAACTCTTTCGAGGCAACAGCCAGCTGCCTCTAAAAATTTACTTAACTGTGTTTTCATTTTGGGGAGAGGGATGGACAAAATTGACACAAGATGTGGAGTGAGATTTTGAACGCCGTGAGGTATCTCCTAAAAGGTCTCATCATCCTAAATAGATAACAGTGTCCGCACTCTTTCAAGTTTAGGTGTGGCAGGTTTATGGCCTCACTCAGCTAGTGCCTTCAGTGAATGAAGGAGCTCCCAGCTTCGTTTAATTACAATCTAAAACATCATTATACATTGTACCAGAGGGAGTCTTGGGCAAAGGTTATAGCATCTAGATGGGTTTTAAGGACTTGGCGAAATATTAAGGAAGACTCACAATATCCCTTGGGGTATGCAAATCCAGGTTAATTGTCTCTATTTTATTTTATGTTATTTTTAATTTAAATTTAGTTAGTTAACATGCAGTGCAATATTGCTTTCTGAAGTAGAATTCAGTGATTCACCACTTACATAGAATGCCCAGGGCTCATCACAAGTGCTCTCCCTAATCCTCATCACCCATCCAGCCCATCTCCCACCCACCTCCCTCCATCAACCCTCAATGTGTTCTCTGTCATTCAGAGTCTCTTATGGCTGGTTTCCCTCTCTCCTCCCCACCCTTCCTGTATGTTCATCTGTTTTCTTTCTTAAATTCCACATATGCATGAAATCATACGGTGCTTGTCTTCCTCTGACTGACTTATTTCACTTAGCATAATACACTCTAGCTCCATCAATGTCATTGCAAATGGCAAGATTTCGTTCTTTTTGATGGCCGAGTAATATTCCATTGTATATGTATACCACCTCTTCTTTATCCATTGATCAGTCAACATTTGGGCTGTCATGGACATTTGGGCTCTCTCCATAGTTTGGCTATTGTTGATAGTACTGTTAGAAACAGCAGGTTGCATGTACTCTTTGAATCTGTTCTTTAATATCCTTTGGATAAATACCTAATAGTGCAATTGCTGGGTCATAGGGTAGCTCTATTTTTAACTTTCTGAGGGGCCTCCACAGTGTTTTCCAGGGTGGCTGCATCTGTTTGCATTCCCACCAACAGTGCAAGGGGGTCCCCCTTTCTCTGCATCCTTGCCAACACCTGTCATTTCCTGTGTTGTTAATTTCAGCCATTCTGACAGGTGTGAGGTGCTATCTCATCATGGTTTTAATTTGTGTTTCCCTGGTGATGAGTGATGTTGAGCATCTTTTCATGTGTCTGTCAGCCATCTGATGTCTTCTTTGGAAAAATGTCTATTCATGTCTTCTTCCCATTTCTTAACTGGATTATTGTTTTTGGATGTTGAGTTTGATAAATTTTTTATAGATTTCAGTAATTGTTTCTCTTCAAATGCAAAGCACAAGAAACCAGGGGCCGGGGTACAGTGGGATTAAAAAGGAAGCTGCGCAGAGGTCATTTCTGTAAACCAGGCTGCATCAGCAGGAATGACGAAGAATTTCAGGTGCACTGGGAGCCACAGGGTGCCGAGGAATTATCGAAGAGATTATGGCCCTTAGGTCCTATACATTGATGGATTTTGTTTCCCTCTGAGTTTTACAAATTTGCCTTCTTTCTTTATGGGCAAGATTGGGGTGCTACAGGGTAGGGTGCTGTGTTTCAAGAGAGATTCTGTTACAGGGTTGGTCTCTGCTCTGAATCTCTGGAGACAGTGTGCTGAGCCACAGAAGGAGAGGGTGGGCTCCTCTCCCAAGAAATGCGCACAGGCCCCCACTTCCTAACAACCCAATTTCATTCATGTGTGCGGTCTCAAGACTGATGGGGGCATCTTTTAAAGACCCCTCCTCTTCAGAAGAGTTTTATATCAGGATGAGCTTTCAGTAAAGAAAGCAGGAAACTCGGGGATTGGCCTGAAGCTAAGGAAACAAAAATGCCTTTTCATCTCAGTTTATAGTGGCATTAACTGTGGATGACAAATCTTTACCAAGAAGGTTGGCTGGCTGGGACACCTGGGTGGCTCAGTGGGTTAAAGCCTCTGCCTTCGGCTCAGGTCATGATCCCAGGGTCCTGGGATGGAGCCCCACATCGGGCTCTCTGCTAGGCAGGGAGCCTGCTTCCCTTCCTCTCTCTCTGCCTCTCTCTCTGCCTACTTGTGATCTCTCTCTCTCTGTGTCAAATAAATTAAAAAAAAAAAAAAAAAGGTTGGCTGGCCAACAGGTAGACAGTAGCCAGTCTGAGTGTGAAGAGGGCCTGAAGATACTGGGCTGGGCTGGGCTGGGCCTCAGGCAGTAAGATGGGTCCCTGAGACTCCACAGGCTGAACAGAAGCAGAGGGAATAGAGATCACAAGTAGGCAGAGAGGCAGGCAGACAGAGATAGGAGGAAGCAGGCTCCCCACTGAGCAGAGAGTCCGAGGCAGGGCTCGATCCCAGGACCCCGAGATCATGACCCGAGCTGAAGTCAGAGGCTTAACCCACTGAGCCACTCAGGCACCCCTAGTTCCTTTTTTTTGTTGTTCAGCTTTCTTGCAAGCTATTTTCAAAGTAGCTATCTCCCTTGTTAATATTTAGCAGTTGTCCTGTCCAAATGACCATACTACTAGGGATTTGTTTTTTAATATCAGGAAGAAAATTTCCCACTGATGCAGAAATTAGAAGATTTCTATGTTCTGGGGCTCCCAGCTTGAAAACAGTGTGCCTTTTTAAGTTTCTATAAAATAATTCACAACTGCAGCCCTCTTCTTTCTGAGTGTATATTTCAAACTTAGACCAACTCACTTGGGAAGAACAGGCTTCGTCCATTGTTCCTATTAACCCTTGAACAGTTGAGCTTGTCCTTGGCTCTGGCCCTCTGTTTCCCATTGGGGAGGGGGTAGTTTGGCCTGCCTGGTATCTGCCATATACTCTTGGGCTGGAAGGATTCCCCTCAGTAGCCCGTGAAGACCTCTGCGAGTTGCATTGTAAAAGGCTACTGATTTTTTAAATTCTTCTCTAAATTGGTAAGATCCTCTGAGAGCAGAAGTAAAGGGACTTTATAATTTAAAGGGTCTGTTACTGTCCAGGGGACATGAATTCCTTGCAATGGGGGTCCAGGCAACCCTCATCAAGGATGGTGCCTAGGAAGGCCTGAGACTGGCGGAGCTTGCTGACAAAGTGCTGAGGAGATGAGGAATTATCAGGCCCCGCAAGACAGGCTCCATTGCCTTCTTGGGGCTCCCGCTGGATTTCTTTCTTGACATTCAGCATTTACATGTGTAAACTGTGTCTCGCCAGCCAGGAGATCTGGCTGAGGTACTCTCTATCAATCTTACAAAGAAAAGAATAGTTAAACAGCAGCTGGCTGTTTTCGGGGGTTTCCTTGGAAAAGTTGGAGTTTTAGGATCGAAGGAGACTGGCTGAGGAGCTGGGGGTGGGTTTTGAAGGGAAAGGTTTCAGACCAGGGGCCCAGAGATCCAAACGACCTTCTGAAGGGTCGGGACAGAGAGGTGGGGATGAAGGGGAGTAGAAGAAGGGAATGTCGGTCAGATGAAGTTTTTAATTCTTGGTCTAATTGCTTTTCTTTTGTTAAGAGAGTCCTTATACGTGTTTGTGTTTTCTTTTCATGTCAATCCTCTCATAAATAGCGATAAGGCAACTGCTAGGAAGGAGAGCTCTCTTGAGACATGTTCTAAATATAGGTGTTTCTCTAATCTGAAAGATGTGTGGTCTGCTACTAATGAGTTTAGTAGCAGTCCAATAAACCTCTTTACCACAGGACTCCCAGGCAACTCCCCAGGCTGAGAATAAATATTTACCATGGACGCAAGAGACATTGTGCATGGCAGTGGGAGGATGAGAGGGACCTCACTGAAAACTTTATGGGGTCCTGGAGGGGTCTCCACAGTTTTGTGAGTTTTAGCATCAGGAACTCTACTGGGTTCTCAAAGTGAATATCTGGAAAAAGAAAAAAAAGTCTTGTCCTACATCTGGCACACCTACTCCAGTCTTCTTTGAATGAGGAAATAAATATCTTCCCTAGTTTTACACAAAGGCATTCTTCTCATCACAGTAGACAAATGCAGAAGGAAATCAATACAGGTTCATGCTAAGGCCCTCTGCTTTCTCCTAACCCAATGATAACACATTCTTTACTCTCTGGATTCACTTTCATGTCATGTAACCTCATCACCTCCTTTTTTCTCTAGAAGGAAAAGAAAGAAACAAAACAACAATATGGAGGAAAGTGGGGGACGGTGGGTGGATCTATTAAGTGAGTCTCTGTATCAGTCTAAGTTCTCTGGAGAAACGGAACCACTAGGACCCACACACAGAGGCACACAAACAGACATAGAGACGCAGACACACACAAAACTATGTCACAATTTTGAGGCATATTTGAGGCATATTTGAGGCAATTTCCTTCTTTCCCCAGAAACTCCAGGTTTGCTCCTAAGACAGCCAACTGATCGGTGAGGCTGGAGGGGTTCAGGACACACTCCCCCAGAATGTACCACGTGGACATACGGGTTATTTTCAGCTGAGGGCACTTGAGAAGCAGAGGAGGCAGGAAGGGCTCTCTGACATCCCCTTTCCAAAAGCGGGTCATAGCATTTCCCCCAAGAAGGGGGTTCTATCCCCTGAGAAAGGAACCAGCAAGAGAACATTCTAATCACCAGAGTCTGGGAGTCCACACTGAACCGCCATCTGTGCAAACACACTTCCCAAATAACCCCGATCTTCCACTCCTTCTGCCTCCAGCCCCTACAGATGTTTCCTCATCCTTTCCCACAACTTACTGTCCTTTTTCTTATTATTTCTCTACAAATGTGTCATTTCTGTCTGGAAGGTCTAGGAGCTTCCGGCTTTGGTCACTTCTTTGGGTCTTCCTTCTCTCATGAAGTCTTCCAAGTGCATATAAAAACCCAATAAAACTTGTATACTTTTTCCTGTGAAACTACCTTATGTCAGTTTAATTCTTAGACCAGGCCAGAGTTCCTAAGAGAGTGGAGGAGGACTTCCCATCCCTCTCCCACATGTCCACCCATAGTATGGAAAGAAATCTTCTTTATCTGAAGTGAACTGGTTATCAATTTTAATCACTTCTACACAGGGACTTCACAGCAAGTTCCAGAAAGGTGTTGACCAAAGAGCTGGGCACCACAGCCTCCCGAAGCTGACACTTGAAGTCAACCCTCAGAGTCTGAAGTACAAACAGGGAAAGCTGACCAAGCCAGCTATGATGTTGGGAGAAAAGGGCATTTTACAAACATATGATGTGGTACAACTTTTGTGAATTAAGGGGGAAAAAAGCACAAAACAAACAACGTGTGTTCTTAGGTAAAGGAAAAGGAACAGGACTACTAATCGCCCTACGTTCATGGCTCTGGTCACTTGCCTCAGGCAGGGGAATGTGGGTTGGAGAAATTGAGAACCAAAAGGGGACTCTGTTTTTTCTTCACGCTTGACTCAACACTGTGAGAATGTATTCACTTGAAAGTTGTGTACGTCACTTATTAATTCAGTCAGGCAGCAGAATTTGTGTGTCTCCCCAGTGTCGGGTCCTGTCTGGCTGCTGAGGACAGAGGTGAACGAAACAAAAATCCTTGATCTCGGTGTAGATTCAGGGCCGATGTATGGAGACACGCAACAGCCACATGCAGCACACAGAGTGAACAGTATGTCAGCTGGAGACAAGGCTCTGGGAAAACAAATCAGGGAAGGGGAGAGGAAGCCCAGGAGGGGCTGTGTTTACTTTAATTCCGGGCGAGAACAGGCTTCTCAGAGAGGGAGACATGGCAGCCAGGTCACACGGAGGGGAGGAGCCTTGGACACACGTGGATGAAAGACTCACAGGGAAGCAATAGAAAATACATAAAAGGACATTGAAACTGGAAGAATTATTTCTAAACATTACAAAATACTAGATACAGGATTTCAAGTGTACTTTTTTTTTTTTAGATTTTATTTATTTATTTATTTATTTATTTATTTATTTATTTGACAGACAGAGATCACAAGTAGGCAGAGAGGCAGGCAGAGAGAGAGGAGGAAGCAGGCTCCCCTCAGAGGAGAGAGCCCGATCTAGGGCTCGATCCCAGGACCCTGGGATCATGACCTGAGCAGAAGGCAGAGGCTTTAACCCACTGATCCACCCAGGTGCCCCTCAAGTGTACTTCTTTTAGGACGTCACTCTCGCCCCCTCTAGGAATGGTCTTGACCTGACCTGGAGAGGTGGGAAGGTGGGCAGGAAGAGAGACAAGGACAGACCCCACCCAGTGAATGGTTGACTCCAACTGAGACCGTTTTCTGGGGAGGTTCCCTAACCAGAGAGCTTCTCGGGCACAGGAGGACTCTTCAGTTGGAAACGCAGCTTTATTCGTCCTGCAAGTAGGCTGACACCCAGAACAGTGTGACCATCATGTGACCAAGGCTCCCAGAATTCCAGGGACAAGGCTGACGGGGGCAGGGGTGGGAAAGGCAGACCAGGATCACCTGCCTACACTTGAGCCACCAAAGGACGACAAAAGCTGCCCCAGGAGATGGAGCCCAGAACCCGGGGGGTGGCCCTGGAGAAGGCGCACACACCTGTTACTAGAGGACTTCAGTGACAAAAGGCCAACAGCTTTTTGTCCTCTACGACAGGGAGGGGTCTGGTGCCCCAAAGAAGACTTGCATGGTCTCCAGGGTCTCCTCCATCTCTTCCTTCTGCTCTTTCCTCCCTCACAGAAAAACACGGAACATTGGATGTCACCGAGGGAGAGTGGCACCGAAGAGCCAAGGACGTGTGATTCCTCACCAGTGAAATAAAAAGAGAAGGAAGCAAAATGTGTTTGGAGCGCACGTTCATGTGTGAGAACGCCGCTCTGTCAGGGGTCGCCTGTCCCAGGTGTGGAACCCTGGCCAGGGCCTGGTCGACAGGGCTCAGGGAGCCCAAGCCATAGAGAGGCCCAGGGGGCGCTCTGGTCAGCAGGACAGGCTGCAGCAGCATCTAGAACAGCCCTGCCAGTGAATCCAGCAGCATGTCAGCCCAGCCGAACCTGCAGATGATTCCAGTTCCCCAGAGAGACTCCCAGGGAGAACCATTCCACTGAGCCCAGGCAGGAACCAGGTGACAAGGTTTTGTCAAGCTGCTAGGACTCCAGGAGTGTGGTTTTCAGTAAGAGACAACCAGAACAGTCTGTCCACTGCTTTCCAGGGCACCCCTGTGTCCTAAATTTTCATGTGCGCTCCCAGCCTCATCTCCCTCGCCTCTCCTCACTGACTCACCTTCTCTAGATGCGCTTTCTCTTTTCTCCGGGGTGCTGACCCCAAGTCTCTGCTCAGACACCCATCTGTTCTCCTGTCCCACTGACCAGCTCCTTGGGGTTCACGTCAGACTTCTCTTCCCCCTGACTGTTCTCCTCCCCTCCCAGCACCAGCTCCTTCTGCTGGTTGGGGATGTGTCCTCTGGAAGGTGACAGCCAGGACACAGTGGGTGCCGCATTGGTTCCGGTGGTTTCAACCCTGGTCCCAACCAGTAGAAGGGATCCTGCCCAGGAGCCCCAGTGTCTCTTATGACTCCCCCTGACAGGACTGTCGGGAAAGCCACAATATGTCACTCCAAACACTACATTGGTCACATTAGGTCAAGCAGTTGGAAATGTAAGCACCTGGGAGGGAAGGTCCCATCAAAGGTCCAGCATGACACGTGGCCCAGTACAGGGGGACATGACCTGCAGTGCATGGTCGAGGCCCCTTCTGGGCCGAGGCCTGCTGTTCTAGACTTCCACTATTCACGACATAATTCTGCCTTCTCCTTATGCTTCCTGGATGGAAACCTGAGGTGTTTGAACACGCAAAGAGCAAATGGGACCAGTGCTTCTCCAGCCTGCAGATATAGGCAATCTGTCTTCTTTTGATAAATTCTGAGGTTAGGTACCTAGTTGTGAATTAGGCTCAACAGACTGCTTTGGCTGTCCTCACCTGTCTCCCACCTCTGAGGCCCCAGCTCTGGTTTGGAAACCTGGACTCACGTCTGCGGGTTTACTCTAGTCCCTTGTGGACACAAGGCATGCACTGCTGGTAATCCTCTGTGTCCCATCCTTCCTCCCCTACAAAGGAGCCATGAGGCCTTTACTATTCAATGTGGAGGATACACTTAAAACTGGCTGTGACCTCCATCCTGTACCTTGGCTGGGTGGTAACCACCTGGGGTCAAATGACCATGATCTCTAAGGCACTTTTCTACGTTGATATCTTATGTATACATGTTCACGTGTCTAAAATGTGAACCGTTTTTTTTCCTAGTAAAAATAATTTACCTTTGTCCTCAAAGATTGATGGTCCCATTTTGCTGCATTCCAGGGTTGCGTCAGATACAGGCAAAGGGGAGCTGACGTGAGATGCGTATCTTCGTACCTACAAAGAGCCAGAGGCCCCCAATGGTCTCCCAGTGGACCACGGGCACATCTGGAGATGTGCCTCAAGCCCAAACACACTTTGACTCTGTAAAAACTTACTGTATTAACATTTTACCTCATTTCTTCTTTGAAGTTGTTTCATTTTTTAAAAAGTAAAACTTCATACATTTTTTTAAAATGAAAATTCAAAAGGCATTAGACAAGGCAGTCATACAAAGATGTTTTCATCAATAATGAACGAAGTGGTAACATTCCCTGCATGTAAAATGTCACACAATCAAATCACAACTTAGCTCTCCAGTGATTCAAGTGTTTCATCCCACACATTAAGGTGTGGCCAGCTTTAAAATAAAATGCATTGCTGGATATTCTGTCAAAGACACTGGGACGTTGACAGAGTATATAGCAATGTTGAAGAAATAGATGTCAGGAGATAAACAACTGAAATCTTGGGCAAATCTGGGGTCTCAGCAGCAGGAACTATTAGGCAATATTGTCAGGGCTCTGTTGCTGGAAGGAAGAATTCACACTGTTTCTTTCATCCTTGCATCATTCTGCTTCCAAAAACCTGGGAGACAATGTCTATCGATATTTCATCGCATGTCTAGGGGAGGGAGGCATCTTAATTACAGCCCCATTAAGACTTGCAATGGGGAAGAAGCAAGTTTCCTAAAAGAATCCACAGTGCTCCTGCCAAGACCAGAGGGAGTGGATGCTGGTGGCTGAGAAAAGCGTTGGTTCAACAGAGCAGCCCCCAGTTAGCTTCTCAACACACAGAGAAACGCTTTCTTTTCATTAATCTTTTTCTTTTGAGAAAATTATAGAGTCACATGCAATTGTAAGAAATAATACAGAGAAATCCGATGTCCCTTTTACTGGTATAAAAACAGACACACAGATCGATGGAACAGAATAGAAAGCCCAGAAATAAACTCACGTGTATATGGTCACTTCACTTACAACAAAAGGGATTAGAATATACGAGGGAGAAGAACCGTCTCTTCAGTAACTGGTGCTGGGAAAACTGGGCAGCTATGTGAAAAGAATGAAACCGACCACCATCTCACACCGTACGCAAAAATGAACTCAGAATGAGTTAGAGGTTCCACTGTAATTTCTGAAAGCATAAAACGCCTTGAAGAAAATAGAGGCAATAAGTTCCTTGAATAGGTCTTGGCAGTGTTTTTTTTTAATCTGACGCCAAAAGGAAAAGCAAAAAAAGCAAAAACAAGCACGTGGGGTTCCACCAAACTAAAAAGCTTCTGCAAAACAAAGAAACCCATTAACAAAATGAGAAGGCAACCTACGGAATGGGAGAAAGTATTTGCAAATCCTGTATCTGATAAGGGTTTAAAATCCAAAATATTAAAGAACTCATGGGATTCAATAGCAAAAAAAAAAAAAAAAAAAATTAAAAAATAGCCAGAAGATCTGAATAGACATTTTTCCAAAGAAGACGCACAGATGGCCGACAACTTTAAGAAAAGATGCTCATCGTCATTAATCATCAGGAAAGGAAAGTAAAAATCGCCATGAGATGTGACCTCACACCAGTTAGGATGTTACTATCAAAAGACAAGGAATGAACAGCTCGGTGAGGATGTAGAGGGAAGAGCACCCTTGTGCACTGTTGGTGGGAAGGCAAACTGGTGCAGCCACTACAGAAAAGAGTATGAAGTTTCTGCCTAATTAAATATAGAACAATCATAACATCCAGAAATCCTGCTTCTGGGTATTTATTCACAGAAAATGGAAACAAAACTCAAAAGGATGATCTATGTGCAACATATTCATCGCAGCATTACTTAAACAAGCCAAGATATAGCAAGGACCTAAGTGTCCGTCAGTGAAAGAATGCATAGAGACGTAGCATATATACAAAATGGAATATTACTCAGCCATAAAAAACGAATGGAATTTTGCCATTTGTGACAACATGGATGGACCTTGAGGGCACCATCCCAAGTGAAATAAGTCAGACAGAGAAAGACAAATACCATACGATCTCTCCTCTGTGTGGAACCAAAACAAAAACAAAAATCGAGCAAACAAACAAAACACTAAACTAAGCACATAGACACAGAAAGCACATGGTGATTACCAGATACAAGGGCTGTGGGTGGGAGAAAAGGGTAGCAGGGTCAAAAGGTAAAGAATATTACAAAGACAAAGAAAAGGAAGCCTGACAGAAAAAGCTGTTGATTCCTCCTGCGATCTCAACTTCTGTTCCATCCTTAGCTACCATTCCAGCATTAGTCTGGGGCACAGAGTTTCATTTTGTTAATTCATGCCTCTCCCCCTGCAGGTAAAAGGATGAACAGAAGCTGAGACACCTTCAATTACTGTGCCAGAAAGGGTGTCTATTAACAAGGCTTGATCTTCTTCCCTCTGTTTCCAGATGGGCTGGCGCGCACGGAAGAGAAGCTTCTCTGAAAAGGAAGTGCGATTCTTGCTGGAGCTTAGCGCAGGCGGCAAGGAGTAACCACCACATCCCACGACCCCGCAGCAGACACTGCCAGCTTCTTCGCTTATTCGGGAGGGAGAGAGACACCCTCACTGCCTCTGCCCTCTGCCAGCTCAGCCGATGCCACGTTTCATAGACTGTTACTTATAATGCCCAATGTCCACGTCCCGGTCTCTCCATTGGACGTGATTCTCCCAGTTTCAGGTGACAGAAGCCTAACTCCATATGCTTTCACGCAAGTTATTGTGTTTGCATGTGAAACAGGGCAGGTGATCTCGAAGCACAGCGGGAGTCCCTCAGAAGCTTGGTGGGTGTTGGACAAACCTCCCTGAGCCCTGTCACCGCGCCCCGTGCACAGTCCTTGCCCCCATCCTCTCTAGCTCCTGGCTGATGGCTCCGCTCTCGGACTTCTCAGACTCACTCTTGGCAATTTCAGACTCATCTATTTCTCAGGACGGCATCCTCAGAAAAGGGAAAGGATCCCGCCAAATAGCGCAGACAGTGTTGGGACGGTTCCATTGGCTCTACTGGGCTGTGGCAGGTGCTCGTTTTAAATCGTCTCTGTGGAGTGTGGGTGAAGGGGCAGGTCTCAGCTCGGTCCCGGAGACAGGTCTGGTGGGCAACACCAGAAACACTCCCGAGGAGGAGGGGGTGATGGAAAAGGGGAAAAAGAGGGCCATTGCTGAGTCAGAGGGTAATTGAAGGTTTGATTTTATTTATTTTTTAAAAGATTTTATTTATTTATTTGACAGACAGAGATCACAAGTGGGCAAAGAGGCAGGCAGAGTGAGAGGAAGGGAAGCAGTCTCCCCACTGAGCAGAGAGCCGGACTCGGGGCTTGATCCCAGGACCGCGGGATCATGACCTGAGCCAAAGGCAGAGGTTTTAACCCATTGAGTCACCCAGGTACCCCTGAAGTTTTGATTTTATAAGGAACTGCTTATAAAGGAGGGGAATGCAGAGACAGGGGGGACAAAGGTACAAACTTCCAGTTAATAAGTTAATAAGTTCTGGGGACGTAACGTCCAGCATGGTGACCGGCGTGAACAATGCCACGTTGTACATTTGAACATTGCTAAGAGACTAACACTTAGAAGTCCCCATTGCAAGGAAAAATAATTGTAACTACATGAAGGGAGGGATGTTAAATAAAGATATTGTGGTGATCACTTTGCAGTTTATACACATATCAAGTGTTATACTCTTTAATGTTATACTCTTTAATACAATGCTATAGCTCAGTGATATCTCAGTAAAACAGAGAAAAAGAAACCGCTAAATGACAATTCAGAATGGCTGTACCACTTTCCGTCCCACATCCAAGGCTGAGGGACCCAGTACGTGCACATCCTTATCAGGTGATGCCATGACTCTATTTTACCCGATCTAGTAGGTGTGGGACGATGTGTCATCCTGGCTGACCCTGCACTTCGCTAATGGCTAGTCTTGATGAGCATTTCCTCCTGTGCTCATTGCCGTCTGCGTGTCTTCCTCGGTGAAGATAAAAAGTTTCCAGCACTCCCCTTCACGCCCACGATGCGCGTGTGTCAGGAGCTATTTCAGCATCAAACGGGAGGGTGGCTGCCCTTGTCTGTGTTCTGTCCGGGGCTCACGCACAGACCCTGTGCTGACCATGGCTCGTGGTCTGCCCGGGAATGCGAGACGGTCAGCAGTGCCATTCGATTGAGAAGGGTAGCAAGTCTCCTTTCTCTCCCAATCTTCGTCGAGACCCTCGTGGCTACTTTGAGGAGCTCCTCAGAACCAGTGTGCACTGCGGTCATCTCATGCAGAGAGACTGTCTCTGCATCTCTGCAGTCATGGGCTCTCCTTTGCACTTAGTGACAGGAGGCACTGAGGTTGCCCGGGAATGCACAAGCCGTGGTTACAAAACATAGACCCTCGGTTTTCCCTGCAGCCACTTTGCTTTATTTGAAGCCACGAGAAAGCTTCATGACAAGATTTTGCAGAATTTTCTGATGAACAATGCACCAGGGCCATGGAGCCAATAGGTTGCTGCTGGGTAAAATCCAGTTTTCTGATTCCGCAGGCAGGTGCCTTGTTTGCGGAGTACCACAGTATTTATCTATTTGCGGCTGCTCATATAAAACCACCAACCTCACAGCTTCCCTGGGTGATGTCAGCCCAGGTCAGATCTCACTCTTTCACAACACAGATGGACTCACAACTTGAGGAGGCAAGATGCTGATGAGACCTTCCTGCTTCCCCCCAGGTCTAAGTGAAGCCCACCGCGGGAGCTCAGATCATGTCTGTCTGTGCAACCACAGCCTCTTTCCAGGGCTGGTCCCATCAGTGGGTCGAGAACTTCCCGAAGTCCTACAGGAGTTAACTATGGCTGGAAAACTCCACACACCAAAACTCTGCCCGAAAACGACCATCACTCCCTGTTTCTCACTGGGCTGTGCGTCAGCGGGAGGTTCTGTGACCTGCTGGGCCTGTGGGCTCTGCTCCGTGCATCTCTCCTCCTCACTGGGCTAGCCACCACAGGACCCTCGCGGAACAACAGCAGAAATAAAACAGAGTGAGCAGAAACACACGTGGCCTCTTAAGGCCTCAGCTCGGAACCAGCACACTGTTCCCTCTATGTTTTTTTTTTATTAAAGATTATATTAATTTATTTGACAGGGAGACACAGTGAGAGAAGGAGCTCAAGCAGGGAGAGTGGGAGAGGGAGAAGCAGGCTTCCCGCTGAGCAGGGAGCCCGATGCGGGGCTCGATCCCTGGACCTGGGGATCATGACCTGAGCCGAAGGCAGACGCCCAATGACTGAGCCACACAGGTGCCCCTGTCCCTTTCATGTTATTACACTGGACAAAGCAAGTCACACAGATGAACCAGACAGACTCACCCCAACTGAGCAGGGAGGTACACTCTGCTCTCGCAGGGATGTCGAGGGAATGAATATTTCTGAATAAGAATCCACCTGGCAGCTGGTGGAAGACGTGGTGTGTTTATGTTCCAGTCTTGTAAGTCCCGTCGCATGACTTCCCCTGTTCTGTATCTGGGGCTGTCACCAGATCCCAGCAGGTTCAAGAAGAGAGGACACAGACCCCATCATTCAATGCAAGGTGTGACAGTGTCATTTGGTAAAAACAAACAAAACATGTAATTGGAGATACTGATATGGATATCTCTGGAAAATACAATCTTAAAAAAAAAACACAATAGTATTTCAAAGACTCAAGCCCCCCTTGGGACAGGGTGCACCCCCAGAGCCCTGAGTGCCAGTGGGCACCATGCAATAGGCAGAAGAAATTATTTCCTCCAAGAAGAACAAGAGCCAGTTTTCTAGAGGAGAAGTTTCTCCCTGGACACTGGGCTCCATCCTGGCTGGAAGTGACGACATTTCTCTTGGAGAGCCTGACTCGCTGGCTAGCACGTGCAGCAGGCTGGCCTGTAAAACCCACAGCCTCTCAGACATCACCCAAGGTCACCTGAAGCCCATAGCTGCTCTCCCAGCAGGTGAGAGAGGGCATACGAGAGGAGGGTGCCGATTCTGGCACAGACTGCCAGCTTCCCTGCACAAGGACCTCAGGCTCCCTTCGCTCTTCTCAATTCCAGTTTTCTTATTCTGTGAAACAGGAAGGAGAAACTTGTTCTGAGCGGTAAGCTGTGCTAATGCACATGAAGCATTGCATCAGCTCTGGGAAAGTTCTCCACGAATGCCATGACTCTATTTTACCCGATCTAGTAGGTGTGGGACTGATGGAAAGATGGCGGTGGCTTGTAGGCATTGGGATGGACCCAGAGGCAAGAACCACGGTGTGTTTGCTGTAGACTGAAGGTTCGTGTCCTCCACCAATTCACGTATTGAAATCCTAACCCTCAAGGTGGTAGGATCAGGAGGTGGGGTGTTTGGGAGGTGGTTGGTGCCCACAGGGATAGGATTTGTGTCTAGAGAGCTCCTTATCCTTTCTGGCCATGTGAGGACAGCGCGAGATGATGGCCATCTATGAAGCAGGAAAGGGGCCCTCATGAGATGCTGAAATCTACTGGTGCCTTGATCTTGGAAATCCAGCCTCCAGAACTGTGAGAAATACATTTTTGTTGTGTACGAGACCCTATCTATGTTATTCTGTCATCGCAGCTAGTACAGACTAAGACGGCTTTTATGCATGGCTGAGAGCTGAGCCCTGATTTCCACACATGGAGGCAAGTCTCCGTAGGGCTGGGTACACAGATAATCTCTCTTCTGGGGTTTCTTTTAAAGTCCGAGGAAAAGGATGGTTTAGCCTGAGAACTGGAGATTACTGCTCTTCTCCACTTGACAGGCTTGAAGTGATTCTGGATACCAAGACTTTTCTTGGAGTAGCAGAGAAATTGCTGGAAAACAAAAATACCTCTACAGTGTCTCAAGCTTCTTCCTATGTAATTCATTGCCTAGTAAAGAAGAAATTAAATTGTTGATTTCCATTTTTTATGTATATCAGATAAAATTTTATATATAGCAACAATGTATATAATAACCAAACTATGGAAAGAGCCCAGATGTCCATAGACAGATGAATGGATAAAGAAGAAGCAGACGTATATATATTGGAATATTACACAGCCATGAAAAAGGAAATCTTGCCATTTGCAACAATGTGGTTGGAACTAGAGGGTGTTATGCTAAGTGAAATAAGTCAATCAGAGGAAGACAGTTATCATATGTTCTTACTGATGTGTGGAATTTGAACACAAGGCAGAGGATAATAGGGTAAGAAAGGAAAAAGTGAAACAAGACGAAACCAGAGAGGGAGACAAACCATAAGAGACTCTTAATCTCAGGAAACAAACTGAGGGTTGCTGGAGGGGAGGGGGGTGGGCAGATGAGGTAACTGGGAGATAGACATTGGGGAGGGTATGTGCTGAAATGAGCACTGGGTAATATTTAAGAGTGATGGAAAAAATGCCTACTTCTGAGGGGATGGTGAGGGTCGTAGAGGATACGTTATACCTTGGTGAGCACACAGTCCCTCACATGTGGCTACTACTGTTATTCCTAATGATGTTCTGGAATTTATGAGGGCCCTTAAACCATCAGAACACCCTAGCTG
Source organism: Lutra lutra (assembly GCF_902655055.1). Classification (NCBI taxonomy): domain Eukaryota; kingdom Metazoa; phylum Chordata; class Mammalia; order Carnivora; family Mustelidae; genus Lutra; species Lutra lutra. The sequence goes on from NC_062290.1 coordinate 29,145,291, forward strand.
GGGTCATCCTTTAGATCAATTACTGAAGATTCTAGAATTATCAGACAACACAGAGAAACAATGGAACATGTGACAAGACCTTGAGGTCTGGGCATGTCAGCACATGAGGTCACAGGACCAGCAGAGACGGACAGAGGATTAAGAACACGAGACCACAACCCTCAGCTGGAGCCTCATGGGTGCTCTGTGCTCAAAGTCCAATGGAGAGTCAAGAACAAAAGTGACCTTGGAGTCTCTCAACCAAACAAGCTTCCATCATCATGGCTTCGCCACTGGCTTCCCCTGCCCGCTGATCTTCCAAATGCACACGATGCACTGAAATAGATCGTGTGGGAGCAGACTGTTGGCAGAAGGCAATGCCATGTCCAGGCCCTGCCCCGGTGAACTCTGCTAATCCGTGCTCCGTCTGGGAAGCTGGTGTTCTTCCCGCTCTTCTCTTGCACGTTCTCAGAAAACCAAGCCAAAAGCAACTTTGGAGACTTCCAGTAGCTTCACTCTCCAAATGGTCCTAGCATATCGGACCTGCCAGAAAACATGACTTAAATGATTATCTTAAAACTTCAGTCTCTATGTCCTGGGCCTATCCATAATCTAAAGGGAATGCAGTGGTTTGTTGTAAAGGTGGAGAGTGTGAATGTTTCTCTACCAGAGGAACAATGAACCAAACCAGTTACCTGGCTCGTGAGCAACAGGGTCACACTTTCCCGTGTCATGCTCCTGGGGATGGGACAATGATGCACCATTGCCCTGACTTGTCTCCTACCCTTAGAGTTTTCATGAACGACTTAGTAGTATTCAAGGATTCTCAGAGGGAAGTTGTCCGTTGTCCTTCCAGCAGTTTCTTTTGTTCCTTTTTTTTTTTAAAGATTTTATTTATTTATTTGACAGAGAGAAATCACAAGTAGGCAGAGAGGCAGGCAGAGAGAGAGGAGGAAGCAGGCTCCCTGCTGAGCAGAAAGCCCGATGTGGGGCTCGAACCCAGGACCTGGGATCATGACCTGAGCCGAAGGCAGCGGCTTAACCCACTGAGCCACCCAGGCGCCCCTGTTCCTTTTTTTTTTTTTTTTTAATTAAAAAACAAAACAAGTGGGACGCCTGGGTGGCTCAGTTGGTTGGACGACTGCCTTCGGCTCAGGTCATGATCCTGGGAGTCCCGGGATCGAGTCCCGCATCGGGCTCCCAGCTCCATGGGGAGTCTGCTTCTCTCTCTGACCTTCTCCTCGCTCATGCTCTCTCTCACTGTCTCTCTCTCAAATAAATAAATTTAAAAAAAAATCTTAAAAAAAAAAACAAGTATCATGATGAAAACTTTAGAAAGTCTGTACTTTCTAAAAAATGAAATGAAATAAAATGAAAACAAAATGGAAAAAACATGCAGCCAACCTCCTGTCCACCTCCTTGTGGGCTCTGGAAGCCAGTGGACAGCTAGGATATAGTCACAAACACTCTGCTTTGGGTGGCGGCCTTTATGCACGATAACAGCCCTTATCCCATGTTCCAGATGAATGAACCGAAGCTTGGAGGGGCCTGGCAGCTTCCCCAGCTGGGGAGCAGGGAGCAAGGGTTTGATCTCAGGAGTTGTTACTCCAGACAAGGCAGCACACAGGGCTGGACCAGACCTGGGATGGAAGCCTGACCATCAGCAAAGATCGTTAAAGAGAACTGCGGAGAACAACAGCTAATGTTTCATGCTTCCACCCTGGGGACAGCAACCAAAGAAACACACTCCTCCCTGGGGCCCCACGTCATTACCCCAGGCACCATTGCCAACCCTCTGCCACTGTGTCTACTTCAACATTTCTGGAAAGTTCTTCCTGTGCTCTCTGACTGAGCACAGACTTCTGGGGAGATCCTCTCTTCTCTGTGCAGGAACGACCATCCCTGGCAGAAGACACCCCACTCCTGAGTTATTTCCTCTAGAGCAGGTTGGGTGCAGTTGGCAGGGCTGTGGGGAGACTGTATTTAGATGCTGAGGGGGCCCTATAGCCACCTGCAGACCTGTGCCATGTGTGAGGCAAGGGGAGTGATACTTCCTGAATATGTCTGAGTTCTTCTCCTGTTTGTGCTCCATTTCTAGGGACTTGTCCCCTCCTTAGCCACAGACATCTTTGTCTCACAGACCATCAGGATTTCAACAGCAGGAATACAAAGAGAAGTAAGAGTCACTGTTCAGCACTTGACAGCCCGGTTAGAATTCCTGAGTCCACAAGGACCCTGAAAGCCAACTGCGAAGGAAAAAAAAATCCTAATCCCAAGCATAGAGAATTCCTCCCATAAGATTACTGTCATCAAGGAATGAAGTGTCCATTTTCCTAGTGGAGTGGGAGGAAGAAGGGAGAAGAGTCTCCCCGACACTGGGAGAGGGGCAGGGGTTTCTCAAAGGCTGAGGGCTATAACCCGTTCTCACTCATTCTGTGTTAGGCTGGTTTGGGACGGGGGCGGAGGCTCTGAGGCTTCCCAAGCACAACCATTGGCAAGGAGGGGGCGGATCACGCATCCTGGGATGACTAAGGGCTTCAAAAACACAAATTGTTATAAAACCCCAGGACCCTTGCTCAACAACCCTGGGGAGAAGGAGAGTGTCCATGAATGAAAGAGACTACAGTTTGCACTGAAGTATTCTAAATCACATTTATTTTAAGAGTAAAGGAATATGCCAGTCCTTAATAGTGTGGAGAGTAATTATTCCCAAAGTCTGGGTTACAGTCAAGGTTGAGTATGAAAAAGGCTGATTAGCTCACAGAAAACGGAAGGTAGTGGCGGAGGGTTGATGTACTCTGGGGAACTGAGGTTTATACGTTCTCCTAAAGCTTGTCCTATGATCCAGGGGCATCACCTTAACTTCCAGTCCTTCTCAGATGCTAGTAAGAATTAGGGTTAACAAACACTAAAGTCAGAGTCTCTCTAATAGGTTAGGACATTTTGGCTGCATCAGCCACGTGCCCTCAGATGTTAGTTTGTCAGTCCTGGCTGGGGATGTGCTTCCCCACACCCCACTCTCCTCCATCTGAGCTGTGTGCACTCCTGCAGCAAAAGGCAGAAATGTTCTAGGTTGAGGCCCCATGATTTGCTTAGTACAGAGTTTACCAGTTTTATTCCTATGCATATGGCTGTCCAATTTTCCCAGCACCATTTGTTGAAGAGACTATCTTTTTTTCCACTGGACATTCTTTTCTGCTTTGTTGAAGATCAGTTGACCATAGAGTTGGGGGTCCATTTCTGGGATCTCTATTCTATTCCACTGATCTAAGTGTCTGTTTTAGTGCCAGTACCATACTGTCTTGATGACTACAGATTTGTAATAGAGTTTGAAGCCTGGAATTGTGGTGCCACCAGTTTTGTTTTTCTTTTTCAATATTCCTTTGGCTATTCAAAAAGATCTTAAATATCTTCTAAGAGCTCCACTTTTACTGAGAGGCTGAAGGAGGGCTCATTGTCACCTGCCCAGTTCCTAGTGAGACTAGAACCTGAATCTGACTTTTCCAGCCAGAACACTCTCTCTGGATGACATTGAGCAGAGAGGGTCTCCCTTATTCCCAACCCCTGGGCTCTGTGCTATAGGGAAACAGGAGGGGAGGACAAAATAAAGGGAGACCCTGTTCTGTTTTTCAGATCAGAATGATCTGTTTTCTTTCTTTTTATTTTTATTGTTGGTGCAAATGTCAATACTTATTTAAAGTAGAAAAAGAAATCACAACATATCACAGTTTTAAAAAATCTAGTACTATGTTAAAATTATAAAATCCAGAGAAAGAATATACAATTTTTAATAATTAACTACCTGACATAGTTTTTCTTATTAGTTTTTTTCATTGCATACTCTCTCTGTGTTTTCAAATGACAATGCTTTTATAATTTTCTATAAACAGAATTGGAATGATCTATTTTCAACAACATGTGATCATTGCACATATTCACACAATACAAGGAAAGTAAACAACATTATAACATCAACTTCTAGAAATCACTGTCAATAAGATGACACGTTCTTAGAAGACACTTTTTTTAAAGATTGTATTTATTTATTTGTGAGACAGAGAGACAGAGAGAGCATGAGCAGGGGGAGGGGCAGAGGGAGAGGAAGAAGCAGGTTTCCTACTAAGTGCAGAGCCTGACAAGGGGTTCAATCCCAGAACCCTGTGATCATGACTTGAGCCAATGGCAGACACTTAAAAAATGAGCCTGCCAGGCACCCTTAGAAAACACTTTATGGATATGTACATACTATGTACATAGTATAAGTGTGTGTGTGTGTGTGTATGCATACACACATATTTCATACATATGCATATACATATATATTTATATATTTGTATGTATGTTTATGTATGTATATATACACATATTTGCATGCACACGTGTACATACATCTATACATATATATATATATATATATGTATATATATATATATATATATATGTAAATACATTCAGTCCCGTAACCTGTTTCTTTCACTGCATATTTTGTGGACATGTTTTGTTATCAATATGTAAAGAATGATAACCTTTCTATGCATGAATAGATGTGCAACACAGTATATCTCTGGAATATCGCGGATACACCAGAAGACATTAACCACCCTTATGGATGTACATTTCAGTTGTTCCTTTTGTTTTGTCATAACCAATTCTGCAATGGCATATCTTTGTGCATTTATCTTTCTTTTATTTGAACTATTAGTTCCTTGGGATAAATTCCTGGGGGAATTCGAGATAACTGCTGAGTCAAAAAGTATGGATACCTAAAATTTGAAATCATACTGGTAGATTGACCTCTGGAAAGCTTATGACAGTTATGTTTTCATTCACAGTTCATGAGAATGCTTATTTTCCCATGCTCCTGAGCACATTCATCTTTTAAATTTTTGCCAGTCTTATGTGCATTTTAGTATTTAGTATTTTAACATTTAGTATACATTTAGTATTTTAGCATTTAGTATACATTGCTTTTTTATTAACATTTATTATTTATTAACATTTATTGTTTTATTAACATTTTCCCATTTGCTGCTGGATATTTGTGGTTCCTTTCTGACTTGTGTGATTATTCCCTTGACTGGTTTTCCATTTGGGAACTCATCTTGTGGTAAGATTTACAAGGGGTCCTCGTGTGGTCAGCCTGTTCACCTGCTATTGGTCATTCATGGGCTGATGACTTTTTTCTCATTTGAAACCTCTACTCCAACAAGATTTATGTGTTTTTTTTTTTTGTATAGGAGTTTTATTTTTTAGTCATAACATAAAAATCATCTTTCATGGATTCTAGAAGAGACACTCTCTAGCTTAGAATGGAAGAGACTATGAAACATCTCTAAGACCGAGAGCATGTAAATAATTTTGATTTTATCAACCTCACAATTCACATCCTGTGACTTTTGCCCTCAGTGGGTTTATGTGTGATGGCAAAATATGACCTTTCGAAGGAGAGGTACAGGAAACTGCACTTTTGAGAATTTCACTTTAAAATGAAAGAAAGAAGAAACTTCTCTGAAGTTTCATTTTGGGGAGCAAAGTTAGGTCCCAGCATCCTGTTGACTGACTGCCACTTGGCTCCATGGGATCACCAACTCTTTTTCACTGGGGTTCAAGAAGACTTCCAGGGACAGCCAAGCTAGCAGACTATACCATTGCCTTTCCACCACAGAATAAATGGCCTCTCTTTTGATATCCCTCAGAATTTGGTGAGAGAATGTATCACTTGTAAATGAGTTTGTATCCCTCTTCCAATTTAGAACAGACTTTACACACTTGGTCTGGAAATTTTTTGACTCTTCTCCCACAACTGTCTTAGAAGTTCTCTTAGAATGGCAGACATATTGAATGAATTTTTGGGGTTTCATTAATAGTCACATGAAATCCAAAACAGCCCACTGAGAGACAAAGAGCATCCTAAAGCTTGGGGTAAGCATAAAGCCCTGATATTAGGGCATATGCATGGGACTTTCCAATACAATCATTCCATTTAAAAGCAAATATTACTGAGCAATCAGAATCTATATATGTGGTAGCAAAGCAAAGAAATGACTTGAGGGGTTCTGGCCTGAACTCTGAATTTTTTTTTTAAAGGTTTTATTTATTTGTCAGAGAGAGAGAGCACACAAGCAGGCAGAATGGCAGGCAGAGGCAGAGAGAGAAGCATCTCCCTGCCAAGCAAGGAGCCCGATGTAGGACTTGATCCTAGGACTCTGAGATCACGACCTGAGCCAAAGGCAGCAGCTTAAGCGACTGAGCCACCCAGGCGTCCCAAGAACTCTGAATTTTTTTAAAGTTTTTACTTAAATTCCAGTTAGTTAACATACAATGTAATATTACTTTCAGGCACAGAGTGTACTGATTCAACACTTACATACAAAACATCATGACAAGAGCACTTCGAAATCCCATCAACTATTTAACCATCCCCCACCTACCACCCCTCTGGTAGCCATTAGTTTGTTCTCTATAGTTAAGAGTCTGTTTCTTGTTTCCCTCTCTTTTTTTTTTCTCCTTTATAATTTGTTTTGTTTCCTAAATTCCACATATGAGTGAAATTGTGTGGTATTTGTCTTTGCTTGATGATTTATTTGCTTAGTATAATACTCTCCAGCTCCATCCACATCATGACAAGAACTAGAGAATCTCTTTCTGAAGAAATAACAGAACTAAAATTGAAACAAGTCAAAATCAGAAAGGCTATTAATGAGATGCAATAAAAAAATGAAAGCTCTAACTGCTAGGATAAATAAGGCAGAAGAGAGAATTAGTGATAGAGAACACAAAACAATGGAGAATAAAGAAGCTGAGAATAAGAGATAAATAACTACTGGATCATGAGGGGAGAATTCGAGAGACAAGTGATATCATAAAGCAAAACAATATTAGAATAATTGGGATCCCAGAAGAAGAGGAAAGAGAGAGAGAGAGTGGCAGAAGGTATACTGGAACAAATTATAGGAGAGACTTCCCTAATCTGGAGGAAGGAACAGGCATCCAACTCCAGAAATGGAAGGAAAACTTGCAAACTCAGTCGATGAAGCCAGCATTACCTTGATTCCAAAACGAGACAAAGACCCCATCAAAAAGGAGAGTTACAGACCAATATCCCTGATGAACATGCATGTAAAAATTCTCACCAAAATTCTAGCCAATAGGATCCAACAGTAGATTAAAGATTATCCACCATGACCAAGTGCAACCTCCCTGGTGGTCTAGTGGTTAGGATTCGGCACTCTCACCATGACCAAGTGGGATTTATTCCTGGGCTGCAAGGTTGGTTCAACATCCACAAATCAATCAATGTGATACAACACATTAATAAAAGAAAGAACAAGAACCATATGATACTCTCAATAGATGCAGAAAAAGCATTTGACAAAGAGCAGATCCTTTCTTGATTAAAACACGTCATAGTGTAGGGATAAAGGGAACATACCTCAATCATAAAAGCCATACATGAAAAGCCCACAGTGAGTGTCATGCTCAATGTGGAAAAACTGATACCTTTTCCCCTACGGTCAGGAACATGGCAGGGATGTCCACTATCACCGCCGCTATTCAACATAGTACTAGAAGTCCTAGCTTCAGCAATCAGACAACAAAAAGAAATAAAAGGCATCCGAATTGGCAAAGTAGAAATCAAGCTCTTCTGCTTTGCAGATGACATGATACTCCACCCCCAAATTGCTAGAACTCATACAGGAATTCTGAAAATTGGCAGAATATAAAATCAATGTACTGAAATCAGTTGCATTTCTATACACTAACAATGAGACAGAAGAAAGAGAAATTAAGGAGTCAATCCCATTTGTAATTGCACCAAGAAACACAAGATACCTAGGAATAAACCTAACCGAAAAGGTTAAGGATCTGTACTCAGAAAACTATAGAACACTCATGAAAGAAATTGAGGAAGACTCAAAGAAATTGAAAAATGTTCCATACTCATGGACTGGAAGAACAAATACTGTTAAAATGTCTATATACATCCAATGCAATCCTTGTCAAAATACCATTAACTTTTTTCAGAGAGTGGAAAAAATAATCTTAAAATGTGTATGGAACCAGAAAAGACCCCGAATAGCCAAAGGAATGTTGAAAAAGAAAACTAAATCTAAAAAAAAACAAAATGAAACAAAAAAAAAAAAACGAAGTCTGGTGGCATCACAATTCTGGACTTCAAGATCTATTACAAGCTATAATCATCAAGACAGTATGGTATGGCACAGAAACAGATACATAGATTAATGGAATAGAATAGGGACCCAGAAATGGAATGGTCAACTAATCTTTGACAAGAGCAAAAAAGAATATCCAGTGGGAAAAAGACGGTCTCTTCAAAAAATGGTGCTGGGAAAATTGGATAGTCCATGCAGAAGAATGAAACTGGGCCATCTCTTTACACCACACACAAAATAGACTCAAAAACAGATGAAAGACCTAAATGTGAGACAGGAATCCATCAAATCCTAGAGGAGAACACAGGTGGCAATCTCTTCGACCTCAGCCATAAGAACTTCTTGTCAGACACATCTCTCTCTCTTTTTTTAAAAGATTTTATTTATTTATTTGACCTACAGAGATTACAAGTAGGCAGAGAGGCAGGCAGAGAGTGAGAGAGAGAGAGAAGGAAGCAGGCTCCCTGCTGAGCAGAGAGCCTGATACAAGGCTCAATCCCAGGACCCTGGGATCATGACCTGAGGCGAAGGCAGAGGCTTTAACCCCCTGAGCCACCCAGGTGCCCCTGTCAGACACCACTCCAAAGGCCAGGGAAACAGGCAAAAATGAACTATTGGGACTTCATCAAGATAAAAAGCATTTGCACAGCAAATATAGATATATATATATCTATACCTATCTATAGGTAGATATAGATATATGGATACAGACAGATACAGATACATAGACACAGATATCTAGATATATATCTATATTTCTCTAATGTCTATATATCAATGTATATCTCTAAATATCTATGTATCTAGATATATCTAGATATATCTAGATATATATCTATGTCTATGTATCTATATCTGTCTGTATCTCTATATCTATATATATCAGCCATCAAAAAAAGAGAAAGAAATCTTGCCATTTGTAAAGAGCTGGATGGAGCTACAGGGTATTATGCTAAGTAAAATAAGCGAATCAGAAAAAGACAGTTATATGATCTCACTGATATGTGGAAATTAAGAAACAAAACAGAGGATCTCAGGGGAAAAGAGGAAAAAAATAAACCAAAGTGAAGTCACAGAGGGAGAAAAACCATAAGAGATTTGTAATCATAAGAAATAAACTGAAGGTTGCTGGAGGGGTGGTGGGTGGGAGGATGGGGTGACTGGGTGGTGGACATGAAGGAAGACACGTGATGTACTGAGTCTTGGGTGCTATATAGGACTGGTGAATACTGACCTCTACCTCTGAAACCAAGAATACATTATATGTTAAGTAAAAAAATAAAAATAAAATCCTATGTGTACAAAAAAAACTTGAACAGATAAGGAGCTGCTTCTTAGATGAACAAAAGGATGGTTTCTGGAGATGGAAAAGCATCCTCTTCTCCTGGTGAGGATTCTATGATGATCATTGAACTGACCACAAAAGACTTAGAATATTACATAAACGGAGTTGATAAAGCTGTGATAGGGCGTGGGGGACTGACTCGGTTGGAAAGAAGTTTTACCGTGGATGAAATGCTAACAAACAGCATTGCATGCCCCAGAGAAGGAGATTGCGGCAAACTTCACTGTTGTCTTATTTTAAGAAACTGCCAGGGCCACCCCGAATTTCAGCATCCACCACCTTGATCAGACAGCAGCCGTCAACATGGACACAAGACCTTCCACCAGCAAAACGATCGTGCTTGCTGAAAGCTCAGATGGCTAGCACCTTTTAGCAATGAAGTGTTTTTTGATTAACGCCTGTGCATTTTTTAGACATAAAGCTATTGTGCATAAATAGACTACAGTAGAGGGAAAACATGACTTGTGTATGCAACGGGAAACCAAAAAATTTCTTTAATTCACTTCATTGTGCTATTGCTTTATTGCAGGAGTCTGGAACCCTGAGTTGTGAGAAAAAGGTCTAAAAATACAGATTATTTATCCCAGTGCTAGACACATGGTAGATAGCATGAGATCACGAAATACATTTCAACGCGCTTCTATGGCACACTTCCTTCCTGTCTTATCATGACATCAGTTAACGGGAGTTGGACATCCATTTCCTTACTGAATATGCACAGACTTGTTTTTGTGAGCCAGACCATTGCGAACTCATTGGTCACTTAGCTGAATCACTGTGAGCTCACTGTTTTTAGTCAAACCAGTTAAGGTCGGGATACAAGTCCACACAATTGTCCAGATGTTTTTGTTCTGTTAAAAACAAGATCTAATCATCAAGAAAACATCAGAATAGAAGTCATGGACTTGGCCAACAAAAGCAAAACCAACAGGATCACAGTGTGCCCAGGTCGTGTGGGCAGGACCAGCCAGGCCAAACCCCAGGGCTTTCGATGAATGACCTTAAAGCCACAGCCCAACATCAGAGACCCCTAGGAGCCACACCTGCTGTCGCACCTGCAGAGCTGCAGTCAGGTGAGAACCCCCTCCCCCCACTGGTGGGGCCAGTCTGGTCCTTGTGTATATATTGGGAGGCTTAAGTCAATGTTCTTAGTCCATCCTAGTGTCTCTAACAGCTCATAAGAAGAGGATGGCTTTTTAGACAGATTGGTCTCTTCAGATGCTCATTTCTTTTCCCTTTCTAGGTTTTGAAATAAGCATCCTTTTCTCTTCCTGCCCGCGCTTTGCTTGGGAATAGTCTCAGCTACTACAAAATTTGGTCGAAGTTTAGATGCTCAATGGATCCAATGGAAAGCAACATATGGGAAACTACATGTCATGGTTGGTAACATCTAAGCTGTTTGGAGGGCCCCACAGAGAACATCCACGCTGGTAGGAGTTCACAGTGGAGAGTAGCTTCTGGAGGCCGCTCTTACCCAGAAAGGAAACAGGGCCCCGTGACTGTGCACGATGGGGACAGATGTCCTGCTGTGTTGTTGCTGGAGAGTAGCTCCCGGAGCATCAGCCCAGCCCTGGTCAAGGTCCCTCCCCCTCTCTGTGAGCACATCCACTTCGAGTAGGTGAGTTGGCTTTAAATAGAAATAAAAATTGTAGGTTATATGTTTGTCTCTAGAATGAAAGACGGAGGAGAGCAGTGTGGGAGAGGAATCTGAAAATGCTTGAACAGTGATGAATGCTGTTGGTGACCTGGTGAGGGCGGCTGGGGTTCCTGAACCTTTTGTTCTCTCTCTCTTTGTTACTTTGCCAAAGAATACTCAGCCTTGTCAACATTCTACTTTCTTTTCCTTGAAGACCAGTGAAGAATTCAGAGACGTGATGAATGACCTTAAAATCCAGAAGGACACAGATGGGCAAGTGTTTGAAATACCCTTCTTTGCTGATCTCATTGTACCTGTGGACAGGAGACAGACAGCCGGGGTAAGTCGATGAGTATGAAGGATCTCTTCTCACCAAGGTTGTCTCCGAAAGTAAAGCTGAAAAGAAAACAGCCGCTCTTTGATGGGTCCCTGCTGGGGAACAACACACCCTTGCTGGGTTTTACAAGAGTTTTCAGATTTATGGGCTGTTGGCAAAGCCTTGGTCTTTGTTGTTTAGGCCGAGAGCTTTCTAATTTGGTTTCAGGCTCGGCGAGCTTCTGGCTGGGCTTTTAGGAAGGCCAGTGCCCTCGAAGTACACAGGTTCCAGAAAACAGGCCAAATTGTGTCACTGAGTGAGCGGAACCTGCTGGACTGTTCTTGGTCTCAAGGCAGTGAGGGCTGCCACAGTGGCCTGATGAATTACGCTTTCCAGCATGTTCCGAACAACGGAGGTCTGGACTCAGAGGAATCCTATCCATATCGTCCAGGGGTAAGTGGAGCTCCTCATGGGTCATCAGTCTAGCTCTGCTCCCAGAGTCCCATGCTTTTGAAGAACACAGATACTGTATTTAATATTTGTGTTTTATTTTATCTTTTTAAAAAGATTTTATTTATTTATTTGACAGAGATCACAAGTAGGCAGAGAGGCAGGCGGGGGGATGGGAAGCAGGCTCCCCACCCAGGAGGAAGCCCTATGCGGGGCTCGATCCCAGGATGCTGAGATCATGACCTGGGCCGAGGGCAGAGGCTTAACCCACTGAGCCACCCAGGCACCCATAATACTCACATTTTAAATGGTGGACCCTAGATCTGCAAACTGTCAGGACTGTCATTAAACCAGACAAGCCAGGCACAGTGCCTGCTTCGGTGGGGACCATATGACTATTTTTATTTCTATGTTACAGGGAGACATACATACACCATTCCATACAGGGTACAGATTTCTCTGGAATGAACCAGTTCTTAAGGACACGTAGACCCTGAATAATTCCTTGAACACATACAAGGTAGTTTTTCAATTTCAAAACAACCAATAGCATTTCAGCTTCTGGGATGCTTTATGACAAATTTGGCTTGGAAATCACTCACCTGTAAGCTGTCTTGAACTCATGCTCCCCAGGAGGGAGATGGTCGTGATCAAGTCTCTTCCTCTTTCCCTCTGGAAGGACGGACCCTGCGCACACAGACCCGAGCGTCCTGCTGCCAACGCCACTGGCCGGTGAGCGTGCCTCGCAGGAGGAGTCCCTTGTGCTGGTGGTGGCAGCTGTGGGGCCCGTCTCTGCTGCTCTCCGTGCAAGCCTGGACACCTTCCGGTTCTATAAAGAGGGTAAGCATCTGTCTGTGGAGAAATATAGTACAAAAATCGGAAAACCACCCTAAGATACAGCAGGAGTGACACTATGGTAGGCAGAATTCAGTGTAGAATTTGGGGGGTGTGGATTTCACACAGTTCATCCTGCAGCCATAACACTCATGCCTGCTGTTTCCGCCTGTCATGACCGGACCCAAATCCCCATGATTTTAAACACATTATCAATATATTGAAATGGCTACCTAATTTGATTGGTATGGCTTGCTTTACTTTTTTCCAGTTGTTAGACCTTGAAAAATTTTAAAGAATGTTACTACTGAGATTAACACTGGAAAGGAGCCCTTAGCCCAAGTCATTTTGTGTTCTCTGCTGTTTCCCTAGAGTCAACATCCTTTAAGGAGAATCATAGGTGGTTTTTTTATGCCTCTTGACTATTGTTTACAAAAGAGATTGTGACACTTTGTATTTTTGCTACATCAGAGAAGGGCCTAAACCCCTAGCTTACCTAAACAAAACTACCTGACTTTTAATCTTACCTGGATTTATAGCGCAACTGAATTTTGATATGTCTCCCTTACTGTGGTTGATAGGCTGATCGGCTGTTACTACTCCCTGTCACGTGGGAAACCTCAGCGCAACATTAGATTTTACTGTCCAGACATTTCTTATGCTCCAAACCACAGAGTGAAGAGCTGAATCACGGGGTTCTGCTGTTTGTTTATGGACCTGAAAGAGAAGAATCCGAGAACCAAAACTATTGGATTGTCAAGAACAGGTATAAAAAGCCAAGAATACTTATCTTGGACATTGAAAAGGGAATCTTTTTTGGTATTGGTGCTTGGAGACGAGACCCCCAACGTTCGAGCAAACTTATGAAATCCCAGAAGTGTTTTCCCCACGTGGCGCGCGGTGGTCGGGGCCTCCGTGTCAGCCCGGCTCCTGCTTCCTGCCAGCACGGAAGTGGAAGTGAATTTGCTCGCTGTGAAACGGCGGCCTTGTGAAAATTCTCTGCTTAAAAGGTGCCGAGATCTCTGATTTCCTCCTCTCCTGTTCACTGAAAATCTTTCGATCAAAATCATCTGTAAAATTAAGGCTTTTCTTTGAAATGCACAGAAGTTTCCAGTAACTAGCATCCTCCGTGAGTGCTCAGGTTGTCCGTGGAAGGGATTTTAGACACTAGCTAGCACCAGCTGGACTTTGGCATCTATGAAAGTCTTCATCGTCCGCTTTCTCGGAGGGAGGTTCAGCGTCTGGGGTCATCCCTCCACCCCCACCCCCGTGAGGTGCCAAGTGTGTGGAAAGCCGGTGGGTCTGAGACATCTCACGGATGGACTTCCAGACACCAGTGCACATTTTTTTTTTCTTTAATTCTCACCTTCCCTCCCTGCAGAACCAATAAGGAAATGAAATAAGGACTGTACAGAAAGGGAAGTAATCGAGGACATAGTGTCCACCTTTTTTGTTTCTAAGGCCTGTTAACCCTTGTTTCGGCCTCTGACGACCACAGGAAGGTACTGTCTCAAGCTGGGGCGTCCTGCGATAGGTTTGCACCACTGCATTTCTAAATTGGATTTTTAAAAATTCCTGAAACACATCTGGCCTGAAGATTTTCCTTTTCCTGCTCATGTTTCAGTTTTGTGAAAGGTATGGGAAAGAAGGATTGTGTGCTAGGTTAGAACTCAAGCAGGAACAGGAACGGCCTCTCCAGATTCTTCCTGAATCTGTCCTGGCCTCTGGTGCGCTGCTCAGGGTCGGGTGTGATTGTTCATAAAGGGAAATGTGTTTGTTCTCTGGAATAATTGGCAAACCCTGGCTTCTTTCAACTGGGGCACTGACTGGGGCATGCAGGGTTCCATGCTGATGGCCAAGGCCCGGGACAACCAGTGTGGAATGGCCACCATGGCCAGCTTTCCTGCGATGCGGGAGCTTCCAACCAGCAGGAATGCTAAGTGGAATTTGTGCTGAGGTTGTAGATAAGTAAAAAAGCCGCAGGTTCCATTCTACAGCTTTCCCAGGGTTGAAGTCCCATGTGTGCAGCTAAGGCTGTCTTTGTACTTCACAGTGCAAGGAGGGCACCTCTGCTGTGGCAGACTCGTGTCCTGCTTGCTGGGGACGAAGGACAGCCTGGGTGCCCTCGCACCTGCTGTTTCCCAAGTAGCTTCGTATCCAGATAATCCATGTACCATTGTAGCACATTTTGGGGTGTCCTCCTTGCCCCCACAGTCTCTTCCTCTATAACTCTCCTGGGATGTTTACACACTACTAGCTGAGCTTGGGATTATGGAGAGAGAAATCCAGTTAGTAAATGAGTGGTAGGAAATCTTCAAAGAGTAAAGAGGACATAGATTAGAATGAGGATGAATAAAAGGGGTGAAGGGGAATGGGAGGTCCAGGCTTCCAGCTATGGAATGAGTAAGTCCCGGAATAAAAGGCACAGCATAGGGAATATCGTCAGTGGTGTCATAATAGCTGTAATGTACAGTGTGAGATTGACAGACAGCAACTATCCTTGTGCTGAGCGTAGCGTACTGTATAGGGTTGGAAATTACTGGGTTGTGCACCTGAAACTAATGTAACCTTGTAACAATGTTACAGATGTAACAATCATTTATACTCAAAACAATTGGGCCACCCAGTATTCTCCCAATGGACCACTGGCCTATCCAAGGATATCCTAGAGCCCAGTCACAATTTGACTCTATAAAGAGCTAAGTAGTAACATTTTACCTCCCTTCTACTTTGAAGTTGTTTTATTAAAAAATAAAACTTCATACATTTTTTTAAAAAAATGAAAATCCAAAAGTTATTAGACAAGTCTGTCATACAAAGGCTTTTACATCAGTAATGAGCAAAGTGGTAACATTTCTCATGTAAAATCTGCACAGTCGTATCCCAACTTGGGTCTTCAATGGTTCAAGTGTTTTATCCCATATCATAAGATGTGGTCAGCTTTCAAATAAAATTCATCTTCTCGATATTCTGTTCCCAGTCAAGGCCTTCTTTACGCCCTCATCTCACACGACAGGAAAGCTGGCCATGGTGGCGATTCCACAGTGGTTGTCCCGGTCCTTGGCCAACAGCATGTAGCCCTCCATGCCCCAGTTTGTACCCCAGCTGAAAGAAGACAGGGTTTGCCATTTATTACAAACAATCAAACACATTTCCCTTCATGAACCATCACACCCGACCCTGAGCAGGGCACCAGAGGCCAGGACAGACGCAGGAAGAATCTGGAGAGTCCATTCCTATTCCTGCTTAAGTTCTAACCCAGCACAGAATTCTGTCCCCAGACCTTTCACAGACTACGAATGGAAACACAGAAAAAAGAAACTCTTGGGGCCAGATGCATTTCAGAAATGAGAAAATTTTCAAGTTGAGAAATGCAATGGTAGCAAAACTATGGCAGGACCCTAGCAAGCTACTGTCGTCATCACATGAGTATGTCCCTTCCCCCTCAGTGGCATAAACACTTCAGGGATTTCAGAAGCGTGCTCAAGGGTTTGAGGATCCGCCTCCAAACACTGATTCTAGAAAGAATTCCCTTTTCAGTTTCCAAAATAGGTGTTCTTGGATCTTTATACCTGTTCTTGACAATCCAGTATTGTTTGTCCTCCGATTCTTCTCCTTCAAAGCCGTAGCCAACCACCAGAACGCCATGATTGAGACGCGTACTGCTGCAGCGGGGATCGTAATAAATGCCTGGAGAAGAGAGATTCAGTGCTGAGCGGAGACATCCAAGTGACATGATAACATGTGACAACAACCTCGTGACCCCAGCAAAGGCGGCATCTCAAAATCCGGCTGTGATATCAATCGAGGTAAGATTTAGAAATCAGATCTTTTGGTTTAGCTAGGCTAGGGATTTAGGACACCATCTAATACTACCAGAAATATATGTTGTCACAGTCTCTTTTGTAAAGAACAGTGAAGAGGCGTAAAAGACCACTTGCTGAAACTTTGTCATTCTACCATATGACATCAGCCAAAGAAGCCGCAGAGAACAGAAAATTACATGAGTCAAGGGGTTCTTTCCAGTGTCAATTTCAGTAGTAAAATTCCTTGGAAAATTTCAAGGTCCAAGCGTTGGGAAAAAGTGAAGTAAACTATACCAGTCAAGTTATGTAGCCATTGAAATATATTTATAGGGGTGCCTGGGTGGCTCAGTGGGTTAAAGCCTCTGCCTTGGCTCAGGTTATGATCCCAGGGTCCTGAGATCGAGCCCCACATCAGGATCTCTACTCGGCAGGGAGCCTGCTTCCCCCGCCCCCTCTGTCTCTGCCTGCCTCTCTGCCTGCTTGTGATCTGTCTGCCAAATAAACAAATAAATAAAATCTTTTAAAAATTTAAATATATTTATGAAGTGCTTAAAAGCCTGGGGATATGGGTCAAGTCATGTCAAATGGTGACAACAGGCACAAGGATTACATATACAGAATGAGCCACCATGCTAAGTCCATACCCTCCTGAGTCCCACATACACCAAAAAGCCCATCTTGCTGTATGTCATGCTGGTTACCCGTATTTTCTGGCCAATTTTCTATGTAGACAAATGCTCACCTTTTTTATAGAACTGGAAGGAATATGGGCTTGAGTCTACAGCAGCAGAGACGGGCCCCACAGTTGCCACCGTGGTCATAAGACCATCCTCCTCGTTTAAGACGTGCCAGAAGGTAGTCACATTGGCGGCAGATTTCTCAGGCCTGTATCTGCAGTATTCATTCTTCAAAGGTAAAGGGGAAGGGACTTGATTAATACTGTCCACCTCCTGGGGAACACAAGCTCAAGACGGTTTGCAGCTGAATGATGTCCTAGTCGAGTGTATTATAAAACATCTCAAGAGGCAAAATATGATTGCTTGTTTTGAAATTGAGAAATGAGGTGATATCTATTCAATGAGACACTCCTTTGGTCTACTTGTGCATAGATTTTTCACTCTGGAGATCTGTACTGTATTTAGAACGGTATTTGTGTGGCTGTGTGACTGAGAAGTGGGAACAGCTATATGGTAACTCTCTAGGTGGAGAACTGTGCCAAGCTAACAGATTTTAATCTGTTCTGACCACGTGCCGATATAGAGTCTACAGTCTAAAATGAGAATTCGAAATACAGGCTTTGTTTTTACTAAATATACTCAACTTTGATAAAAGATAAGGAAATCTGTTTACCCTTGCAAGATACGGATAGGATTCCTCTGAGTCCAGGCCTCCGTTGTCCTTAACATATTGGAAGGCAAAATCCATCAGGCCACCGCGGCAGCCCTCATTGCCTTGAGACCGAGAGCAGTCCACGAGGTTCTGCTCGCTCAGTGACACAAGTTTGCCCGTTTTCCGGAACATCTGTCCTTCAAGGGCACCAGCTGCACTAAAAGCCCAACAAGATTGACACTGACCCTGAAAACAAAATGATACAGCTCTTAGTCTACAAAGTTAATAGCAAGACTTGACAACAGCCCTTACATCTGAAAACTCTTCCAAAACATAACAAATGGTGTACGGTTTCTCAGCTTCCATAGCGAGGGCACTGGTTCCTCGTGCCTTTGTCTGGGAAAGGGACTGCCGAGTAGGGTCTCACCTGATCCTTCACGGGGGTCACGTAGCCTTTCTCTCTCCAGTCCACGGAAGAGGGGATCTCAGCAAAGAGAGGTGCTTGGAACACGTTCCGGTCCTCTTGCTTCTGGATTTTAAGGTCATTCAACACCTGTTGGAATTCTTCACTGGTCTTCAAGGAAAAGGAAATAGAAAGTTGACAGGCATGAGATTTTTTTGGAAAAAATCCTTAGAGGAAGCACAAGACATTCAGCAACCCCAGCTGCACTCACCAGGTCACCAAAGTTATTCATTGCCATGGTGAAGCTGTGTTTCCCTTGGCTGTACTCCTGGTTGTGCTGTTCAATCACTTTCAGATTCATCTCCCACACTGTTCTCCTCCGCCCTTCTTCATCCTGGAGACAAACATGCAGCCCATCATGTTGATTTCTCTCTAAGCCCAGCTCATCTGCACCAAGTGGATGTGCTCACAGAGGGGAGGAGAGACCTTGACTGGGGCTGGGTTGATGCTCTGGGATCGGTTCTCCAGCAACCACACAGCAGGACATCTGTCCCCATCGTGTGCAGTCACAGTGCCCTTCTTCCTGCCTGGGTACTGGTGGCCTCCAGAAGCTACTCTCCACTGTGGACTCCCACCAGCATAGAACATTCCCTGGGTTCTCAATGGACAGCTCAGATGTTACCAACCTTGTTGTACAGTCTCTTGTGGGCCGCCTTCCACTGGGACCAGCGCGCATCTAAGCTCTGATCGAGTTGTGGAGCAGCTGAGGCTATTCCCAGGCAAAGGGCAGCCAGGAAGAGAGAAGGATGCATGTTTCAAAACCTAGGAAGGGAGAAGAAATGAGTTTTGGATTAGACCAGACCATCTAAAGAGTCACCCTTTATTCTGAGATGGTAGAACCACTCTGGTACAGTAAAGACATTGCGTTAATCCTCCCAAGTGTTTCCACAGGGCTGTGGAGAGGTAGCATGTGCAAGGGGGCCTGCTGGCCTGTTCCCCGCCCTGCAACCCACCTGCTGCTTCCAGAGCACGTAGATGGCAATACAGGGAATGACAGGCCCTGAGTCTGGGGTGTAGGGGTCAAGCTGCCATGCCTGGAGGGACCAGGCCCTGGAAGAGTGTCTCCCGGGAGCCCTAAACCCCTGGCCCCCAAGGCTGGTACCCCCCTCCCCATGTTTTAAGGGGTAGCCCTTTCCTTCGGGTCTAGGTTGGGATCTCACCTGGGGCAGGTGCAGTCACAGGTGCAGGTCGGAGGTGTCCAGCACGCCTGGTGATGGGTAGGAGACTGTCCATTTAAGCCTGCGATTTGGCCCCGCTGGTCCTGCCCCTGGCACCTGCCTGCACAGCAATTGGCTGAGCCAGCCTGTGGGCGGGGTCTCTGTGCCCTGGAGCTCAGGGGGCCTTGGGGCATGTGATAGCTGGGTCCCTACTTGTCCCAGGGGAGATTGTGCCTGCCTCAGTGGACCCGGGAAGGTCAAGTGAGAGGACTCGGGAAAGCCCTGTAGAAGGGGATCCAGCACCTTCCTAGGGACCCAGATCAACTAAATAGCAGGAATTTATGTGTTGGCAGGTTGTTCACAAAAAGAGGCTCACAGGGAGCCCCAAGTGGGTTTCCAGCATCACCCTTCCTATCCTCTAGTCTTTGGTTAAAATCTCCCTGAGGGCTGAGAACAGGATAATCTAGTCTAATGGTTCCTGTTTATTCCAAGCAAAGGTGGGGCAGCTGGAGGAAGTAGAGCCATGGGGGATAGTGTTATCACTGTTTCAGGATGGGATGCCTCTGGTTTTTGGAAGAATCTGGAGACGATGGGCTATTGCCCAAACAGGGGATGCCCTGGGCAAGGCTCAAGTGCTTTCCAGCAAAGGGACTGATGGGAGGAATATCCAGGGAAGGTGTGGCATTTTGGAATGTTCCTGTCCTGACTCCCCCCGCAGGGATTCTTCCTCCCTCCCAAGCCTTTCTCAAAACCAACAGAAATTATTTACTTCCAGAAAAATATGGTTTAACAATGCAAGAAAGACGGAAGGTAGAAAATGCTTTTTCCTCCCCACTCTCTGCGTTATGGATGATTATGTTTCTCAGTGTCCAATGTGCTTTTCTCGAGATTTAAATTTAAATGTTTTAGAAAAACAGCTCTTCCAAACAGGAAAAAAAAAAGTGTTCATCAGCTGACTATGAACTTTCCCTCTGATGACCAGTTTTGCTCTTCTTAGGAACAGGATTCCACGCGTCTAGACAGTGGGTCACAGCCTCCTTCTCTGGACCTCCGTCTGTGAGACTCCCTAGTGAGCCTCCGCACTCCTCATCTCCAGCCCTTCTCTGCTAGGGGAGGGCAGGGGAAAAAGGGGTCCCGTGCAGGGGCCGGGAGTCAGGGCGGGGCCGGCATGGCATTCTGCCCCTCTCGACTAGCCCCCCACCCCGACAGGCTCCGCAGCACCCCCAGACTCAGTTTCCTCGTGCAGGACGTGGGGCAGTGATTTGATTTTCCTCAGAGGATGCCTGTGAGACTGAATGAGCTAACACAGGTCATGCATTAGCATAGAGTAGGGCTCACTCCATACTGCTTTCTTGTGAGGTCAAAGGGAAAATCCTTCCAAAGGTCTACTTAATTCAGAAAATATTTATTCAAGGATTTGTTACATAGGCCCTTCCTACTTATCTCTTTACTTCCTGGGAGCCAGGTTACCACATAATGAAATGAACCCTAAAAGTATAGGAGTAAGCCTATATGTTAAAAAGCCAGGCTACATCTAGTTAACATTCTTTTTTTTTTTAAGATTTTATTTATTTATGACAGGAGAGAGATCACAAGTAGGCAGAGAGGCAGGCAGAGAGAGAGGAAAGGAAGCAGGCTCCCCGCTGATCAGAGAGCCCGATGCGGGGCTCAATTCCAGGACCCTGAGATCATGACCTGAGCCAAAGGCAGAGGCTGAACCCACTGAGCCACCCAGGTGCCCCTCTAGTTAACATTCTTAAATCATGCTCTCAAACTGATATATAAGGGACACACATATCCTAGGACTATGCCCACAGTACCTAAATTATTGTCTCACGTTTGACCCGTTAAGCTAGAGCTAATATCACATTTTCAACCACAGATAGCTTATTTTGCCTATTAGAATTTAGGAGGTCATGGAGGGTGCTAAGGCAGCTGATGTTTCTCTAAAAGCCGTCGGGGTAACAGCGAGATGATGTTTCATACCCAGCAGCATGGATGAAAGTGACGAGAGGCAACATGTGTGTGCGTGAGCACGAGGAGTCGTGGGAACTCTCGGCCACTCTTGGTGCGGGTGCAAACAGTAAGCCACTCTGGCAGGGGCTCACGGCTTCTTATAACAGGAAGGACACACCTGACACTAACTCAGCATTTCTAGGTTCCGGTTTCTACCCATGTAAGCATGTTCTCTTTACACATAGTAACTTCCAGTGAGAAAACACAGGAGAATGAACAAACACCCTGTAGTACATTCACACTCAACAATTAAAAGGAACAAGCTTTCTCTACGTGCACCAACACAGATGATCCTTTTAAGATTTATTTGAGAGAGACAGAGAGGGAGAGAGGGAAGCAGGCTCCCTGCTGAGCAGAGCGCCTGACTCAGGGCTCGCTCCCAGGACCCCGAGATCATGACCCGAACCGAAAGAAAACGCTCAACTGACTGAACCACCCAGGCGACCCAAACACAGATGATTCTTAAAAACACTATGTCAGGGGTTGCCTGGGTGGCTCAGTCAGTTCAGTGCTCAACTCATGATTTCAGCTCCCGTCATGATCTCAGGCTGTGAGATCAAGCCCCTCGTCGGACTGCACACTGGGTGTGGAGCCCTCTCTCTCCTGCTCCCTCTGCTCCAAGCCCCCGTCATTAAAAACACCATGTCAAGCAAAAGAAGGTACATATTAAAAAGTACATATAATTAATTGTAATATTTGGAGTTCAAAAGGCAAATCTAATCTGTGGTGACAGATATCAGAACAGTGGTCTTGCAGTGGAATTATTAGCTGGAAGGAGGCATAAGAAAACGTATTAGAAAGTTGGGAAATTCTGTATCTTGATCTGAGGGGTAGTTCCGCGGGTGCCTACATTCGTCAAAACTTACCCACCTGTATACATAAGACCTATCCATTTTACCCTATGCAAAATTCTACATCAACAGAAACTTTGTCATGATAAAATTTGAGATCAAGGCAAAAAAAGTTACATTGTAAAAAAAAAAAATCCAGAAATCTCTATCAGGATATTGAACAGATTCCTGCCTTTTCTCTCAAAAAACAAATCTGTAGAAAGTAGCCAAGAATCTTTCTATTGGCCCTAGAGCTGTGGCCCCAGGGAGACTAACATCTGCGCTTGTTGACTTGGTGGGTAGAAGGAGCAACGGCAGGTCTCCCTCTGACGTGCAACTGGGAAAGGAAAACCTGGCCTCCGGCTTCTCCGTGTCCCCGGCACCCGCAGCCTGGGTTCATCCAAAGCCACAGGGGCAGTGGTCCAGGGGACAGAGCAGCCCCAACTCAGGATGAGCTGCTGGGAAGCCTGTTCACCTGCCCAGAACTTGCTTTCTTCTTCTGTAAATTATCCTAAAGCACTCAGCTGACACAGGATTTAATACCATTCTTCCGTCTTTAGCCAAGGGAGAACCATTAGTCACTGATCTCACGTTTTATTTGAAAAACAATTAATGTTTTATTAGGTCCTTAGAGATAATATCACATTCTACTTAGTCAGTGTTTCTAAAGAAGCATTAGAACATCTCCCAGGGAGGCTTCTGCTGGGAAGGAGCAAGAGAGAGGAAGACAAGGGAACCGACTTTCCTTCCGGGGAAAAAGCAGGTTTTTTTTTCTTCTGTATTTGACTTTTGTGTTTGGAAAGCCTGTTTCTCTATGTGAGGGACCTCGCTTCTACTAAACTATGTGCTCCAGTCATTTCATACAATGTGCTTGTTTTTAAGGATTTACCATGTGTTTATGCATCTTGGGGAAATCTTTCTTTAAAAGTTCATTACTATCTCACAAAACAAACTGAGGGTTGATGGGGGGAGGGGGTTGGGAGAGGGGGTGGGGTTATGGATATCGGGGAGGGTATGTGCTATGGTGAGTGTTGTGAAGTGTGTAAACCTGGCGATTCGCAGACCTGTACCCCTGGGGATAAAAATATATGTTTATAAAGCTGTAAAAAAAAAAAAAAAAAGAAAGAAAGGATGAATCCCCAAGTTTTGTAGCAACATGGACGGGACTGGAAGAGATTATGCTGAGTGAAATAAGTCAAGCAGAGAGAGTCAATTATCATATGGTTTCACTTATTTGTGGAGCATAACAAATAGCATGGAGGACAAGGGGAGATGGAGAGGAGAAGGGAGTTGAGGGAAATTGGAAGGGGAGGTGAACCATGAGAGACTATGGACTCTGAAAAACGATCTGAGAATTTTGAAGGGGTGGGGGGTGGGAGGTTGGGGGCACCAGGTGGTGGGTATTGTAGAGGGCACGGATTGCATGGAGCACTGGGTGTGGTGCAAAAATAATGAATACTGTTATGCTGAAAAAAAAATAAAAAAAAATTAAAAGTTCATTACTTCCGTCTGCCACTTATTGAGGGCAGCCATCTGGGTCAGTATCCAAATTATGGGGACTATGAGTCTTCTAAAATTCACACTTTTGGGTGCCTGGGAGGCTCAGTCGGTGAAGCGTCTGCCTTCCACTCAGGTCATGATCTCTGGGTCCTGGGATCGAGTCCCGCATCGGGCTCTCTGCTCAGCATAAAGTCTGCTTCTCCCTCTGCTGCTCCCACTGCTTGTTCTCTCTCTCTCTCTGTCAAATAAATGAATACAATCTTTAAAAAATTTTTTCATACTTTTAAATTTTCTATCACATTCATTATAATTTCTAAATATTTCACATCTTCTGGGTAGCACCAGAATGATCCATTAATAGAAGGAAAACATCATTTCCAGGCCATTTAACAGGAAGTAGAAGAGATGTTCACAGAGACGTTACACTAGCAGGCAACGTCCCTCCACCCTCTACGCAATATAGGCAGGAAATGTTTTATTTCGTGTGCTGTGAAGCCATAACAATTGTTTCCTGGTTAATTGTCCATGAGCGTTTGCTACTTAGTCCTCAGTGTTAGCACTGAGCTTGTTGTCCTTTTATCCCACTCTTTTTTTTTTTAAGATTTTATTTATTTGGCAGAGAGAGAGAGAGAGACAGCAAGAGAGGGAACACAGGCAGGGTGAGAGGGAGAAGCAGACTCCCCACTGAGCAGGGAGCCTGATGAGGGGCTTGATCCTAGGATCCTGGGATCACAACCTGAGCTGCAGGCAGACGCTTAACGATTGAGCCACACATAGGCTCCCTATTATCCCATTCTGAAGGAGCACCATCACTACCGTCAGAATCTTTTTGTCCCGACATTCTCGCTGCAGGCATGAATAGCATTTCCAGGCTTACCTCTCACGCCCCGCCATGAGCAGCGCACCCCAGACAAGCCATGACCTGATGTTGCTCTGAGCAGCTCTCCTGTGCCTCCGTGCCTTGACCAAGCAGGGCCTCCCACCTGGACTGTCCTTCCTTCCCATTCCACCTCTTTAAATGCCTGGTGAAATCGAGCTCTTGCCGCCAGTCCCCTATGAAAAGCCAGTAAATGGGTTTCCTCAGTTTCCTTGTTTCCACAGCTTCTGGACCTTAAAGCTATCAGGGTGCCTATTTTATATTATAATTTCTTGTGCTTTATAATCTTTTGTTAACCTTGCCGGGCTGAGCTCCTCAAACTCATGTTCATGTCTGCTACACCATTGAACCCATTATCTCAATGACGGGGTCACGGGTGTTTGATTAGTGAATAAGGTCACGTGATGCACGAGAAGTACAGGCAGCAGAGCCAAATGATGACTTCCAATTGCTTTAGATTTTGAAATTTCTCCTATTATGCAAAGTACATCCATGCACAAGTGGCTCTGACTTTGGTCACATTAAAAGTGAGTAAATGGAGCTGAAACAGTAACATTAACGTTTACATCTCTTCCGGCGTCTTTTTCTAACTAATCAGCTGTGATGATCCATCCAAGGCAGATGAATTTCCCTTCCACACTGTATTGAACAAAGAATTTCATAATAAATAAATGTTCAAGCAAGTGCAGTGAATGTTTTGAAGTTTTTAGTAGAAAAAATGTTTATAACATGGTTAGTATCATTGTCATCTGCATTCGAATGACCAGAAAATTACAAATGTATCAGCTACTATTAACCATTCCACTTTCTCAGCAACAAGAGCAGGTTACTTGCAACGTTTGATTCAAATATTCTAGAAGTCAGGAGACCATCATCATCACCGTGGTAGTATTTGTCAACAACTTGCAGTACGTTAGGCATTGTTAAATGCTTTCAATATATCACTGCATTTCCTTTCACAGTAACTTCTACCTGAGAGAATCTTGAATACTTGCTGCCCTTCCCAAAGATGAAATTTGGAGTTGTGGAATTCCAATTTAGTCGATGCAAAGATTAAGAAAACAGACTCGATGTAAAACCTTAATAATTAACAGCTCAAGTAGTCAGTCGTAAGATCTCCTTGAAGAGCAAATGATAGGTAGCCCAAAGCAATTGAAATCATTTTCTTAAAAATCGAATTTTGGCAAAGATATCGGGATGTTGACAGAGTTAATAGCAATGTTGAAGAAAGAAACAGAAATCAGGACCGAAACTACTGGAATCTTGGGCAAATCTGGGATCTTAGCAGCAGGACCTATTAGGCAATATTGTCAGGGCTCTGTTACTGGAAGGAAGAATTCACACTGTTTCTTTCATCCTTGCATCATTCTGCTTCCAAACACCTGGGAGACAATGTCTATTGATATTTCATCTCATGTCTAGGGGAGGGAAGGCATCTTAATTATAGCCCCATTAAGACTCCATGCAATAAGGAAGAAACAAGTTTCCCAAAAGAATCCACAGTGCTCCTGCCAAGACCAGAGGGAGTGGATGCTGGTGGCTGAGAAAAGCGTTGGTTCAACACAGCAGCCCCCATTTAGCTTCTCAACACACAGATAAATGCTTTCTTTTCATTAATCTTTTTCTTTTGAGAAAATTATAGAGTCACATGCAATTGTAAGAAATAATACAGAGAAATCCAATGTCCCTTTTACTGGTATAAAAACAGACACACAGATCGATGGAACAGAATAGAAAGCCCAGAAATAAACTCACATGTATATGGTCACTTCACTTACAACAAAAGGGGTAAGACTATACGAAGGAGAAGAACCGTCTCTTCAGTAACTGGTGCTGGGAAAACTGGGCAGCTACGTGAAAAGAATGAAACCGACCACCATCTCACACCGTACGCAAAAATGAACTCAAAATGAGTTAGAGATTCCACTGTAATTTCTGAAAGCATAAAATGCCGTGAAGAAAATAGAGGCAATAAGCTCCTTGACATACGTCTTGGCAGTGGTTTTTTGAATCTGACACCAAAAGGAAAAGCAAAAAAAGCAAAAACAAGCACGTGGGGGTCCACCAAACTAAAAAGCTTCTGCAAAACAAAGAAACCCATTAACAAAATGAAAAGGCAACCTACAGAATGGGAGAAAGCATTTGCAAATCATGCATCTGATAAGGGTTTAAAATCCAAAATATTAAAGACCTGAGAGAATACAGTAACAAGAGATGCCTGGGTGGCTCAGTTGGTTAAGCGTCTGCCTCCGGCTAAGGTCATGAACCCAGGGTCCTGGGATCAAGTACTGCTTTGGGCTCCTTGCTCAGGGTGGAGCCTGCTTCTCGCTCTGCCTGCTGCTCCTCGCTCTGCCTGCTGCTCCTCCGCTTCCCCTGCTGTGTTCTCTCTCTCTCTTTCTGATGAATAAATAAATAAATAAACAAACAAATAAATAAATAAATAAAATCTTTAATAAAAAATAAAATATTAAAAAGAATTCAATAGCAAAAAAAAAAAGATTAAAAAATGGTCAGAAGATATGAATAGACATTTTTCCAAAGAAGACGCACAGATGGCCGACAAGTATAAGAAAAGATGGTCATCGTCATTAATCATCAGGAAAGGAAAGTAAAAATCGACATGAGATGTGACCTCACACCAGTTAGGATGTTACTATCAAAAGACAAGGAATGAACAGCTTGGTGAGGATGTGGAGAGAAGGACACCATTGTGCACTGTTGGTGGGAAGGCAAACTGGTGCAGCCACTACAGAAAAGAGTACGGAGTTTCCTCCCAATTAAATATAGAACAACCATAACATCCAGAAATCCTGCTTCTGGGTATTTATTCACAGAAAATGGAAACAAAACTCAAAAGGATGATCTGTGTGTGACATATTCATTGCAGCATTACTTAAACAAGCCAAGATACAGCAACAACCTACATGTCCATCAGTGAATGAACATGTAGTGACGTAGCATATACACACAATGGAATATTACTCAGCCATAAAAAAGAATGGAATTTTGCCATTTGTGACAACATGGATGGACCTTGAGGGCACCATCCCAAGTGAAATAAGTCAGACAGAGAAAGACAAATACCAAACGATCTCTCTTCTGTGTGGAACCAAAACAAAAACAAAAATTGAGCAAACAAACAAAACACCAAACTAAACACATAGACACAGAAAGCACATGATGATTACCAGATACAAGCCTGTGGGTGGGAGAAAAGGGTAGCAGGGTCAAAAGGTAAAGAATATTACAAAGACAAAGAAAAGGAAGCCTGACAGAAAAAGCTGTTGATTCCTCCTGCGATCTCAACTTCTGTTCCATCCTTAGCTGCCGTTCCAGCATTAGTCTGGGGCACAGAGTTTCGTGCCTCTCCCCCTGCAGGTAAAAGGATGAACAGAAGCTGAGACACCTTCAATTACTGTGCCAGAAAGGGTGTCTATTAACAAGGCTTGATCTTCTTCCCTCTGTTTCCAGATGGGCTGGCGCGCACGGAAGAGAAGCTTCTCTGAAAAGGAAGTGTGATTCTTGCTGGAGCTTAGCGCAGGCGGCAAGGAGTAACCACCACATCCCACGACCCCGCAGCAGACACTGCCAGCTTCTTCGCTTATTCGGGAGGGAGAGGGACACCCTCACTGCCTCTGCCCTCTGCCAGCTCAGCCGATGCCACGTTTCATAGACTGTTACTTATAATGCCCAATGTCCACGTCCCGGTCTCTCCATTAGATGTGATTCTCCCAGTTTCAGGTGACAGAAGCCTAACTCCATATGCTTTCACGCAAGTTATTGTGTTTGCATGTGAAACAGGGCAGGTGATCTCGAAGCACAGCGGGAGTCCCTCAGAAGCTTGGTGGGTGTTGGACAAACCTCCCTGAGCCCTGTCACCGCGCCCCGTGCACAGTCCTTGCCCCCATCCTCTCTAGCTCCTGGCTGATGGCTCCGCTCTCGGACTTCTCAGACTCACTCTTGGCAATTTCAGACTCATCTATTTCTCAGGACGGCATCCTCAGAAAAGGGAAAGGATCCCGCCAAATAGCGCAGACAGTGTTGGGACGGTTCCATTGGCTCTACTGGGCTGTGGCAGGTGCTCGTTTTAAATCGTCTCTGTGGAGTGTGGGTGAAGGGGCAGGTCTCAGCTTGGTCCTGGAGACAGGTCTGGTGGGCAACATCAGAAACACTTCCAAGGTGGGGGGTTGATGGAAAAGGGGGAAAAGAGGGCCGTTGCTGGGTCGTAAGGTAATTGAAGGTTTGATTTTATAAGAAACTGCTTATAAAGGGGGGGAATGCAGGGGCAGGAGGGACAAAGGTACAAACTGCCAGTTATCGATAAATAAGATCTGGGGACGTAACGTCCAGCATGGTGACCGGTGTGAACCATGCCACGTTCTACATTTGAATGTTGGTAAGAGAGTAACACTTAGAATTCCCCATTGCAAAGAAAAATAACTCTAACTACACGAGGGGAGGGATGTTAAATAAAGATATTGTGGTGATCACTTTGCAGTTTATACACATATCAAGTCATTATGTTATACTCTTCAGTACAATGTTATAACTCAGTGATATTCAGTAAAACGGATAAAAGAAACTGCTAAATGACATTCCAGAATGGCTGCACCACTTTCGGTCCCCTCTCCAAGGCTGAGGGACGAAGTACATGCACATCCTTATCAGGTGAGGTCACGACTCTATTTTACCCGATCTAGTAGTAGCATTTCACTAACGGCTAGTCCTGATGAGCATTTCCTCCCATGCTGATCGCCGTCTGCGTGTCTTCCTCGGTGAAGATAAGAAGTTTCCAGCACTCCCCTTCATGCCCGCAGTGTGCATATGTCAGGAGCTATTTCAGCGACAAATGGGAGGGCAGCTGCTCTTGTCTGTGTTCTGTCCGGGGCTCACGCACAGACCCCGTGCTGACCACGGCTCGTATACGCGGTCTGCCCGTGAACATGGGATGGTCGGCAGTGCATCCGATTGAGAAGGGTGGCGAGTCTCCTTTCTCTCCGAATCTTCGTCGGGACCCTCGTGGATACTTTGAGGAGCTCCTCAGAACCAGTGTGCACTGCGGTCGTCTCGTGCAGAGAGACTGTCTCTGCATCTCTGCAGTCGTGGCTCTCCTTTGCACTTAGTGACAGGAGGCACTGAGCTTGATATCCTAAACACATGCCTTTTTTTTTTTCCTGAACAAGAACATATAACTGGTTATTGGTTATTAACCCCCTAGTGATATATCCAGGAATCAGACTGTCAGCAAGAACTCCAGATCTGTGGGCAGCAATGAGAGTCACAGGAAGACCAGAGGGAGTGGATGCTGGTGGCTGAGAAAAGCTTTGGTTCAACACAGCAGCCCCCAGTTAGCTTCGTGTCGGTCACACAGTCTCCATCCCCTTCCCGGATCCTGGAAATGGAGCCTGAAGAGAACGAGGGGGTCTGGGGGGCAGTCAGCTGGGTCATCAAGACCCCAGGGAGCTGGAATGGAGGCAGCAGATGGTGCCGGCTTCTCCTGCCCGTTTATCACATCATAAGCATCTGTCTGTCCCTGTTGAGCAAAACTTTTGTGAGTTCATGTGACCCTGACCCTAAATGTGTGCCCTGGGGCAGGAGGGCTCCTGAAATAGGAGGCAAGGGAGGAAACATGGAAAGCTGGTGAAGGCTGTGCAGGTGAACAAGGTCAGAGCCAAATAGCCCTGGGTCCTGAAGATTTGAGACCAGATTTGTCCTGTGTATCCTACGCTTTAGAGACGAATCCTGAACACTAAAAGCCTCTAGGGCAGGACTTCTTAATCTGCAGTCCACTGACCGCTTGGGTTCATGGATACACTTCAAGCAGCCTTTATTAGTCAGGGTTCTCCAGAGAAGCAGAACCAACAGGATATATAGAGAGAGAATAAGATTTTTTTTAAAGATTTTATTTATTTATTTGATAGACAGAGATCACAAGTAGGCAGAGAGGCAGGCAGAGAGAGAGAGCAGGGGAAGCAGACTCTCTGCCTAAGCAGAGAGCCCGATGCGGGACTCAATCCCAGGACCCTGGGATCATGACTTGAGCCGAAGGCAAAGCCTTTAACCCACTGAGCTACCCAGATGCCCCTAGAGAGAATGAGATTTATGATAAAGAATTGGTTCCCATGATCATGAAGGCTGAGAAGTCTCAAGATCTGCAGTCAACAAGTCAACAAGCTGGAGACACAAAGGAACCCAAGGTGAAGTTCAGTCCCAATGGGAGTACCCAAGGACCAGGGGTTAGACCTACATCACCAATGGTCCAAGTTCCAGGCAGGCCCCAGGCCCAAGATGAGCCAAAGTTTCAGTTCCAGTCCAAGGTCGGGAAAAGACAGTTGTCCCAACTAGAAGTCAGTCAGGCAAGAGGAGTTCTCTGTTATTCAGAAGAGGGCCAGTGGTTTGGTTTGGTTTTGTTTTTACCTATATAGGCCTTCAGCTGGCTGGATGAGGGCTGCCCTCATCCAGGGAGGGAGGACAAGCTGCCTTACTTTGTTTACCAGTTCAAATGTTAATCTCACTCCAAATCACTCCCACAGACACACTGAGAACATGTGAACATGTGTTTGAGTATTTCCTGACGTAGTCAAGTTGACACAGAAATTTAACCATCACAACTCAAGTCCTTGTCCACTTGGCATAGGTACACATCCTCTCAAACCATAATTTCCAATTAAAGACAGTAACAATGTCAGAATTCTGCCTAACATGATCCAACTAAGCTGACACAACCAAGAATGCACTAAGGCCTTGTCCAAAGAGGAAATAAGGTTCTTGAGTGGTATTTATCCTCTTCTTGATACCCCATGACTAAAATACTATGACATAAAATCGACAATACCTAAATACTATGACAAAAGTAGTACATCTTATGTTACACGGTAAAGAAATAGGAGAGGGGACAAGACAAAAGATATCTTACACACAAACACATACGTATTCATGACAGAATAGGAAGGAAATGCTCATGATAATGGCAACCCTCATTTCTGGAACTGGTGACGTGGTCTGACATATCTGGTATTTACAACTGCTTCCTTCCACAAGCTCTATCCCCTTCCCCAGTACTGGAGATGGACCATTCTGCATCCTCGTGGACCTCAGCAAACACCTCAGCTGGTCATGATTCTTTACCAGGTGTGGTGACCCAAACCTTCATCTCTTCAGCAGCTTGGGCCATTACCAGTCTGCTGGAATATGTCACTGTAATTTTCTGTTGACCTTAATCACAGATGCCCTAGGTATCTCTTATATTCCAAACATACTCTCCTTTACCTTCATTGTGGAGTAGCAGCCCATTTCTTCTTGGTAGTAAGGATCAGTCACCATAGCCAGCACCATAACTCCCTTCTTTGCTTGTTGACTCAAAAGTGTGAAGAACGTACATGGCTAGGCAGCAGTCTTAACTTCCAGGTCAATGGAATCGTTTTGTATATTCTGGTGGAAGCATTTCTCCTTCTGGAACTAGGACATCCAAGGCAGGAGAGAATAAGGCGATAAGAACAGGAACCATAAATTTTATTAGTGGAGTACTGGGGGTAGTAGTGAGTAGTGACACTCCTGTGTCCACTGTTGAATTTTGGAAGCTTTGAATTTTGGTTATTGGAGAAATAGCACCATACTGAATGCTGATTCAGTCCACATACAGCCTCCTAGACAGCCTTGCCTCAGTCCTGCGAGATACTGCCACCAAGCTGGTGCTGTTACTCGAGTCTTCAAAGTCCATTCCACCATTCTATCCAGCCAGCTGTTTTGCATGTTAGGGAACGTAATAGGACCAGTGAATTCCATGAGCATGGGACAATTGTTGCACTTCATTGACTGTAAAGTGAAAGTCCTTGAACATAGCAAGGATTCCACAATAGACAAAGCATTCTGTAGTGCATGGATGGTAGTTTTGGCAAAAGCATTGAATGCAGGGAAGGCAGGTCTGTACCAAGACTGTCCGTTTCAAGAAGAGCAAAAGGCTTCCCCTTCCATGATGGAAGTCGTTCAATGTAATCAACCTACACCAGGTAGCTTGCTTATCACTCTGGAGAACGGTGTCGGGAACCCATTGTCGATCTTTGATGCTGGCAGATGGGGCACTAAACAGTGGCCATTACCAGGGTACCCTTGTGAATAGAAGTCTGTGTTGCTGAGCCCATGCATAACCTCCATCCCTGCCACCATGGTCACTTGGTCCACGAACCCATCAGGCCATGGGGGTGGGGTGGCTGTGCAAAGAGGCTGACTGCTATGCACAAAATGGGTCATTCTACCCACTTGATTACTAAAATCCTCCTCTGCTGAGCTCTCCCCTTGGCGAGCATTCACACAGTACACAAATTCAGAAAGGTTTTTTCGCATACTTTCCCCCCATATTTCCCTGGACCAGTTATCCAGTCACGGTCCTCCTGTCTTTAGTCATCTTGCCAAACCATGGGACACAGCTCGTGAATCAGAATATAATACCAAGTTCGGCCATATCTCCTTCCAAGCAAAGTGAACCACCAGCTGTGCAACTAGATGTTCTGCCCCTGGGGAGACTCTCCCTTTTCCACTGTCTTTTAGAGATGTCCCAGATAGGACTGTAGGGGTGTAGCTGTCCACTTTCAGGTGAACCCTGTCTGTTGTGCAGAGCCCGCTGTAAACCAGGCTTGAGTCTTATCTTTCTTTGTCAATAGACTGCAGAGAACTCCCAGTGAGGCCATAGGAGCAGGCTGGGTGAGACAAGGCAAGGCTGGGAGCCATGACATTTGGGCTGTTCCCTAAGGTAAACTACTCACACCTTCAGGGCCTGCGTAGGACTAATTGTGCACATACCAATTCCATCTGATGGAGGAGTGCTGCTGTGCATGTCCAACTTTATGGCTTGGTGCATCAGATAACATTCATGCATGATGGGCCGCCCAAGTCACACTGTAACCTGATGGCCTGGGGTTAATTGTTCAGTCTCTACGAAGACTCAGGAGCAGGGAAAGACCTCTTTCTCAAAAGGAGTATAGAGCTTTCCCTCGAAATCCTCAGTGTCTGTGCCGTGACTCCTCTACAGGGGCCTGCCAAAGGCTCCAACCTGCCCCTGCCCTTCGAGCACCACTGACTGTGACCTGAGTGGCAGAGGAGCCACACAGCTATTGCACCTGCGGCAGAGCTCCTCCTGTTTCTGAACCTCAGTCAAAACCAGCCTTATTTTTGGTTACTTGGGAAATAGGTGGGACATGATATTCACAGGAGGACTATGTTGTTTCCAAAATCCAAAGATGCCAAAACCCAAAGGAGACCTTGTGCCTCTTTTTTCGTTTGGGGGGTGAGGGGGAGCAGATGCAATACCATATCCTTCTCCTTAGAAAAGATCTCTTGACCAACCCTGTAACATTGGGTCCCTAGAAGTTTCTCAGAAATAGAAGGCCCTTGAATTTTTGTCTGATTTATTTCTCACCCTCTAACACAAAAATGTCTTGCCAACAAATTTAGAGTCATTGTTATTTCTTGCTCACTAGAACCAATCAGCATAAAGTCATCAATATAGTAAACCACTGTAATATCTTCTGGAAGGGAGGGGCAATCATGATCCCTCTGAACTGAATTATGACATAGGGCTGGAAAGTTGATATATCCCTGACATAGACCAGGGAAAGTGTGCTGCTGGCCTTGCCAGCTGAGGAGTAGACTTTTGGCTTTATGGCATTTTTCTTTAATAAAACAGAAAACTGGGCCATATTCTTCAGGTTATGGGGGGTTTCTGACAATTCCATGGTCCCTACCTGAGGTATGGAAGTGATGGCCTTGCCAGCTGAAAGCAAGCTGCTTCTGGTTGGTCTTATGGCAGATATGGAAAAAGAGGCATTCGCAGAGACCAAAGGTATAAACCCGTACCAGGGGTGTGTTAATTTCTTTAAGCATGACAACCACGTCTGGTCCAACACTGTGATTGAAGTGACCACCTGCTTAAGCTTATGATGGTCCACTGTTAGTCTCCAGGGTCAGTCTGTCTTCTGCACAGGCCAAATGGGAGAGGTGAATGGGGATGCGGAGACCATCACCACTCCTGTGTCTTTCAAGGCCTTGATGGTGGCACTAATAACAGCACCTTCTCCAGGAATGTGGCATCACTTCTGGATTACTACTTTCCTGGGGAGAGACAGTGCTAGTGGCTTCAGCATCGCTTTCCCACTGTGATATCCCTCACTTCATAGGTCCGGGAAGCAATACGAGGATTCTGCCAAACACAGGGCTCAGTTTATCTATTCCAATTATGCATTCCAGATCAGAATGGGGTTGGGGATCCACTGGGCCCACTGGAAGATGGATTTGTGCTAAAACTCCATCAGTGACTTGGTTTCATCCAATGACTTGGACAACAGTGACATTTTGGGTCTCTTGGAATCAGTGTTGATTAAGAGCGAGTGTCTGATTATTTCCAATGTGGTTACCCTGATCAAAGTCAAAGGTACCTTTAGGAAAGGCTGGAGAAAGATTAATAGGATTAATCTTTTGCTGGTTACCAAGATCCTTCCTCTAGGGGAACTGGACTCTCCTTCATTCAAGGGTCCTGGGTCTATAAACTTGCTGAAGTCTGGGAATTGATGAAGGGATGCAATTCTCTTTTATGGCTCAGATTGGACTTTTGTTCATTCTACCTGGAACTTCTATGCTTAGTTAACATTTAGGAGGCTTCCAATTTATTTCACATCCAGGAAAACTGTGACCAACCAGCCAGCGCCACAGGTCTTCATGAGTCAGACTCTTCTCACTGGTGCTTTGACTCTGCTGACCATTACAATGAGCATGCCCTCCCTGCCTAGGGCTGTTGAGTGCAGCACTTGGCCCCTCACAAATTCATTTCTCACAGAGTGGTCCAAAGTATGTCTTCTGCATCCTCCCAGTGTGGGTGAGACAATGACAAGTTGCAATGACAAGTCCAATCTAACATTCCAATTGCCCTTGCCTGTAAATCCCTTCCTCTACATTAAACCAGGGCAGCCTGGCATTTCCAGCTGGCTCTCTGTGAGCCACCTTTTAGTCCATGTTTCATGACCAAACAACCACACCATTAGACCCTTTCTGAGTCCCCAGGATGCAGCATTAAATGCAGAACCTCTTCTTAGGGAGCCCATATCTACCAATCCATCCTAATCCAAGTTCATGTTCTCCTTCCCACTGTCTCATACCTTAATATCCATTCTCATGCACGTTCCCCAGAGCTGTTTGTATAAGTTAGAAAACTCAAATAGTTCCTTTGGAGTGTAGTGTACCTCCGTGTGGGTCTCACTTTGAGCCTCAGCCTCTACGGGCCTGTTGAGAACTGAGTTTAGCTTTAGCAAGGAGGGGAGGTTGGGGTCCTGTCTTTGTCCACGTGGGCTGCCTTAACAAAATACCATAGACTGGGGGGCTTAAGGAACAGAAATTTATCTCTCCCAGGTCTGGAGGCTGGGAGTTCAAGATCAATGTGATGGTTGATTAGGTTTCTGGTGAAACATCCCTTTCTGTCTTACACATGGCTACCTTCCTGTTATATCTTAAAAATGGGCTTTCCTTGTGTGCATGGGGAGAGACAGAGATCAGTTTCTCTATATCTTCTTATAATGCTACTAGTCTTATTAGATTAGGCCCTCCCCCCTCCCCGCGATGATCTCATTTAACATTAATTACCTCTTAAATGCTCTATATCCAAACACAGTTACACTGAGAGTTAGAACTTTCATACTGAATGGTGGGTGGTACACCATTCCCGGCAGAGTCTATGACTTTATAAAATGGAAAACATCTTTCTTTTATTTTCTAAACTTTAACCAAAAATTTGCATTCCTTTCAAGTATGTATGTCACTAACAGACAGAATATTAGCAGTACTCATGACTTTGTCATCATGAGAAATCAGTTGTTTCTTATCACATTACAGTTGGTCCATGTATCTTAGGAAATCGCTTACGCTTGTCACTATTTCAAAATTATAACATTCGAAGATCCACCACTGCAGACACACATATTATCATGTTACCAATATATTTGTATTTTGGTAAATGTATTTCAATATCCGATCACCTTGTAATTTCCTGTATTGCAAACATTTAACAGCATTATCATGGGACAGGGTCTGTGGGCATCATCAGATTGCCAGAGGTGTCAGGGCTGAACGTCTCCCGTAGAGGGAAACCTGTATATTTAGGTTTTTGGACTCCGGGTTGTGCTCCACTGGTTACGAGTTCTTCAGGATCACCCAGGATTGTCTCAGAACTGAGAGGTGGACAGCTGAGCTGACATGTCAACCAAGAGGTCCCTTTGACAAGAAAGGAGTTTAGTGACCAGACTGTTAAATTCAAACTTGTAGGGCACTATGCAATCATGGCCAAGAATTCTGCAACTACGCTGAGGATTATTGAAGCCTTGAAAAGAAGGCTAAGTTTGACCAATCTTTAGCTAGAATTATCAGCAACCAACTTTTCTGATAGAACCCATGCTCTGTGGCATAGTTTTACATTCACCTCACTTAACAGAAACCTGTCCTAAAATAAACAGGCGATTTTTTTCTGGATTGTGGATCAAAGGCTAAAATGTGTCCTCTTTTGAACGGATACTTCTCAAAAATGGCCACTAAACACATGACAAGTTACCCAGTATCATTAGTCATTAAAGAAATACAGACTAAAATCACACTGAGAGCCCTCATTCTACCCACTAAGATAGCTAACATTAAGAGGACTGACAAGATCAGATGGTGGGGATACGAGAAACTGGAAATCTTACGTTGCTGGTGGGAGTTAAAAACAATATGTCCACTTTGGAACACCGGCTGTTTCTTAGAAAATTAAATTATAGGTGTCCCTCATGACTGAGCAATTCACTCCTGGGTATTTCTTCAAGAGAAATGAAAGCAGGTTTCCACGGGACAGATTACTCTAGAACGTTAATAGCAGCTTTATTTGTAAGCGCCCAAAGGAGGAAAGAATCCCAACGGCCATCAACAGGAGAATGCCTGGATGAGTGTGGATATCCGTGCCCTGGAGAACCATCCAGTCACGA
Source organism: Lutra lutra (assembly GCF_902655055.1). Classification (NCBI taxonomy): domain Eukaryota; kingdom Metazoa; phylum Chordata; class Mammalia; order Carnivora; family Mustelidae; genus Lutra; species Lutra lutra. The sequence continues at coordinate 29,183,001 of NC_062290.1, forward strand.
GGAGAGGGAATGGCTGACAAGAGCAACACCGTGGGTGATTCTCATTGACGTTATGTTGAGTGTGAGAGCAAGACACACACAAGAGAGCCTACAGTGTGATTCCACTGATGGGAATGACTAAACATGCTCCAGAGATCTGTGGTGGAAGAATCCAGCAGTGCTTGCCTCAGAAGGTGTGGTGGGTGGACATGGACTGGAAGAGCAGCTCGATGGATGGTGCTGGTTGGCTTGGACGTTCTACCATCTGAGCTTGATGTTGTTCATACAAGTAAATGTGTTTATTAAGACTCATCCACGTGTAACATAGACCATTAAACGTGTAGCACAACTAAAACAAAATGGCACCTGGATTCTCCCATATAGTAAACATATGGGAACATTTCTCATGCCAAAATTTTTTTTCTCTCTGTAAAATTAGAATTAATATACATGCATAAATAAAAGACATGTCTATCTGGTCATTATGGCCAGAGTGTCAGCCCCGAAAATGTGCTTGATGGACAGAGGGAAAGAGAAGTGCTAGGTGGGGAAAGGGAGGAAGGCAGGAGGAAGGGCGTTCTCCAGGAAACCTGCCCCAACTTAGAAGAAAGGATTAAATCAAAAAGCACACAGGCTGATGTGTGGAAGGTTGTTGAGATGGGTCAGAAAGAAATCACTTTATGTCATTAAAAATGAAAACTGATATTAATTTTTTGCAGGAGAAATAGTCGTAGCCATATTTTTCAGACATATTTTGCCCAAGAAATTTCCCCTATGAGGTGCGAGTTATTTTCTCCTAAGGAAAAATGTTTTGTTCGTGTTTTCTTCTTAATTTAGTCTTCCCAGCTTTAGAACATCTAAAGATGACTGATTTAGCATGTAAAATATTAAAAAAAAAAAAAGAATAATGGAATCCTATAAAAGTCTCGGCATGAAGTGTTTCTGGAATGCAAGGAGGAATTCACACTTCTCCTCCAGGGAACCACAGAGTTGACTGGGGCCAGAGGCAATTCTGATATTTCCATAAACTACTACAAAACAAAACAATGACATTCCACCATTCTGCCCTGTTCCTTAGGTGTGGATGGGTGATAGCATTCATTCATTCAACAAATATTTATGTAAGACTCATTAAATGCCATGTGAGTGGTGGACACGATGGCTCCAGGCAAGGGCAGACAATAATCAAATGAATAAATATGTAGTAATTCAGGCCACTGATGGAGGAATTAAACAATTCTGGGTTCAAATCTTGATTCTGCTTCTTCACAGCCATATGACCATGGGCAAGACCCTTCACCTCCCAGAGACTCCATTTATTTCCTCTGTGAAAGGAGATTAAAATTGCCTACTTCTGAGGGGATGGTGAGGGTCGTAGAGGATACGTTATACCTTGGTGAGCATACAGTCCCTCGCATGTGGCTACTACTGTTATTCCTAATGATGTTCTGGAATTTATGAGGGCCCTTAAACCATCAGAACACCCTAGCTGGGGTCATACTTTAGATCAATTACTGAAGATTATAGAATTATCAGACAACACAGAAAAATAATGGAACATGTGACAAGGCCTTGAGGTCTGGAGACGGCCAAGCACGTGAGGTCACAGGACCAGCAGAGACCAACAGAGGATTAAGAACACGAGACCACAACTCTCAGCTGGAGCCTCATGGGTGCTCTGTGCTCCAAGTCCGATGGAGAGTCAAGAACTAACGTGATCGTGGAGTCTCTCAACCAAACAAGCTTCCATCATCATGGCTTCGCCCCCGGCATCCCCTCCCCGCTGAACTCCCAAATAAACATGATGCACTGAAATAGGTCATGTGGGAAGACTGTTGGCAGAACCAATGCTGTGTCCAGGCCTAGCCCCAGTGAACTCTGCTAATCCGTGATCCATCTGGGAAGCTGGTGTTCTTCCCGCTCTTCTCTTGCACGTTCTCAGAAATCCAAGCCAAAAGCAACTTTGGAGACTTCCAGTGGCTTCACTCTCCAAATGGTCCTGGCATATCGGACTTGCCAGAAAACATGACTTAAATGATTATCTTAAAACTTCAGTCTCTATGTCCTGGGCCTATCCATAATCTAAAGGGAATGCAGTGGTTTGTTGTAAAGGTGGAGAGTGTGAATGTTTCTCTACCAGAGGAACAATGAACCAAACCAGTTACCTGGCTCGTGAGCAACAGGGTCACACTTTCCCGTGTCATGCTCCTGGGGATGGGACAATGATGCACCATTGCCCTGACTTGCCTCCTCCCCTTAGAGTTTTCCTGAATGACTTAGTAGTAGCTGCATTCAAGGATTCTCAGAGGATGATGGCCATTGTCCTTCCAGCAGTTTCTTCTGTTCCTTTTTCTTATTTTTTTAAAAAACAAAACAAGTGATCATTATGAAAACTTTAGAAAGTATGAGTAAGTAAAATGGAAAAAAACATGCAGCCAACCTCCCATCCACCTCCTTGTGGGCTCTTGAAGCCAGTGGACAGCTGGGACATAGTCACAAACACTCTGCTTTGGGTGATGGCCTTTGTGCACCATAACAGCCCTTATCCCATGTTCCAGATGAATGAACCGAAGCTTCGAGGGGCCTGGCAGCTTCCCCAGCTGGGGAGCAGGGAGCAAGGGTTTGATCTCAGGAGTTGTTACTCCAGACAAGGCAGCACACAGGGCTGGACCAGACCTGGGATGGAAGCCTGGCCATCAGCAAAGATCATTAAAGAGAACTGCAGAGGACAACAGCTAATGTTTCATGCTTCCGTCCTGGGGACAGCAACCAAGGGAACACACTCCTCCCTGGGGCCCCACGTCATTACCCCAGGCACCATTGCCAACCCTCTGCCACTGTTCAACACTTCTGGAAAATTCTTCCTGTGCTCTGTGACTGTGCACTGATTTCTGGGGATACTGGGGATTCCTTCTCTCTTCTCCCTGCCGGAACCACCACCCCTGGCAGAAGACACCCCACTCCTGAGTTATTTCCTCTAGAGTAGGTTGGGGTGCAGTTGGCAGGGCTGTGGGGAGACTGTATTTAGATGCTGAGGGGGCCCTATAGCCACCTGCAGACCTGTGCCATGTGTGAGGCAAGGGGAGTGATACTTTCTGAATATGTCTGAGTTCTTCTCCTGTTTGTGCTCCATTTCTAGGGACTTGTCCACTACTTAGCCAGGGACATCCTTGTCTCAGGGATCATCAGGATTTCAGCAGCAGGAATGCAAAGAGAAATAAGAGTCACTGTTTAGCACCTGACAACCCAGTTAGAATTCCTGAGTCCACAAGGACCCTGAAAGCCAAACTGAGAAGAAAAAAAAAAAGATTTCCTAATCCCAGGAAGAGAGAATTCCTCCCACTAGTCCATTGCCTGGAGGAGTGGGGGGAAGAGGGAGAAGGGTCTCCCCGACACTGGGAGAGGAGCAGGGGTTTCTCAAAGGCTGAGGGCCATAGCCTGCTCTAACTCAAGCTTTGTGAGGCTGGTCTGGGGGCAGAGGGAAGGATCCTGAGGCTCTGGAGGCTCAACCAAGCACAACCATTGGCAAGGAAGGGAGAGATCACACATCCTGGGGTGACTAAGGGCTGCAAAAACACAAATTGTTATAAAACCCCAGGACCCTTGCACAGCCCTGGGGTGAAAGAGAAGCTCATGAATGAAAGAGACTAAGCTTGCATTGGGGGGGCTCCTAATCACAATTATTTTAAGAAGAATAAAGGAATATGACAGTCATCGGTGTCATGGAGAGTGTGGAGAGTAATTGTGCCCAAAGTCTGGGTTACAGTCATGGTTGAGTATGAAAAAGTCTGATTAGCTCACAGAAAATGGAAGGAAGTGGCGGACGGTTGATGCACTCTGGGGAACTGAGGTTTATATAGGTTCTCCTTAGGCTTGTCCTATGATCCAGGGGCATCACCTTAACTTCCAGTCCTTCTCAGATGCTAGCAAGGATTAGGGTTAACAAACATTAAAGTCAGAGTCTCTCTAATAGTTTAGGACATTTGTCTGCATCAGCCACGTGCCCTCAGATGTTAGTTTCTCAGTCCTGGCTGGGGAACTGCTTCCCCGCGCCCCACTCTCCTCCACCTGAGCTGTGTGCACTCCTGCAGCAAAAGACAGGAATGTTCTAGGTTGAGGACCCCTGATTTGCTTAGTACAGAGTTCACTGAACTCAAAATCCAAGCCGTCTGGGCATGAATCCAGCCCAGGCCGTGCCAAACGGTGTTACTAGAATGGTCGGGCTTGGTGCCAAGGATCACTGGTGCAGGAGAGGAGCCTGGCCCCAGGAGCACAGGTCTTGGGTTGGACGCAGGTGAGACGTGAGTCCACGGCCTCTCCTCCAGGCACCTAGGGCAGTCTGCACAGCGCTCAAGCTGCCGCAGGTAAGATACTCAGCCCGCTCCACCTCTGCTTGCTGGAGCGCAGGGGGAGGACAGGCGGGGCCAGCAGAAGGTCCTGGCTGGCTGGTCACACTCACAGACTAAGGGCATGGACAACGGGGATATCCCAGGGGAAGGAGAAGAGCGGGAACGCTTATTCTCTAATGTACTTTTTTCTCTGATTATGAAAGTGGGACACTTGCAAACAGGAATGTAAGACAGACAACGTAGTCAGTCGGCTTTTCGGTGTATTTCTTTGCAGACTGTTAGTCCAGCCTGACAGAGGCTGCGAGGTTGCAGAAGAACGAGCTTGTCTGCTTTGCCGTGAAGCCTATCAGAGCGACCATGGTCAGGAAGAGACTTCCCTAGTGACCGTGGGCTCCTGCTCGCCGAGAGCAGACCAGATTGCGCATGACAGGTCTTCCTACACCGCCCGGAGTTTTCACCGTGAGACTGAGGATTAGAAGAGATTTATGTGCAGCACCGTGAAAACAGTCATCTCGCCGGGAAGCCAAGTCTCAGAGGGAAACCATTCATCGTTGCTAACTGCTGACCCCTAGTGGTGGGAAGCGGCAGGCCGGGTGGAGCAGCCCCCTGGGCACCCTGAGCAGAGACAGAGCGCCCCTGTGCTCCTCTCTGGGGACCGCAGGCCGCCTCCCCTGCAGCCTCCTCCTGGACACCCGCTCCCCCTCTGCTCTGGGTATATCTTTCCTGCTGCAGCCCCACAAGGCCACAGCCAAGACCCTCGCTGGCCGCAGAGCGAGTCTGGGTGTGGCCGCCAGACAAGCCACGTGGGGAAGACCCAGGGGCCCCAAGCAGGTGCACACTGAGCAGCCGGAATCCACACGTGCCCCCGCTCCTGCGTCCCACCGGGTGGCTCGGCCCTTTTCCCCCTGCACCTTCAGGAGCCGACAGTGCCAAGGGCCAGGCGTCTAAGGCAAACCCGCAGCCTCTGTCTGAGTGATCTGTGTGTGGGCCTTTCTCCTGGGGATATGAAATAGTCCTGGCCCTTCTGGAGGGGTTGGGGTGGGGAGGGACCAGGACTGTGGCCTGGGAGGGAGCAGAGCACGGCCCCCCAGGCACAGCAAAGCCTCTGTGCACTGACAGAGCTGCTGTGTCCATAACCACACCTCCTTCCTCAGAGCCCACAGTCAATCCAAGGAGCTTGTCCCCTCCTCCAACCCGGTCTCCCCGAGGCGGCCCTCCTAGCCTGCCCATTTCCCTCTCTCGCTCTCTCTTAGGGCCCCCAGATGTCTCCAGGGGACAGGGGAAGCCCTATAGTTTGCTTTGGGGTGAATCGGGGATCTTGTCAGTCAACACACCCCAACCAGGAATTCGTGCCAAACAGCCTAGGTCCTTGCTGACATGATGAGCAAAGGCCTCAGGGTAACGGTTCCCATACTTCCCTGCACACTGGAACCCTGGGGTGTTTAAGAACTCCAGCGGGCTGCACGCACCCACCCCCTTCTGGACGTTCTGCTTCCCTCAGTCTGCATGCGACCTGGACACTGCGGTTGTAAGCGCTCCCCGTGATTCCGACGTGTAGCCACGTTTGGGGACCCCTGTCTTTTTGGAAGAAATCTGAGCCTTGACTAAAGTTGTCTGATTTGGGCCACAACACTGCTGTCAGAGACCCAGGATCTGCTCGGTACACAGGCAGAGGACCTTCAGTGACAAAGGTTCCTGTCCATCACGGAGCCTCTGCAGTGACAAGTAAACCACCAGCAACCAAATGCCCCCCGTTTGCCCAGCACTTTACAGTTTGCCAAACACAACTCAAAGAGACACTCTTCAGGCTCCCAAAAGAAAGTCTTGCCAGTGTCGTGGAAAGTTTGACCTTTGGCATCAGAAGGATGAGGTTTACGTCCTGAATCTGCGCCCCCACCAGCTGTGTGGTCTTCACTGGGCCTCCTGGAACCTGGGCTTCTTCATCTGCAAGGCGGACACGGGGACCCTCACCGCACAGGCACTTGAGCGGATCAGAGAAAACCAAATGGAAAGAACCAACAAAGCGGCAGGCACAGAAAAACCAAGCAGCGGTTATTATGAATAGAGCGCTGAGAATTTCCCGGAACTCGCTGGCTTTCAGTCCAAGAGGGAACTGGCTGGGAGCTGGATGTTTACATTCTGGCCTTGCCCGACCCTGTGCCCCTGAGCCAGGTGCTAACTCCCCGGTAGCTTGTCACAAGGAGAAGGAAGGACCTGCAGAGAAGGCCAAGACAATGGATTTGTGGGGAATTGTAACTCATGTCATCTGGAGGAAACCACCAGAGTGAAATTCATACTTTGGGGCGGGTAAGACTTCCCATCCTTGTGAAACATGAGAACCCCAAGCAGCTCATGTCATCGCCTCCTCTACCCCCCATTCATTGTGAAATTTAAAAAACCACCTCTACCCATTTCCTGACACTCCGGGGGGAGCCACCCTCTATTAGACCCCCTCATGTGGAGCCTGAATACATTCTTGGGGAGAAATCTGTGTCTGCACAGCAGGGGGGAGGGGGCTTAAATTGCCTTGTCAGTCCATACGTTTGCACGCAGGCCAGATTCTCAACAGAAGCACCACCTTGTTTTCACCTCCACTCAGTTGACAGGTCTAGGAGCATAATTTTAAAGAAAGTTTTCTAGGGAAGCCATGGGCTTCCTGTTCCAGAAACACAACCACAGTCCCTCTGGGGACAGCTCACCTCCTGGGGCCACAGTGAGATTCCATCAGTGCAAGGTCCCGGGAGCCTCAAAGACAAGCCTCGTGGGACATTTTTCTTAGTGTCACAGCGAAGGGCACTGGGGAACAGGCTCCTCACCCGCTCTGGGCGGTGCTGTCCTTGGTACAAAGCCCCCTCCTCGGCTGCCCTGTGGGTCCCGAGGTCTCCATATGGACAGGAGCTTCCCAAGGTCCAAAGCCTCTGTGGAATGTGCTGGAGGCCACCATGGGAATTCTGATTGGATCCAACTCTGGACGGCACATTTTGAAAAGGAATCAAACTATAGGTGGAGATTCTGGAGGACAGTTTGCAGAAGAGGTTTAATTACAACTTAGGAGTCCCTGAAGTAACAAAACCACATTTGGCCCCATCGATGTCGAGAGTCCACATGGGTTTTACTAAACCTTAATGGTGTGGCCCTAGAAAAGCCCCTCCAAAGTGAAGGGCTGAGTTCACTCTTCCTACATGCACAGCAGCGACGTGCCTGTCAGGTGGGAAACTTGAGAGTGTGGTCAGGAGAGCTGAGCTTCAAGAGGAAGGCCTTAGTGAAGGGGAAAAGATAGTTCAGTTTGGAAGATGAAAACGATCTGGGGACTGATGGTGAGGATGGTGCCCAGAGCTGGGCGTGTGCTCGCTGCCCATGTGCCGCACAGGGAAATGCGGCTCAAATGAACAATGTTTTTTTTTTTTTTTAAAAGATTTTATTTATTTGACAGAGAGAGATCACAAGCGGGCAGAGAGGCAAGCAGAGAGAGAGAGAGAGAGAGGAGGAAGCAGGTTCCCTGCAGAGCAGAGAGCCCGATGCAGGACTCGATCCCAGGACCCCGAGATCATGACCTGAGCTGAAGGCAGAGGCTTAACCACTGAGCCACCCAGGTGCCCCCGAACAATGTTTTTTAATTTAAATAAAATTAAGGGGTGCCTGGGTGGCTCAGTCAGTTAAGCGGCTGTCTTCGGCTCAGATCATGATCTCAGGGTCCCCAGATTGAGCCCCTCATCGGGCTCCCTGCTCAGCAGGAAGCCTGCTTCTCCCTCTCCCTCTACCTCTCCCCATGCTTGTGCGCTCGTTCTCTCTGTCTCTCAAATAAAATCTTTAAAAATAATAATAATTAATAAGTAAATACATTTAATTAACATATAGTGTATTAGTAGTTTCAGAGATAGAATTCATTGATTCATCCATTCTATATAACGCCCAGTGCTCATCACATCACGTGCTCTCCTTAATGTCCACCACCCAGTTACCCCATCCCCCTGCCCACCTCTCCTCCAGCAACCCTCAGTTGGTTTCCAATGATTAAGAGTCTCTTATGGTTTGTCTCCCTCTGTGATTTCGTCTTGTTTCATTTTTACTTCCCTTCCTCCATGCTCCTCTGTTTTGTTTCTTTAATTCCACATATGAGTAAAATTATTTTTCTCTGATCACCTTATTTTGCTTAGCATAATGCCCTCTAGTTCCTTCTACAACCTAGCAAATGGCAAGATTTCATTTTTGATGGCTGCATAATATTCTTTTTAAAAAACTTATAATTTTTTTATATTTTTTTGCTTCAGGGGTACAGGCCTGTGAATCGTCAGTCTGGCACAATTCAGAGCACTCAGCATAGCACATACCCTCCCCAATGTCCATAAAACAACCACCCTCTCCCTCCCTACCTCCCCCCAGTAACCCCCAGTTTGTTTGTGAGATTAAGAGTCTCTTAGGGTCTGTTTCCCTCTCTGGTGCCATATTCTTTCATTTTTTCCCTCCCTCCCCCCATGGCCCCTGGCCCTGCATCTCAAATTCCTCATATCAGTGAGATCACATAATAATTGTCTTTCTCTGATTGATTTATTTCACTTAGTGTAATACCCTCTAGTTCTATCTATGTCATTGCAAATGGCAAGATTTGGGGGATTTGATGGCTGCATAGTATTCCATTATATGTATACATCACATCTTCTTTATCCATTCATCTGTCGATGGACATCTGGGCTCTTTCCATAGTTTGGCTATTGTGGACATTGCTGCTATAAACATTCAGGTGCACGTGCCCTTCGGATCACTACATTTGTATCTTTAGGGTAAATATCCAGTAGTGCAATTGCTGGGCCATAGGGTAGCTCTATTTTCAACTTTCTGAGGAACCTCCAGTTTGCATTCAGTGTAGGAGGGTTCCCCTTTCTTCGCATCCTCGCCAACATTTGTCTTTTCCTGACTTGTTAATTTTAGCCATTCTGACTGGTGTGAGGTGGTGTCTCACTGTGGTTTTGATTTGTATTTCCCAGATGCCAAATGATGTGGAGCACTTTGTCATGTGTCTGTTGGTCATTTGGATGTCTGCTTTACCAAAATGTCTGTTCATGACCTCTGCCCATTTCTTGATTGGATTATTTGTTCTTTGGTGTTGACTTTGATAAGGTCTTTATAGATTTGGGATACTAGCCCTTTATCTGATATGTCATTTGCAAATGTCTTCTCCCATTCTGCCAGTTGTCTTTTGGTTTTGTTGACTGTTTCCTTTGTTGTGCAAAAGTTTTGATTTTGATGAAGTCCTGATAGTTCATTTTTGCCCTTGCTTCCCTTGGCTTTGGCGATGTTTCTAGGAAGAAATTGCTGCGGCTGAGGTCAAGGAGGTTGCTGCCTGTGTTCTCCTCTAGGATTTTGACAGATTCCTGTCTCATCAGTTTTGATTCTATTTTTGTGTGTGGTGTAAGGAAATGGTCCAGTTTCATTCTTCTGCATGTGGCTGTCCAATTTTCCCAACATCAATTATTGAAGAGACTGTCTTTTTTCCATTGGACATTCTTTTCTGCTTTGTCAAAGATTAGTTGACCATAGAGTTAAGAGTCCATTTCTGGGCTCTCTATTCTGTTCCATTGATCTATGTGTCTGATTTTGTGCCAGTACCATACTGTCTTGATGATGACAGCTTTGTAATAGAGCTTGAAGTCTGGAATTGTGATATCACCAACTTTGGTTTTCTTTTCCAACATTCCTCTGACTATTCGGGATCTTTTCTGGTTCCATATAAATTTTAGGATTATTTGTTCCATTTCTTTGGGAAAAAACTGAGGTATTTTGATAGGGATTGCATTAAATGTGTAGATTGCTTCAGGTAGCATAGACATTTTCACAATATTTTGTTCTTCCAATCCATGAGCATGGAACGTTTTTCCATTTCTTTGAATCTTCTTCAATTTCTTTCATAAGTGTTCTATAGTTTTCTGAGTTCAGATTCCTTTGCCTCTTTGGTTAGGTTTATTCCTAGGTATCTTATGGTTTTGGATGCAATTGTAAATGGAATCGACTCCTTAATTTCTCTTTCTTCTGTCTCATTGTTAGTGTATAGGAACACAACAGATTTCTGTGCATTGATTTTATATCCTGCCACTTTGCTGAATTCCTGTATAAGTTTTAGCAATTTGGGAGGTAAAGTCTTTTGGGTTTTCCACATGGAGTATCATGTCATCTGCAAATATTGAGAGTTTGAATTCTTCTTTGATGATTTGGATGCCTTTTATTTCTTTTTGTTGTCTGATTGTTGAGGCCAGGACTTCTAGTAAAATGTTGAACAACAGCACTGATAGTGGACATCCTTGCCATATTCCTGGCCTTGGGGAATAGCTCTCAGTTTTTTTTTCCATTGATAATGCTATTCCCTATTGGCTTTTCATATATGGCTTTTATGATATTGAGGTGTGTCCCTTCTATCACTATACTGTGAAGAGTTTTAATCAAGAAAGGATACTGTACTTTGTCAAATGCTTTTTCTGCATATATTGAGAGGATCATATGGTTCTTGTCCTTTCCTTTATTAATGTATTATACCACATTGATTGATTTGCAGATGTTGATCCAAACTTGGATCCCAGGAATAAATTCTACTTGGTCATGGTGAATAATCCTTTAATGCACTGTTGGATCCTATTGGTTAATACCTTGCAGCTTTTGAGGATGAGAATGAAAATGGCAACCTCCCAATCTCTGGCCCCCAAGTCAAAATCTCAGGGCCCCACTCCTCAGTGTGCCCTCCAAGAAAAGCAGTCATCCATCCACTCCTGTCTCCCTGGTCTCCAACTGCACTCTGTGTTCACCAGCCTGTGATTGAACGCTTCCCTGTGAAGCACACAACCCCATTTTGAGTCTCCATACCCTGAAGGTGATGCACTCCTGTGCCACTCCTCCCAGGGAAAGAGGGGGATGTCGCCGGTTCCACACTTGTTGGTCCCCAGCTCATAGAGCAGTGGGCCATCTATGCCACAGTTCACAGTTTGTTACAACCCGGAGCTGAGAGCCCACTCCTGGACTCACTCTTTGAAGGTTCTCCACTCCGTTGCCTGAGAGCTCTGCCACACTCAAGCATCCCTGATGCTTGACATTCCTGTAACCCCAAGGATCCTGAGACCACAATGTCCCAGCTAGGGTTCCACCTCCTGCTTAGCAGCCTGAGCCATGTCCCTCACCAGAGCAGACTTCTAAAAGTTCTGATTTTGTGCTCTGCTGCTTTATCACTTGCCAGTAGCCGGCTGACAGAGGCTCCCTTCTCCTGCGGTCTATCTTCCCATATATTGCTTCCAATTCACTTCACCACACTTCCTAACTTGCTGACAGTGGTCACTTTTCATTGAGTTTCACAGTTATACTTTTCTTAGGTGTCTGGTTGAGTTTGCAGGTGGTCAGAATAATTTGATTGCTATCTAGCTGAATTCCTGGGACCAGACAAAATTAAGGTCTCCTATTCCTCCACCATCTTGGACTCTCCTTCTCAAATGCTTTTTCTACATCAGTTGAGAAGATCATAAGATTTTTGTCCTTTCTTTTATTAATGCAGAGTATCCCATTCATTGATTTGTGAATATTGAACCAAACTTGCAGCCCAGGAATAAATCCCACTTGGTCGTAATGAATAATCCTTTTACTGTACTGTTGGATCCCATTGGCTAGTATTGTGGTGAGAATTTTGGCATCCATGTTCATCATGGATATTGGTCTGTAATTCTGCTTTTTGGTGAGGTCTTTGTCTGGTTTTTCAGATAAAGGTAATGCTGGCCTCATGGAATATGTTTTCCAAACATATTTTTTTTAAACAGTTTCAGAAGACTAGGTATTAATTCTTCTTTAAATGTTTCGTAGAAATCCCCTGGGAAGCCATCTGGCTATGCGCACTTGTTTTTGGGGAGATTTTCGATTACTGCTTCACTTTCCTTGCTGGTTATGGGTCTGTTCTGGTTTTCTATTTCTTCCTGGTTCAGTTTTGATAGTTTATAGGTCTCTAGGAATGCATCTGTTTCTTCCAGATTGCCTAACTCATTGGCATATAGTTGCTTATAATATGTTCTTATAATTGTTTGTATTTCTTTGGTGTTGTTTGTGATCTCTCCTCTTTCATTCATGTTTTTATTTATTTAGGTCCTTTCTTTTTTCCTTTTGATTAGTCTGGCCAGGAGTTTATCAATCATATTTATTCTTTCAAAGAACCAGCTCCTAATTACATTGATCACTTCTACTGTTCTTTTGGCTTCTGTTTCATTGATTTCTGCTCTAATCTTTATTAATTCTCTTCTCCTGCTGGGTTTAGGCTTTATTTGTTTCTCTAGCTCCTTAAGGTGTAGGGATAGGTTGTGTACTTGAGACTTTTCTTGTTTCTTGAGAAAGACTTGTATTGCTATGTACTTCCCTCTTAGGACTGCCTTTGCTGCATCCCAAAGGTTTTGAACAGTTGTGTTTTCATTTTCATTTGTTTCCATGAATTTTTTAAATTCTTCTGATTTTACTAGTTGACTCATTTGTTCTTTATTAGGATGCTCTTTGGCCTCCATGTATTTGGGTTCTTCCCCAAGTTCCTCTTGTGATTGATTGAGTTCCAGTTTCAAAACACTGTGGTCTGAAAATATGCAGGGAATGATCCCAAACTTTTGGTATCTGTTGGGACCTGATTTTGTGACCCAGTATGTGACCTGTTCTGGAGAATGTTCCATGTGCACTTGAAAAGAACATGTATTCTGTTGCTTTAGGCTGGACATGTATTCTGTTGCTTTAGGCTGGAATATTCTGAATGTATCTGTGAAATCCATCTGGTCCAGTGTGTCATTCAAAGTCCTTGTTTCCTTGTTGGTCTTTGGCTTAGATGGTCTGTACATTGCAGTGAGGAGGGTTTTAAGTCCCCTGCTATCATTGTATTATTATCAATGCGCTTCTTTACTTTTGTTATCTCCCTGGTCTCCAATTATAGATTGGACAATACTATATAACTATATAGTTATATATCTAACAATTATAGATACTTATAAATTGGTTTATAAATTGGCTGCTCCCACGTTAGAGGCATAAGTATCTATAATTGTTAGATCTTCCTGATAGACTCTTTAAGTATGATATAGTGTCCTTCCTCATGTCTTATTACAGTCTTTGGTTTAAAATCTAATTTGTCTGCTATCATGATTGCCCCCTAGCTTTCTTTTGATGTCCATTAGCATGATAAACAGTTTTCTACCCTCTTATTGTCAATCTGGAGGTGTCTTTGGGTCTAAAATATGTCTTTTGCAAATAGCATATCGATGGTCTTGCTTTTTTATTCAATCTGATACCCTGTGTCTTTTGACTGGAGCATTTAGGCCATTTACATTCAGAGTAACTATTGAAAGATGTGAATTGAGTGCCACTGTATTACCTGTGAAGTCGCTGTTTCTGTATAATGTCTCTGCTTCTTTCTGGTCTATGTTACATTTAGGCTCTCTCTTTGTTCACCGGATCCCTTTTAATATTTCTTGAAGGGCTGGTTTAGTGATCAAATTCTTTTAGTTTCTGTTTGTCCTGGAAGCTCTTTATCTCTCCTTCCATTCTGAATGACAGCCTTGGTGGATAAAGTATTCTTGGCTGCATGTTTTTTTCTCATTTAGCACCCTGTATATATCATGGCAGTCCTTTCTGACCAGCCATGTCTCTGTGGATAGGTCTGCTGCCATCTAATGTTTCTACCCTAGTAGGTTAAGGAGCTCTCATCTATAGCTGCTTTCAGGATTTTATCTCTGAAATTTGCAAGCTTCACTATTTTATGTCAGAGTATTGAATGATTTTTATTGATTGGGGGGTGGTTCTCTGGGCCTCCTGGACTTGAATGCTTGTTTCTTTCTCCAGATTAGGGAAGTTCTCAGCTGTAATTTGTTCAAATAAACCTTCTGTCCCTCTCTCTCTTTTCTCATCTTCTGGGATCCCTATTATTCAAATACTATTGAACTTTATGGTATCAATAATTTCTCAAAGCCTCTCCTCGTGACCTAGTAGTTTTTTCTCTTTTTCTCAGCTTCTTTATTTTCCCTCATTTTGTCTCCTATATCACTGACTCTTTTCTGCCTCATTTACCCTAACAGTTAGAGCCTCCATTTTTTACTGATCTTAGTAATAGCATTTTTAGTTTTGACCTGATTGGATTTTAGTTCTGTTATTTCTACACTAAGGGATTCTCTAGTGTCTTTTATGCTTTTTTCAACCCAAGCTAGTATCTTTATAATCATTACTCTGAGTTATAGCTCTGACATCTTATTTACATCCATATCTGTTAAATCCATGGCAGAGAGTATTACCTCTGCTTCTTTCTTCTGTTGTGAATTTCTCCTTCTAGTAATTTTGTCCAGAAAGGAAAAGAGGAAAGAATGAGAAAGAAAAAGAAGGGGGACAAAAGGGAAAAAAAAGCAGCAATAATCAACAACATCTTCAGGAAGTGATTCTGGTGTACACTGTGTACACTCTGCTATTGTGTTTTGGCTGCCCTTTCCCACTGGTCCTTCCTCTACAGAGTTCCTCCTTGTTTTGGGGGGAGGTACCTTTAAGTAGGGATGCTTTGTTTTTTTGTGTGTTTTTATTTGTGTGTGTGTGTGTGTGTGTGTGTGTGTGTGTGTGTGAGGTTAAGCCAGAAGCTGATGTTTTAGAGTTTTCTTTAATTAGTAGACCTGGTATATGCTGGGGTTTGTGTTTGTCTTCTTTGGGAAAGGCCTGCTGTGCTGGCGTACAAGCTGACTTGCCCTTAGAACTAGCTCCTGCCAGGTCCAGGGGTGGGGTTTAGTGTAAGGGATTCAAGCGTCTACCAGAGGTGCTGTGTTTCTCTCTGGAATCTGTGCTGGTGGACAGGAAGAGGGCGTCATGTGGAGAAGGTAGAATACGGTGTCACCTCATCCTTTGTCCCCGGGGGGAGGGGCAGAATCCTCAGCAGCTGTTGCTCAGGAGGCCCTCCCAGAAAATCCAACAATCTCCTGTGGCCTAGGCTTCATCAGTTTCCTGCCCTAACCTATCTATGTCCAGGTCATTAGCATGCCCAGAGCCACAGATCTACTGTATTTTATCTCAGCCAGTGGTTGGGATTCAAAACTCTAAGTTTTAAAGTGCCTGGTAAGGTGTGCATACCCAATGCTGTCCCCAGGCAGGGAGGATCGGGCTGTGTCCAGCACGATTCCATCCATGAAAAGCCTTCATACAGTATGTGTGCAGAGGCTAGAGTTTATCATAACACTGATGGAAAGCTGGGGCCAGGCTATCAGCCATCTGCACTACTCCCTATTCCCTTTTTCCTAGAAAAGCCATCACAGAGGCTTGGATCTATTGTGGCAGACAGTAAAGCAACAGCCATGTTACCTGTCATTGGCTCCAGCCTCCGCACTGTCCACAGACAGTCCAAGAAAAGTGACTACTGGCACATGCACGCAGAGGTTCAAGCCTATTGTGGCTCAGAGCAAAAACTTAAGAGGTTTTCTCTCCTCTGTGCACCCCTCTGACCCTGCTGGAGAGCTCCCCTCAGTGGCTCCTTGGCTGTCCCTTTGGCTCTGGAGAGGACAAATAATCCTCAAATGCCCTCTGGAAAGGGGAGCAATTTTTCCCTGAGCAACCCAGGGATCCACTCAACAGCTTCTTAGGGGGTCACAAACTGCTGCAATCTTTCCGATTTCCTCTCTCTTCCTGACTTTGTTCTGCAAACCGGGCTTACACCACTTCCCCACTCCACGGCTTCCCAATCCCCCAGTTCAGAGCTGTGAACCACACTTAGGCCAAATTCCCTCACCCCATACTCCTCCCATCCTGTTCCTAGTTTTTCAAAAACTTCAAGGCTAGTCTAGTTGTATTCAAAACAAAACAAGTTCAGGGTCTGCCTAGTACTCTGCCATCTTGGAACCAGCCTCCACTAGGTTCAAATTTTAAGCCAACCAAGATAAATTCTTAATTGATCTCTAAACCTTTTGCCCAAAAAATCCATAGATGCGAATTCGCTGGCTGGCAGACTTGGAACTCTAACCCTATTAGCTGTTGTGCTTGAGAGAAGATAGATCAAATTTGTTCTTTTCCAAATGTGGGTTTTTACTTTGAGCCCTTCACATGGAGCACAGAATCGCCTCTGGCTTCTGGAGCCCAGAGGAGCCCTTCACTGCTGCTCTTCTGGGGCTGACTCAGGGGTTTGTCTTTTGTGACTCATCACCACTGTTTACAATGATCGTTTATTTAGGGCCCTTAATAGAAGGGACATGACAAAGAAAAGGCAGCATTCCGGGTGAAACCCACTACCTGCCTGCCTGGCTTTTCTGTACACAGGTGAGGTACTCCTTCACATCATCTGGGGACCCCAGAATGAGGGGGACTCGCTGGTGGATGGACTCCGGCTTCACGTCCAGCACGGGCTGGGTGCCTGTGGTCGCCAGGCCTCCAGCCTGCTCTATGATAAAGGCCATAGGATTGCACTCGTACAGGAGCCGGAGCTGTGGGAGAAAGAGAGTCAGGTGGACAAGTTCTGCAAGTGGCCCCAAAATCCCAAAGCCACACCCCTAAAGCTTGATGGGGAATTCCAGCAGCTGAACTTCTGTGTCTTGTTAGCACGACTACGCCAGGTTCATGGCCATGTCTTTGGGGCACTGCTGGTCAGTCTCTACCTGTCTTGTGACCTTTGTGCTTATGAGAGGCCTGCCTCCCCCCTTAGGAGATGAGACCTAGATCCTTGCTTGTGCTGTTGGTTCAGCAGGGGGCCAAACTGATGCTGAGCGCTGGACAGGAGCCCGCATATGTGAGGCCTTATGGCAAGGGAGCCATCCAGCTTGGGTGAGATGGAAGGTCACCTAGAGAATGCTAGGTGGTCTCTCAGGATAACTTCAGTGTTCGGGATCATGGGGAAGAACCCCACATCATCGACCTGACTAGGTAGTTTGCTGGGGTTTAAATGGCCTTTTCTCTTGGCCCCCAAGACAGAGTTAATGTCCCCTGCTTGCATTCCCACAGTATCCTGCACATTCCTCTTCCTATATTTGTCACACAGAGGTGTGTTTCATATCTGTCTTCCTCCTTACACGCTCGCCCTTGAGGGTAGGGACAGAATCTGTCTGGGTTGGACATTGTGGCATCTCCCTTCCCAGTAATGTCTGACCCAAGGGAAGTGTCCAAACAAGGCTACTGTGTCCCTTGCCCAAGGGCTCCCAGTGGAAGGCAGAAATGGGCAGGGTGGGGGAGGGTAAAGTCAGCTTGTGCCCTGCTTTCCAAGTCATGCCCGTGGACCCAGGCCTGAGCTTATCCTGAGCAAGGACTGCTTCTTCTAACAGGCACTACAGGAACCAACAGGTGTCTGCCCTGCGTCCTAATGAGTGCCTGGGGAATTGAATAGAAATGGGCTGGACCCACTGCCTTTTTTAGGCTTATTTCTGTGATTGTGTTGTGATGCACTCCTCACCAACCCACCCCCTGCGAAAACACACACACACATCCCATTAGATTCAGGGTGACAGGCTAGCTGCATGTTCCAGCCCAGTATCATACTATCTTTTCCTTCCTTCCCGATAGGTGCAAACCCTATATTTAAAAGATAACAAGTTCCTTCCTGTAATCAGCTTACAGAGTGGTTGTGCCAGCTTTCTATAGCCTTTTCTTTCCCATTCTTTTCTTCAAACCCTTTCTGAAGATCATCTGAAACTCTTTGAGAAGCAGTCATAGCTTGTGCTGATTTTTGAATCATTGTTATTTCATGGTGAGAAGCAAAACATCTCTGGTCTAGGTTAGAGAGCCAGGCATTCAGGAGAGAGTAAGTTAAGATTCTGGGGGCATTTACTGGCCCTTTGGTAAAATAGTATACACTGCCCTCCGCCCTAGACCTCCAGGGTCCAAAGAAGCCTCAATGGGTGTGGACACACTTGGATCCACTAGTTTGGTCCCTGTTCACCCCGAGGAGGGACACTGGTAGCCAGCTGGTCCTGCACAGCTACCTTTCAGCTTCTAGAGTTTGGTTCTTTCTTCCCCCTTTCCTTGCTCTGGGTGCTTGAGGATGAGGGATTTGGGATGTCAAAGTCTCAGACTTTGTTAGCCATGTTAGCCATGTTGGTTCAGATGTTTAAAAGAAAAAGAAAAAAGCACAACATCCTCATATAAAGTTTGTCTTTGAGCCAAGGCTGCCCTTCACCTAAAGTTGTCCTTATAGTAAATTCATCTTAAAACACAATGTGCAGGTCTTCATGTTGCTTTGACCTGCAGCCCATGTGATCTACTTTTTTCTGCAGTTAAAATCTAAACAGACACACAGAGAAAAGCACACACAGGAGAAAAGGTGTACGCATCTACCCCACCACCAAAGCACATACCAATGCACTCACAGGGACCACCAAAGCTAAAACACAGAGATCAGAAACCAATGGTATTTTCAATAAGGATGGTGATGGTGTCATGAATATAGATCTATACATGGAATTATATGTCTTTACAGAAATGTCTCATAATTCCACGTGCATATTTTCTGACTCATTATAAATCATTTTCAATAATTGGTAAGAAATAGACTAATGTTTTCTGTGTTGGAACTGAGTAGTCAGCAAGCATGGTTCTATGCAAGCATTCCACAGGTTATAATATACCTGAGCTCAACACTCACATGAAGAGAAATTCCTGACACACTAATCTGCATATTAAAAATCTTCCCACTGGTCTCATGTGCTCTTAGATTTCTTTTTTTTTTTTTTAGTTTTAATTTTTTTTTTGACAGACAGAGATCACAAATAGGCAGAGAGGCAGATAGAGAGAGAGAGAGAGAGGGAAGCAGGCCCCCTGCCGAGCAGAGACTCAATCCCAGGATCCTGAGACCATGACCTGAGCCTAAGGCAGAGGCTTTAACCCACTGAGCCACCCAGGCGCCCAGATTTCTTATCATGGCTTTGAATCTGGGATTCCAAAAATTCAAATTGCACACCCTGGGAGACAAATACACACACAGCCAGTTGTGGGTATGTCTGAGAATACAGTAGATCTTTGTTTTGATTTGTCTACTTACCTACGATTTCTGTGGTTAGCTAAAAAATCAGACACGTTTCCATGGGAGGGTCTATTCAGGATAGATGCATTTGGATCTTACGATTCCCATCTGATCATACAAGTATTTTGGGGTTTGTGTCATAAAGTTGCAGTAAGATCACCCAGAGGCTACCTTTCCAGAAGTATTAAATAAGTTCTGAGCAGAAGTTCTTACTCTGAAGTTTGGGAACTCTCTGGAGGATTCATGGGTAGACTTCAGGTCATCTGTGAACCCCTAAAAACATACGTAATGTCTGCTTATGTGTATTTATGTGCATATGGAAGTGGATCCATAGCTTTCATTAGATTCTCGAAGGGTCTCTCATCCAGAATTAGGCGTTGCTGAAGCTACAAGTCAGGCACAGCACGTAGAAAGTGGCAGATGAACACAGCTGACTCATGGTGAATGACAGGCATGAGACCAGGGAATGCAAAGACCAGTGAAAATGGCCATTAACATCTTCAGCCTCTACCACAACCTCAAAATCCATTAATGGGAAATACACCTCTTTTTTCTTCCACCTGCACACTCACAAACAGTTGTGAAAAGGACAGAGCAGTAGCCAAAAAGCAGGCACGAAGAGAAAGGGAACTCCAACTGGCTTACTGACCAATACAGCCAGGGGACAAACGAGAATTACCTTGCCCTTCGGACTTTTCTGATTCGCGGGGTACAGGAAGATCCCTCCGTAGACCAGGGTGCGGTGCACATCGGCCACCATGGAGCCCACGTACCGGGCCCCATAGGGAGCACTGCCATCCTAGGAGGCGGAGAGAGAGGAGACAAGATGCTTGCCTGGATTAGATACTCTGTTACCCACGTACCCTGCCTTAGGAGGTTTACAGAACAAAGCAAAGTAACTGTTAAACCCTTCTAGGGAAAGACAGTGACATCAGCAGCATTTAGGCTTGCATTAGACAAGCTGGAAATAGTCACCTCCCACCAAAATGAATTGAATTGCAATAAAAGCAGGCACTACCAGTGATCCCAAACTCTGAATATTAGGTGGAATGCAAAATGTGCCAATTACTCTCCTAGTTAAAAACATGAGTAGGACTGTTCACAAATCACGTGTAAACTCATCCCAATAAGTAATTTTTCAGCATCTTATTTATGCCTGGCACCAGGCCAGGCCCTGAGGATGCCAAAAACAGGAAGATAGTCTCTGCCCCTAAGGAACTCCCAACTGAAGGGAGGGACTAACATACATAAATGAATAAAAATAAATGAATTTACAATTTTATGATAAAAAGAGGAATAACCCAATTTTAAAGATAGACCAAAAACTTAACCTACACCACATGACAAGTTAACTCAAAGTGGTTGGAAGACCAGCACATAAAGAGCTAAGGCTATAAAACTCTTAGAAAATATCAACAGACTTTTTGGGGAAGAAACTTGAAAGAATTGGTATTAAAATTCTCTGACAAAGAAAACAAGAACATTTGTGAAAATGAAGAACAAGGAAAAAATTATCTCTACCAAATCTAAGAGCACACAGTGAACAATATTTACATATGCAAGGAAGAAATGCAAACACTGACCAGAGCTCAGAATAGAGCCCAGTTATGGGCCTAAAGATAGATAAGAATTTCATTTATGCTGAACAGGACCTTTCAATCAGTGTGGGAGAGGACTACTGGGGAACAAAGAGCACTGTGCTAACTCCTTAGAGAAGAGGTGTGTAGGATCCCTACCTCATTTTTTACAGCCAAATTATTTCAAGATGGGGAGAGACTTAAAAAGGAGAAAATAACAAATAATTTAGAACAAGGCTGTCCAGTGAAATTCTTTGTGGTGATGAAAACACTTTTTTTTTAAGCTTTTATTTATTCATTTGAGAGAGAAAGAGAGACAGAGATATCAACAGAGCGTAAGCAGGGAGGAAAAGGAGAAGCCGGCTCCTGGCTGAGCAGGGAACCAGATGTGGAACTTGATCCCCGGACTCTGGGATCATGACCTGAGCTGAAGGCAGATGCTTAACCACCTGAGCCACCCAGGCGCCCCAGGAAAACACTTTTTATCACCAATGTCCCACTCAGCAGCCACTCACCACTGCTGAGCTCTGGTAACAAGACAAGTGTAGATGAAAATAGGATGATTTACATGTTATTTACTGGCAATTAATTTAAATTTAAATAACCACATGTGGCAATTAGCTATTTATTGGACAGCACTTCTATAGGATCCAAAGCTGAAAGTGTATACATATTTCTAACATGAATAACAGACAAAAGCTAGTTTCCTTCATTTACTAAGTGCCTATCCAAAGCAACAAGAAAAAGATAAATAACACTAAGTAAGTATTTGCTAAGGATAGAATTAGGCAATTTACTAAGACAAAAGTAGGTGCTTGATAAATACATAAATATGCTTTATGACATAAAGCATAATTAAACATGTGCAAATTGAGCCACAAGGTTCACCTTTTCACCATCAAATGGACAAAAATTTTAGAAGATTCACCGTATCTCACACTGGCAAGGACATAGGGAAATGGGTACTCTTTCATATGGTGCCGGAGACTAGAAATTGATGCAACTTTTCTGAAAGACTATTTGGTAAAAAAAGCCCGTGAAATGCTCATATCCTTTGACCCAGCACCTTCAGTAAGACATGTGCCCTACAGATACACTTGCAAAAGGTCATGAGTGTATACATTTGGGATCTCCATGGCAATTATGTCAATCTCTAAATCATGAAAAAGAAAATCAGGTGAAACTAATATGGTCTACCTAATGTTCTAAAAGGGTAGTGGTATAGATATGGAGATGAATGTGCACAATCCTTCCCCCCATCCCAGCTCAAAGAATAAAAGCAACACTTGGCAGTGGTCATCCATGCAAAAAGCTCCTTGGATAAGGGAAGGAGGAAGGTTTCACATTTAATTTTGTATATTTCTGTATGTTTTACATTTCCTAATCCTAGATTATATTTTTTTAACTGAAGTAAAATCTACATCAGATAAAATTAACAATTTTAAAATATACAGTTCGGTGGCATTTAGTACATTCATAATATGGTGCAACCATGACCTCTATCTGATTACAGAACATTTCCATCGTCCAAAGGAAAACATCATACCCATTCAGTAGTCTCTGTCCTCCCTTCCCCCAGACCCTGGCAACCACTAATCTGCCTATGTCTCTACACTTTGACCTAATCTTAGCAAATGGCTTTTTCCACTTAGCATAAATGTTTTTGAAATCATGATATCGATCAACATTTCTTTCCTTCTTATGGCTTGTAATACTCCCTTGTATGGATGTACCATCTTTTATTCATCCACTCATCAGTTGATGGACATTTGAGTTGTTCCCACCTCTGGTTATTGTAAATAATGCTGCTGTAAGCATCTGTGTGCAAGTTTTTTCTGAATATATTGTTTTGAGTTATTTGGGGTATATACTGAGGAGTGGAATTGCTGGGTCATACGGTAACTCTATGTTCAACTTTTGAGATATATTACTTGTTAAATTTTGTTAACAAGAAAAGATACTAGTTTCAATCAAGTGGAAATATTACAGACTATTTATTGACTTCTTCTTTGGGCCTTTCTTTATTTAAAAAGAATTAAAAGTACTTAATAAAAGAAAGCAATGGCTTCATGCCAATATCCCCCAAGCTAGCCTCTCCTGCTGTCATCTCTGTCCTTCTCTCTTCTCAGAGAATTGCTGAGGGAAGGGCACACAGATTCTTTTCCCTAATTTCCTTTTAATCTTTCTAAGGGATCACTGCCAACCTCCACCATAGCCAGGAGGATGCCCACCACTCTGTTGAGGATATCCCCCTTTGTCCAAAGTCAAAATTCCTTTTTGTATCTATAGGAGGAAATTCTGGAATCCAACTTAGGGTTTCACTATAGCTCTGTTTGTCTTATCAGTGAGAATTGGAAATTCCCAATACAATCCAGCACTTCCATCAAAATGATCATTGTTTTTTTACCTCAAGAAGAAAGTCCCTCCCTGGACTATGAAGCGTGGCCTGAGGAAATTATCAAGCATTCACACCAGTGTCCTGCTGTTACATGTAGACTAAACTTTCTGGGCCAGAACCAACTAATACCTAGTTTTCAGTTTATGGAAATTGTAAGGGATTTTATGTAAAAAGTAAGCAAAACCAAAATCTTCTAGAGACAGAACAACTCCTTTTATGCTAGGGGAAGATGTATATTAAATCTGTAGTTACACATTAAAAAACAACTGTAGGATTCTGGAGCCTTGCTTTATGTGGGGAATATGTGTCCTCCTTTGCTGTTGAAAAAGGTCTCATCTTTGAATCGATACGGAAATACTGATTAATACATTGTGCTCAATAGTCTATCATTTCCATGATGAGTGAACACTGACTTTCTGTTTTCTAGGAGGGATTGCTCCACTGAACAGCTGTTACAGAGCAAGGAGGAGATCAGAATAACCTGCTGTTTAGATCCTACTGCACGAGTCCTACCCATTTGCATACTGGATGCAATAATGGGCAGCCATCCATGGGCTATTTGAGTGACATTAACCTGTTCTGTATGCAATGCACACACTCCCCTTTATTTTATTTTTGTCTCACTGTCTCCATTCTGAGAATCTGTAGATTACTTTTATGATCAAGTGAGATTTCTTTTTTTTTTTTTAAGATTTTATTTATTTATTTGACAGAGAGAGATCACAAGTAGATGGAGAGGCAGGCAGAGAGAGAGAGAGAGGGAAGCAGGGTCCCTGCTGAGCAGAGAGCCCAATGCGGGCCTCAATCCCAGGACCCTGAGATCATGACCTGAGGCGAAGGCAGCGGCTTAACCCACTGAGCCACCCAGGCACCCTCAAGTGAGATTTCTAAGAAGCTGCCCAGCACAGTACACTTTTTCAAGTGTGGATGAAAATCCATTCATGGATCATAAAATCCATTTAATGGGTCATTGCTAAACATGTTTTTGAAAGGAATGAAATGCAATCCAAACAAATGGACTGGAACAGAACAGACCAGATCCGATCAGAACAGAATAGAATTGAATAAAAAGCAAAAACAAAAAAAAATGAAAACATATCTTAGAGCACAGTAGACAGTAAGGCAGTTTACTTCTGTTTCAGTGTGCGCGTGCATGCTTGCACAAGTGTGCTCTGAATTAGACATAAAATGCATTTGTTATTAATGGTCACAGTCAAAAATTCTTCAGAACCTCTGGCCTGATGAACTTCTCTTACTCCTGGGACATCTCTTGGGAAACTGTATAGATCCTCTTAAGGTTATTTACTCCATTTTGCAAAATTACAGTAGGTAGCTTTACCTTAGAACCTAGTGTCTTTCTTCTAGCTGTAATCAAACCATCTAAGCTGGACTGTGAGAAAGGAGACAAGAGAAACCCCTTTTTTTTTTTTTTTCTTTTAAAGAGCAGAGAGCATTTCCTGAGAGGAGAAAAAGTTAAAATGGAATTGAGAAAGGTCTTAAATATCTCCTAAGAGTTCTGGTTTTACTGAGAGGGTGAGGGATTCATGTTTTCTCCCTGACTAGCATAATAATCATGCCCTTTGAGTGGATTTCCACTTGGGAGCTCATCCTGTGGTAAGATTTACAAGGGATCTTCGTGTGTTCAGACTGTTGACCAGCTGTCAGTCATTCATGGGCTGATGCCTTTTTTTCCTCACCTGAAACCCCTCCTTCAAAGAGACATATGATATTTTTCGTGCAGGACTTGTATTTTTTAGTGGTACTTGTATTTTTTATGGGCTCTAGAGGAGGCACCTTTTAGCTTAGAATGGGGGCCACTTTGAAACATCTCCAAGACCAGAAACATGTAAATAATTTTGAATTTATCACCTTACAATTCACATATTGCGACTCTTGCCCTCAAGACATTGGATGGGTTTGTGAGTGTTGGCAAAATACAACCCTATGAAGGAGAGGTACAGGAAATGGCACTTTTGAGAATTTCACTTAAAAAATAAATGAAGGGGCGCCTGGGTGGCTCAGTGGGTTAAGCCGCTGCCTTCGGCTCAGGTCATGATCTCAGGGTCCTGGGATCGAGTCCCGCATTGGGCTCTTTGCTCGGCAGGGAGCCTGCTTCCCTCTCTCCCTCTCTGCCTGCCTCTTTGTCTACTTGTGATCTCTCTCTGTCAAATAAATAAATAAAATCTTTTAAAAAAACAAAAAAATTAAAAAAATAAAAATAAATGAAAAAAAGTAGAAAGTTCTCTATAGCTTCACCTTGGGCCTGCAAACGCAGGTCCCAGGATCCTGTTAACTGACTGCCTCTTAGTCCTGTGGCATCACAAGCTCTTTTTCCAAGGAGTTCATGAGGACTTCCAGGGACAGCCAGGCTGGCCCACCACACCACTGCCTTCCCACCACAGGACAAAGGGAGTCTCTTATGGAATTCCCCAGAATTCGGTGAAAGATAGTCCCACTTGTAGACAAGCTTGCATTCCTCTTCCAGTTTAGACCAGACTTTATACAGTTGACCTGGAAATTCTTTGACTCTACCCTCACACCTGTCTTAAAAGTTCTCTTAGAATGATGGACATGTTGAATGGATCTTGAGGACTTCATTACACATGAAGTCCAGAACTTGGTAATCCCGTTGAGAGAAAAAAAACATCCTAAAGCTTGGGGCAAACACAAGGTCTTGATATTAGGGCATATGAATGGGACTTTCAAATATAATTACTCCACCTAAAAGCAAATAAAAGTGAGTGAGCAGAATCTATACACGGTAGCTCAGCAAACAAATGACCTTACAGGTTCTGGCCTGAATCCCGAATTTTGAAAATGTGGTCTGTTTCCTAGAAAAACTAAACTAGGGAAATAAACTAGGGAGTATTATCTTGAGTAGGTAACTTTTAGCTATAAAAGACGTTGCTTGTTTATGAAGAAAGGCAGAGCCCATCATTCTCATACTGATCAGATCCATAAACAGTGGCATCAACCTCTTTCAGCCAGACCCCCAAAGCCGCCACCCAAACAGGAACCCACTGGGGCAGCATTCTCCCTGCTACTGCCTTAAGCTTTCTTCACTCACCTCAGGAAATTTCTTTTTCTGCACATATTCTGTGGTGGCAGCATCAAAATATTTGGCATAGCCCTCATTGAGACTGTAAATCTTCCCTTTCTGTTTTATCTTGACATCTTTTTCCACCAGGACAAATTCACCAAGAGCCTAGAAAGATGAACAGAAACACCAGGAAGGAGAGAGATACCAGGAAACAGAAGCCAACAGCGCTGCCCCCAACAGAGAGTATCAGAAGGTGTGGGCCTCCTCGAGGACCCAGCTGGTCCCTGTCCTTCGGCAGCTCCAGTCGTGCTCCAGCAAGAGATGAAATAATTCAAAGGAAAGAGGGAATGTTTCCTTGGTAATTTTCACTGCCTGTCAGGTCACTCTTTCATTGGGAACTTCGAAGTATTAATACCCCCCAAGTTCTCATCCCTAGTTAATTCCTAATGTTTCCAGGAAGATTTGGGCCATTGACAATGAGAGGAAGAAGTTCCATGGAAGGGATTCGTCATAAAGTTGGGGGATGTAGTTACCCTACTAATGTGTGGTCCATTGATTTTAATGACTCGGTCTTAGAAATCATGAAAAATTCCCAGTATCCCAGTGACATTTATACAGGGTAATGAGGAAATCCCTTCGATCAGAAACTGTATTCACTTGGCATAAAGAATAAAAAGGATAAAAATGAAAGAAATCCTCAGAATTATTTAATCAGATTATACCCATGGCCCCCACTGTGGTCACTCCGCAGGACACCCCTCAGGTACCATTTATCTGAGTGTTTATGGGCGTGATCAGCTGGCTGCAGGCATCGCCTGAAAGGCTGGATGTCTAAGTCACTAGGATAAAAACCAGGCTTGGAATGTAATCAGTTTTAATGAACTTTGAAGACTAAGAAAATGAAATCCCCCGGGACAAGAGCTCACAGCAGGCGGCTAGACTGGAAGGTTCCAAATAAGCAAAGCAATTTATAATCCCAGAATATAAAGAGGCAAGACCATGCTGACCATGTCTGAAGTAAGACAGTGATGAGAATACTCAGCAACCACAAATGTAGCTAAGCATCCTTCCCCTCTGCTGCATGTGAGGGACGACTTCTTCTTTACCAATGAATCTCTACCTTCACTTTAATCTTCCTACCTCCTAGATAAAAATTACTGATACACAATCATTTATGGTATCCACTCTCAAGCCAGAACGGACCCTCTCTTTCTTGAATCCTCCTGAGATTATCAAGCAAAAGCCCATTTGCTGTAGACTAAGTCCATCCCAGCTCCCTCCTGGCAGGACTCTCTACTGTCCTTCTAGAGCACAGCCATCCTTGTTCATTAAGCCCAACTTCTTTTTGTTATAGGAAAGTTCCTGATAGTCTCTGGCTCCTGAGCTTTAAGAGCTTGCTGTGGACATTTGTGGAGTAACACTTCTTAAAAGCAGCCTAACTCCCTTTGAAGAAGTAACTCTTCTCATTGGATGCCAATCTAGGAAGACTAAGCTAAGCCTCCTCCAGCCCAAGGTCAGGCATGTGACTTAGCTTGGCAAATGAGATACTCCTCTTTGGCACTTGAAACCTGAGTGAGAGACACAGAATCGGGGGTAGGGTCCAGGCCAGACTGGCCATGCTGCAAGCCCGTTCCTGGGACTCCTGCATCCCGGTCCTCAAGACCTGCCCATCCCCAACCTATGTCTTGAGCTTTACCATTAATATGGTAACATCTTTTACTTAATTGGGAAGAACATGTACATTAGCAGCAGTCCCACAAATCCATGCTGTCCAAGAGGGTAGCCACGAGTCACATGTGGCAATTTAAGTTAATTAAAATGAGACAAATTTGGGTTTTTTTTTAAAGGATTTTATCTATTTATTTGACAGAAACAGCAAGAGAGGGATCACAAGCAGGGGGAGTGGGAGAAGGAGAAAGTTTCCCACCAAGCAGGGAACCCAATGTGGGGCTTGATCCCAGGACCTGGGATCATGACCTGAACCGAAGACAGATGCTCAACGACTGAGCCACCCAGGTGCCCCAAGACAAAGTTTTGAAACCAAGTTTCTTGTCACACTAACCACATTGCAAGTGTTCAGTAGCCACAAGAGGCTAGTGTCTGCCATATTGGACAGCACAGATAACAGAACATATGCTGGGTCGTAGAGAGTTCTATTGGAACGTGCTACTCTAAAAAAATCCATGTTTCTGTCTAGACATTAGGCTTTTTAAAGTGATTGTATTTCCATAAGCCAAAGAGGTTGAATGCATTTTTGGATTAGGAAACTCCTCGGGCGCCTGGGTGGCTCAGTGGGTTGGGCCTCTGCCTTCAGCTCGGGTCATGGTCTCAGGGTCCTGGGATCAAGTCCCGCGTCGGGCTCTCTGCTTGGCGGGGAGCCTGCTTCCTCCTCTCTCTCTCTCTCTGCCTGCCTCTCTGCCTACTTGTGAGCTCTCTCTCTCAAATAAATAAATAAAAATCCAAATATATATACATATATATATATTTTTTAAAGAAAACTCCTTAAAATAAAAAAATAAAATCTTTATAAAAAAAGGGGGGGGGCGCCTGGGTGGCTCAGTGGGTTGAGCCGCTGCCTTCGGCTCAGGTCATGATCCCAGATCCTGGGTTCGAGCCCCACATTGGGCTTACTGCTCAGCAGGGAGCCTGCTTCCTCCTCTCTCTCTGCCTGCCTCTCTGCTTACTTTTGATTTCTCTCTGTCAAATAAATAAATAAAATCTTTAAAAAAAAAAAAAAAGGGACGCCTGGGTGGCTCAGTTGGTAGGACGACTGCCTTCAGCTCAGGTCATGATCCTGGAGTCCCGGGATCGAGTCCCGCATTGGGCTCCCAGCTCCATGGGGAGTCTGCTTCTCTCTCTGACCTTCTCCCCGCTCATGCTCTCTCTCACTGTCTCTCTCTCAAATAAATAAAAATAAAATAAAATAAAATAAAATAAAATCTTTAAAGAAAACTCCTTAAGGGCAGAGCCTGGGCTGATACGACAGACCCCACAGAACCCTTCAAATGCCCTCTTGGGGGGGACATAGGTCATTAATGTTTATTGATGTCGGTGTTGATTCCCCAACCAGATTCCCTTGTCCCAAAAGCAGGTATTAAGTATGAAATTATCCCAGCCAACTGGAATTAAAGCACAGAGATACAGGGAGTCCTCAGTACTGACATGAACACACTGGCACCTACTGGATCAAGCATGAAGAGGTCCACTCCTTGCCCAGTGGAAAGAGCCACCAAGGTTGCACTACCATAGAGGGCATAGCCCGCAGCCACGATATTTCGGCCTGGCTGCAGAGCATCCTTTTCAGAAGGCTCGTCCTCTGAAGTCTGTGGAAGAGAAAAGAGAAACATAGGGTGTTATCGTCTCTGGACAGAACACTCTACCAGAGGCCTGGGCTTCAGATCTCCTTGAACCACTGAAGGAAATGCACTCCTTAGAATTTTGAGCTGAGGCCAATGCATCTGGAGGGAACGCATTGCCATGGTAACAAACGGTTCGAGCCAAGCCATTGCAGAGACCATTCTTGGACTCCTTGCTGTTTTCTGAGCACATCCATCAGCATCCTGCCAAAAAGCACCCCAAAATGCTAAAACCACAGGCCCTCTTAAAAATTATAAGCCAGGTCGCACTGCATGGTATCTGCCCTCAGCAGCTCATTCCTGCTGAGTGTTCAAAGGACAGTGCCATAGAAACTCAGTATCTGGCATCGTTGGTTTTCTTGGCTTCGTGCATGTTAAACCTGGTATTTTTATTGAAACAGTATTCTTACAGTTTTTCATACTGTTCAGCTTGAGATAATTTTCAAGAGGAAGTAATGCTTCTCTTTTTCTAGGATGTTTGAAATTGAGAACCAGGCAGATCCACACTCAGACCCTAAACAGGGCCCTGAAGTAAAGACATTGGATACCAAAGATTACAGGTGGGGAGTTCTTAAAGTATGTCCATATTCAAATGGAGAAGCAAGAAACCCAGCTGAAAGAACTCTGGAGTGACAGTGACAACTGTGGATTGATCAAGTTCTTTTTAAAAGGGCTGTTTTGAAGATTATGATTCTAACTTTGGAGGAACTATGGTGATGAGCAGTGACTGGCAGTGGAAGAATCACATGTAAAAACTCCTTAAATAAAAATTTATTGGCTTTAAATAAAAAAAAAAAAAAAAAAAAATTATAAGCCAGGCTCCTTAACTGTTACAGCAACCAAGGTCGTGAAGCTCTGATCTTGTGCCCTATCCCATTGTATGTGCTCAACAGCCCTTGGAGGGAAACATCTTTATCATCTGGATTGTGTAGATGCAACACTCAGGCCTGAATGTTTGAACAACTCACCTGATTACTTTGGAAAAACGAGTAGCACACTGTTGGGCTCTGCTGTGAGAGCTGAGTTGGGGAGCGGGAAGGAGAGGAGGCATGCCCTGCTCTTTCCTCACCTTCATCCGGGCTTCTGGCTTCACAGCAAAGCCTTCAGGGATGGGGGAGAATTCTGGACTAGCTCTGGGGCTGGCCCTGGCCCCTAACATCCCTGTGGTGGCAGATGTGACAGGAGCTTGGAAGGAGAGGCGAATGGGCAGACTTCGATCAACTCTTCAAATCAGAAGACCCAGATGGATTCAGCTCACATAGCAAATAGCTGTGACAAATGTGACAAGCTGAGGCTCCAAACTCACTTTCCCAGAGCCTGTCATACCCAAGGAGCGTGGTGCTCGGTGTGCAAGGCTTAAATACGAACGGTTGGCCTCGCTGCTTCTGAGCCGTTCTATTCCCCACTTTCTGTTTTCCAGCACAGCTTCCTCTGCTGTTTAATTAGATGCTCTGTTCTCTCTAGATGCAAGTGGATTTAGGCTAAAAGGCCAGTCCAGAAATACTGCCTGGAGATTCCCTGCTGAGCAGAAAATTCCAGAGAATTGCAAAGCGGTGGAGGTGAAGGAAATACCATTGAAGTTATGAAGACACACTGGTGATTATGTAAATAGGAACCAGAACAACAATATTGAGCCAGAATATTAGACACACATCAAAAATATGTCAATTATGCTAATATTTAGCATAAATATTATGCTGAAGAACAACTTCTTCAGGGTAAAATAGTAATTTATATTTATATGGGGCTTTATCTTTTTCAGAGTACTTTCCCATCCTCATGCTTTTGTGAAACAATGGAGACTCTCCCTAGTCCTCATTTAAAAGTGAAGGGATGGAGGTCAGGAGGGGTACCCACACATTTTGAAACAATTGAGTGATAAAGCTGGGATGGACCCACATCTCCCAATGCTAAACCAGAATCCTTCTCCACACTGTCATGGAATATGGGTGGCTCAATCTGTTAAGTGTCCTACTCTTGGTTTCTTTTTTTTTTTTTTTTAATATTATGTTATGTTAGTCACCATCTAGTACATCATTAGTTTTTGATGTAGTGTTCCATGATTCATTATTTACATTTAATACTCAGTGCTCATTACACTACGTGCCCTCCTTAATACCCATCACTGGGCTACCACATCCCCCATTCCCCATCCCTCTCCCCTCTGAAACCCTCAGATTGTTTCCCAGAGTCCATAGTCTCTCACGGTTTATATCTCCCTCTGATTTTTCCCCGTCTGTTTTCCCTCCCTTCCCCTAATATCTTCCATGCCATTCCTTATGTGTCACATATGAGTGAAACCATATGATAATTATCTTTCCCTGCTTGACTTATTTCACTTAGCATAATCCCCTCCAGCCCCATCCATATCGAAGCAAATGGTGGGTGTTCATTCCTTCTGATGGCTCAGTAATATTCCATTCTATATATAAGCCAACTTCTGATTTCTGCTCAGGTCATGATCTCAGAGTCATGAGATCGAGCTCCACATCATGCTCTGCACTGAGCACAGAGCCTGCTTAAGATTCTCCCTCCCTCCCTCTCTCTCTCGTGTGCAGTCTCTATCTCAAAAAAAAAAAAAAAGCTAATTTCCTTTTTTTTAAAGATTTTATTTATTTATTTGACAGACAGAGATCGCAAGCAGGCAGAGAGGCAGGCAGAGAGAGAGGGAGAAGCAGGCTCCCCGCTGAGCAGAGAGCCCAATGCGGGGCTCGATCCCAGGACCCTGGGATCATGACCTAAGCCAAAGGCAGAGACTTAACCTACTGAGCCACCCAGGTGCCCCAAAGCTAATTTCCTTTTAATAGTCTTTATCTTCCCATCTTACATTCTTTCAAATAACTTTTTTTCTTGCAACTAATTACATTTCCACCTGACTTTCTCATGTGTTCAATAAATTGGCCTTGTTTTTAATTCCTGGCCATGTACGCATTCTGAGAACCAGGCCCTGGAGCAGACTCTCAGAGAAGAACAGCAGCATCAGCATCCCCTGCGATCTTGTTAGAAGTATAAATACTAGTCCCCCCACCGCTCCCCCAACCAGGCTATGGAGTCAGAAACTCTGGGCCTCCGGAAAGCTTGCAGGTGATTCTGGGGCATGCCAGTTTGGGAACCACAGCTCTAAAGCATGAGCTCTCAAGAATCTTTAGAAAAGTGGAAGGTTTGTTTTTTTTTTACTAAAATCTTTAGTCTTCACCATCGAAGCTTCTGAAACACCTTCACTCGGCCACCAGAATGACCACATTTTCTGTGTAGGAAACCAGAGTTCTGTCCTGCTGATTTCTCCCTGACCACAGGCTATCCTTCCTCTGAGCTGGGGTCTTGCAGTCCCCACACAGCCTAGCACCCTCCCTGTGGCCCTCTGGGCTCTGTGCTGGGGCTTGAAGGGAACCACGCCTTTCCCACTGGCTTCACTGGCTTCTAATAACAGGTGGAACCCTCTGGCCCACAGAAATAAGAAAAATACTTTCTAGATCTCAAGACTTCCCTCTAGCCATTGCCCTATCTCTATTTTCATCTAGGTCTGTGAGTCTAGAATGCCTGTCTACACTAGCTATCTGTCTTCTGCCCCCACTGCAGCCTCCCAGATATGACCCATCTACCACTTCAGGAGCACAAGGTCCAGTCCTCCTTACCCTACCTCTGGGCAATGTGGGGTCTCTTGGCTGCTGTCTCCATCTTGATATGGGTCTCTCCTGAGCATCTGTCCACCTCCCTCTTTTCCGACTTCCAATTTTGTGATTTATAAGAAATATCTATTTGCACATTCAGATGACTGAAATGCATTTCTCCTATATATTTCGTTTTCACCCACAGTTCCTGGCTCACAGTTTCCAAAACCCTCAGACTTCCCTAAGTGTTGAGAATGATAAAATGTCTTTGTCATGCTGATGAATGACTTTCCGACGCCACTGGAAGGAAGCTGGCTTGTTGCCAGGAGAACCAAGCTCTGTAATTATTAGAAAATTGGAACTTTCGACCTCACCCCCTGCAAAGGTGGTAAGGGATGGAGATTGAATCTATTGCCAGTGGCCAATGATTTAATCAGTCAAGCCTATGTAATGAAGCCTCCATAAACCTGAAAAGGACAGAGTTGGAAGAATTTCTGGACTGGTAAACACCCAGAGGTTCAGGGAAAGTGGTGTGCCTAGAGAGGGCAGGGATACTCTGCACCCTTTCCCCATACCCTCCCCTAGGCATTTCTTCCATCTGGCTCTTCCTGAGTTATATCCCTTAATAATAAACTGGTGATCTAGCAACATATTTCTCTGAGTTCTGTGAGCTACTCTAGCAAATTAATCAGACCTGAGGAGAGGGTCTTGGGAACCTCTGATTTCTAGCTAGTTGGTCAGAAGCACACATAATAACAGGGCTTGCAACTGGCATCTGGATTGAGTGGCAGGGGGGTGGATGAGGCGGAGGGCGGTCATTAGGACTTCCAATCTATAGCACGTTGGTCAGAAATACAATACAGATAATAGCCTGGGGTTGCCTTGTAAGAATGAGCCCTTCGCCCCTGGAATCTGATGCTATCTCTGGGTAGATAGTGTCAGAAAAGAGTTGAGTTCTTGGACACCTGCCAGTGTCTGAGAATTGCTTGGTGCAGTGTGGGGACCCTACCTCACCCCCATGTTGGAATTGCATCCAGGAACCTTTCATGGCCTTTCGAACTCTCTAGCTGTGCCTTCTTTTTTTTTTTTTTTTAAAGATTTTATTTATTTATTTGTCAGAGAGAGAGAGAGAGAGTGAGCACAGGCAGATAGAGTGGCAGGCAGAGGCAGAGGGAGAAGCAAGCTCCCCGCCGAGCAAGGAGCCCAATGTGGGACTCGATCCCAGGACCCTGGGATCATGACCTGAGCCGAAAGCAGCTGCTTAACCAACTGAGTCACCCAGGTGTCTCTAGCTGTGCCTTCTTACTTGCTTTTGCTACCTCCTATTTCTCTGATCCCTTAAATGTAGGGGCTCCTCCTGATTCCTGCCCACCCTTGGGGTATCTAACCAGTGCAAGACACACTTTCTTATCCAAAGTGGGTACTCTAAGTTGCTGTGAGACAAATTCAATGAGGGCTGGGATGAATGTCTGACTCAACCTGGCCCAATCAGAGTCTGCTCCAGAAATCCAGACTTGGGGCTAGAACACTCTGGTTCATGTCAACCTGGTGTAGCTGTGGGCTCCCATTAGCCAGAGAACCAGAGAAAATTTGATTCACAGAGAGAGGAAAGAGTAAAGTGGCCACATGGCAGGAAGGCAAGATAAGAGACTCTTTTCTGGTCCCAGCCTTCTCTGAAGCTGCCATATTCCTGCCTTAGAGTTTCCTAATCCACTCCTGCCATTTATACCAGAACCCTAATCAATGAAGCTCTCTTCTCAGTCTATGCACTCCTTGGAGATCTCACCCACAACCAGAGTTCAAAGCCCTATGCACCTACCGATGATCCCTGAGAGCACAGCCTTGGAGTCACTGCCCACCAGACAACCCTAGTCAGTATCCCGTAAATACCTCCAACTCAAGATGGAATTTGCCTGTCCCATCTCACCCCCCAAATCTCTGCTCTGCTCTCATTACTTCTTGTCTCAGCAAATGGCACTGTCATTTGCTCAGTAGAAACCCAAGAGTCGCCAGCCCCTCCCTTTCGCTGACCATCCTCCTTGCCCTCACCCATGCCTTCCTCTCAAGTCACGAAGACCAGTCATTCCTAGCACCTCCCTTCTCAGCTCCATGGCCCTCTCTCCATCCTCCCACCACCACTTCACCCCAAGTGACCTTCACCTCCTGCCTGGTCCCCCAACTCCACCCTTGCCCCATCTGGACCCATGTCACTTCTCTGACTGTCTTGTTCATGCCTGTTTTCCTACCACTAGGTACAATCTGGCCCATGGTTTTTGCACTCAGTTGAGAGACACACACAAATACACATGCAAGTTTATACACATGCATATATATAATATATGTACCTATATATACATACACACATATATATATAAATATATGTAAAATATATATATAAATATAAAAAATATATATAAAATATACATTTTTAAAAGTATGCATACATACTTTTTCAGGAGCAGGCTGGGCAGGCAATTGCATAGGCATTTCTAAATTTAATCAACCTCTTATTTAAAATTTAGATTTTTTTTTCCTGAAATTTTTTAAACTTTGTTTTAAAATGATGATAGATTCGCAGGAAGTTGTGTAGATAGTACAGAGAGCCCCGGTACCTTTCACCCAATTTCCCTCAGTAGTTTCATGGCATACATTTTACTACGGTACAATATCAAAACTGGGAAACTGACATTGGTATTAAGTCCATGTGTCACTCTTTGCCATTTTATCACATATGTAGATACAGATACAGATACAGATACAGATACAGAACTATCCCACCACGCAGAGAAATCTCCCTCATGCTACTCCTTTACGGTCACACCCAACCTCCTCACCCTGCCATTCCTAACCCCTGTTAGCCACTGATCTTACTCCAGCTGTACAAGTATGTATTTTTTTAAAGATTTGTTTATTTATTATTAGAGATAGAGGGAGCATGGGGGACGTGGGGAGTGGGACAGAGGGAGAGAATCTTTCAAGCAGACTCCCTGCTGAGCCTGAGCCAGATGCAGGAGATGATCCCACAACCCATGAGATCACTACCTGAGCCAAAAAGGAGGGCTGGATGCTCAACAGACTGAGCCACCCAGGTGCCCCTGTGCAAATATGTCTTTTAGAGAAGGTTACATAAATAGGATCATACATTTTGTGAACTTTCAAAATTACCTTTTTTCACTCAGCATGATACCCTTGAGATCCACCCAAGTTGTTACATGTATGGATAGTTTATCCCATTTTATTGCTGAATGCTTCCTCATGGTAGAGATGTATCATTGCTCAACCACTCACCTATGGTAGGATGTTTGGGCTATTTCTGGTTGTGGGCGATTACAAATAAAGCTGTCACGAACATGCAGGTTTGTATGTGGACATAAGTCTTCATTTCTCTGGAATAAATGAAGAAACTGCCAAATTTTTCCCAAGTGGCAGTGTCACTTACATTTCCACTAACAACACATGAGGGACAGCATTTCTCTGCATCCTTGCCAACATTTGGTATTGTCACTATTTTATATTTTATGGGTTCTATTGGGTGTGTAGTGATGTCTCATCATGGTCTCACTTCACATTTCCCTAATAGCTAGCGATGTTGAACATCCTTTTATGTGCTTATTTGCCAAAAGACTCATTTTCACCTGCTTGGTGATATGTCTCTTCATGTCTCATGTTCTAATTGGATTGTTCAGAGTTTTTTACTATTGAGTTTTGAGAGCACTTTTATGTTCTAAAAAGGAGTCCTTTGTCAGACTGGTTTACAAATATCTTCTCTCATGCTGTAGCTTGTGTGTTCATTCTCTTAACAGAGTGTGATTTTTGAGGAATTGCTCCATTTCATCTGAGTTGTCAGATTTATGTGTGTGCAGGTGTTTACAGTATTCCTTTATTTTTCTTTTGATGTCTCCTCATTTTTTAAAATACCAAAACAACTTTGAGATGAACAATCTAGTATACAAATATGTGTTTCCCTAAAAAAAAATTTAAAAATTTGAAAATTTAAAATAAATTTTAAAAATGTGTTTCTCTGATTATTCTTTGAAGAGAAATTCCAAATAATGAAACTATTGGGTAGAAGACTATTAATACATATTGAAGAGTTGACCCTCAGAAAGGTTGCATTAACTTGCAACTTTACGATCAGTGATAAAAGCATTTGTTGTTTTTTTTGTTTCTTTGTGGTTTTTTTTTTTTTTTTTTTTAGAGAGAGAGAGAGAGCACATGCACATGCACCAGTGGGAGTGTGTTGGGGTTGGAGGAGGGGCAGAGGAAGAGGGAGAGACAGAATCTTTAGTAAGCTCCACGCTCAGCACTTATGACCCGAGCCAAAATCAAGAGTCAGATACTTGGGGCACCTGGGTAGTCCAGTGGGTTAAGCCTCTGCCTTTGGCTCAGGTCGTAATCTCAGAGTCCTGGGATCGAGCCCCACAACAGCCTCTCTGCTCTGCAGGGAGCCTGCCTCCCCTCCGCTCTCTGCCTGCCTCTCTGCCTACTTGTGATCTCTCTCTCTCTCTCTCTCTGTCAAATAAATAAAATTTTAAAATCTTAAAAAAAAAAAAAAGAGTCAGATACTTAATTGACGGGCCATCCAGGCAACCCAAAGCATTTGCTTTAATCCAGTCTGATGACTATAAGAGAACACTATCTTTTCAACTTGGTCAATT
The DNA here is from genome assembly GCF_902655055.1 of Lutra lutra. Taxonomy (NCBI): domain Eukaryota; kingdom Metazoa; phylum Chordata; class Mammalia; order Carnivora; family Mustelidae; genus Lutra; species Lutra lutra. The sequence continues at coordinate 29,220,934 of NC_062290.1, forward strand.
CGATGGCTAAAAAAAATTACATTTCTTTTGTTTAATTTCCATTTTTTTATAGTTAACAATGTAAACTCATAGGCTTCTTAGCCATTTTTATTTCTTATTTTGTAAGTTGCCCTTTTCATGTATTCGTGCATTTTTCTCCCAGTGTAGTTGTCTTTGTGTTGATTATTGTAATACATTTTTACATATGAGAGGTAGTAATGCCTTATATGTGTTAAATCTATTTTCCTCAAGTGCCATCTGTCTTTTAATTTTACTTACAGTGCCCTTTTCTTTTGCAGTGCAATTTTTTGGTAATTAAAATTATTCAGGCACCTGGGTGGCTCAATCAGTTAAGCATCTGCCTTTGGCTCAGGTCACGATCCCAGGGTCCTGGGATTAAGTCCCACATTGGGTTCCCTGCTTAGTGGGGAGCCTGATTCTCCCTTGCCCTTTTTCCCTCCCCCACTGCTCGTGCATCCTCTCTCTCTCAAATAAATAAATAAAATTTTTATAAATAAATAAATATATGTATATATATTATTCATTACAGCCCAAATTATTTTCTTCTCTATCTTTTTTTTTTAATATTTTATTTATTTATTTATTTGACAGAGAGAGAGATCACAAGTAGACAGAGAGGCAGGCCGAGAGAAAGAGAGAGAGAGAGGGAAGCAGGCTCCCTGCTGAGCAGAGAGCCGGATGCGGGACTCGATCCCAGGACCCTGAGATCATGACCTGAGCCGAAGGCAGCGGCTTAACCCACTGAGCCACCCAGGTGCCCCTTCTTCTCTATCTTTATGGTTAGATAGGATTTCTCCTACATCAAGACAAAGCCAGTCAAATAGTCTTCTATGTTTTATTTCTCCATGAAATTTGTTAACCCATCTATAATTTATTTAAGCTCATGAAAAAAAGAAAGACTCATTTTTTTTTCTGGCTTTGAGACTTCAAAGATCTACTTCACATTAGTCATCTCTATTGCTATGACACTCTTCTCAGGAAATCTCGGAGTAGTTGGCAAACAATTTAGTGTTATCTTTCTCTGACCTTTTTATTTCTATCCCAATAAAACATCTAAATCTGTCACATGTAAAGGAAGGGATGCATCCTATGGCCACTTACCAGTAAAGTTAATGGGAATTGCAAAGGTTCACTCTGTTTGGTGGTAGTGGGTATGGAAAAGTAGGCCATTTTTCTTTTTATTGAGGTACAACTTACACATAGCAAAGCACACACATCTGATTGTATAGTTCAATGAGTTTTTACATACATGTAATATACACTTATGCAACTACCAAGATCAATTTACAGAACATTTCTTTTTTTTTAAGATTTTATTTATCCATTTGATAGAGAAAGCAAGAGCATGCACAAGAAGGGGGAGCCACAGGCAGAGGGAGAGGGAGAAGCAGGTTCCCCATGGAGCAGGGAGGATCCTGGGATCATGACCTGAGCCAAAGGCAGACAACTAACTGACTGAGCCTCCCAGGTGCCCCATTACAGAACATTTCTAACAACCTAGAGAGACTCTTGCACTCTCCTCAATCACAATCCAAAGGTAACCTCTACCCTGCCCTTTATCCTGTGGATATCAAAAGAATAATCACCTTTGCCTGTTTTGGAATTTCATTTAATGAAATCCTAAAGCAAGTGTTCTTTTGTATCTGGCTTGCTTCACAACATTATGTCTTTGTAATTTTATCTGTGTTTTTGCACATGTCAGTGTTCTGTTCTTTTTCATTGCTATGTAGTTTTCTGTTGTATGAATACATCACAATTCATTTATCCGTTCTAATGCTGATACACAGTTTGGCTCTGTTTGCCCACCAGGGGCTATTACGGATTACTTATCCGTGTCTTTGGGTGGACACGAGCACTCACTTATCTTGGGTGCGTACCAGGAGCGGATTTGTTGGACCATAAGGTATGACTCTACGTTAATCATCAGCAGGTACCATCCCAACTTTCTAAAGTGTTTGTGCTATTTTTGCTCCCACCAACAATGTACGATTCCCAGTTTCTTCATCAACGCTTGGTACGCACTTTTCATTTTAGCCATTCTTGTGGAGTGAATGATGTCTCACTGTTTTAATGTTCATTTCCCTGATGACCAATGATGTCGAGTATCTCTCTTGTGCTTATTATTAATCAGTTGTGGAAAAAACTCTCTTCAGTGAAGTGCCTGTTCGAATCTTTGCCCAGCACTTTGATGAGATAATGGTATATTTAATTCATTTGTAGAAGTTCTTTACTTATTCTACATAGAGGTCTCTTTTTGGAATGATGTCTTGAAAATCTTTTCTGCCAGTCTGTGGTTACCTTTTCACTCTCTTAATTTTGTCTTCTGATGAACAAAAGTCCTTAATTTTAATGAAGTACAGTTAATTAGCCTTTTCTTTCATGGTTATTGCTTTCTATCTCTTGTTTAAGAAATATTTACCTTCCCCAAAAGCATGAAGATATTCTCCTGTGGTTTTTTTCTAGAAACACTGGTAGTTTCCAGAGGCAGGGGCAGAATGGTGAGGGGCAGAGGGTTGAAGGTGACTAAAAGATACAAACTTCCGGTTTTTCGATGCATAAGTCCTAAGGATGTAGCGTACAGCATGGTCACTATAGTTAACAATAGTGATTGTATATTTGAAAGTTGCTATGAGAGTGGATCATAAAAGTTCTCATGACCAGAAAAAAATACATATTTATTTTATGTATATGTATGTATGTATATATGTATCTGTATGTATATGGACATATATACATACAGATCTCAAATCACTATGTCGTTCACCGATTCTAATACAGTGTTATATGTCAACTGTATCTCAGTGAAGCTGGAGGGGGGTGAGAAGCTATGTAAAGCCTGATGGGAGGAGCTGGAGAGCCCGTTTGAACACCTGACTTGCTGAGTCCCGACTGGCGATTCTCTCTGTGCTTCAGTTTGTTCACCAGTAAGAAAGTGATGGCAGTATGTGCACCTGCCTCACGGGCTGAGGCGAGGGCTGAGCCAGGGGCTCGGTGCTTATAGGTGGGCAGAACGTGGCCAACTCATGATCTGTAGTCCATAGTATTCGCCATAATGAAAAAGTCAACGCTTAAAACCACCTCAAAGGTACAACTGGTATCTTTTTTTGGCATCTCATGAAGATCACACCACCCATCCCTTTATTTTTCTCTCTAAGCTGTACCTTAAAGGGAGAAGCAAAGCTCCTTTATTCACCAGCTCATTTTTGCTTGACCTCAAAACATCACCTTAGTCTTTCACTCTCTCAAATGCCAGAGAAAGTGTCTGTGGTCATTCTTGCCTGCCCCCTCAACAAAAGTCTCCTTTGCTCTCTTTGCAGGAAAAAAAGAGAGAAGCACCAAGTGGGAAAACAAAATTCTCAGAGGTTCCCTCCAGTCCAGGCTGGCTTGGCCTCCATTTGGTTCTCCAAGACAGGAGTAGCAGAGCCCACTCATGCTCCTCGACGTACTCCTCAGAAAGAAGCTTAGACTAATTCACATATCCTGCTAAGGTTAGTTTTCTGCTAAGTGTTTGCCCCTTGAAAATCAAATTCTGGCCTCTTTCTTTGAACAACCATCGGCCAAGTAGAAATATCTTCAAATAGCAGTATCTACAGACAACACATTAGATGACATGGGACAGACCCAATCTTTCCCCCACGTTTATCATCAAGAGCAGTAAGGAAAACACTCAGAGAAAGTGAATCACATGCACATTACAGAATTAGAGCCGAATCGTAGCACAGAAAGTCAGTGATGCCCGCGATTTGATCACAAGTAGTTTAGTGGACAGAATGTGTGCTGTGGAGACAGCGGCATGGGTGGGGGCCTCCACAACCAGCCTGGGGGGAAGATTACCCAAAAGAACAATCCTTAAGACCATCCAGCAGCCTTGGTCTCCCTTCTGCCTGAAAGCCCCCAGGGCAGAGCCCAGCCATCCTGACTGGAGTGAGGACTGATCCTCAAATTGTGATCCGGTGTGGGTTATGCGGGTCGCTGTGAAGTCTCTGGTGATACAGGATGGTCACAAACCAAGCCATCAAATCCTCTCTGTTGTTGGGTATGTGCAGTAGGCAAAGGCCCCAAAGAGATCCTAATCCCCAGAATCTGTGACCGTGTTGCATTATTTGGCACAAGGGACTTCCAGATATAATTAGGGCCACCAATTTAAAATAAATCATAATGGATTACCTAGATGGGCCCAATCTAATCTTTTTTTTTTAAAGATTTTATTTATTTATTTGACAGACAGAGATCACAAGCAGGCAGAGAGGCAGGCAGAGAGAGAGGAGGAAGCAGGCTCCCTGCTGAGCAGAGAGCCCGATGCAGGGCTCGATCCCAGGACCTTGGGATTATGACCTGAGCTGAAGGCAGAGGCTTTAACCCACTGAGCCACCCAGGCACCCCAGCCCAATCTAATCTAATAAGCCTTTTTTTTTAAAAGATTTTTTATTTATTTATTTGACAGACAGAGATCACAAGTAGGCAGAGAGGCAGGCAGAGAGAGAGAGAGAGGAGGAAGCAGGCTCCCGGCTGAGCAGAGAGCCCAATGTGGGGCTCGATCCCAGGACTCTGGGATCATGACCTGAGCCGAAGGCAGAGGCTTTAACCCACTGAGCCACCCAGGCGCCCCTCTAATAAGCCTTTAAAAGCAGGGAACTTTCTGTGGCTGAGGCCAGGGGAGATGAAGCAAAGTGGGGATATCAGAGAGATTTGAAGTCTGAGTAAGACTTGGCCTGCCTTTGCTACCTTTAAGGACACAAGAGTCATAAAACACAGAATCTAAGAAGCTTCTAGAAGCTGAGAATGGCCCCAGCATCAGCCAGCCAAAAAAAAAGCTGGGGACTTCCATCCTACCACAGAATGGAACTGAATTCTGACAACAGGCTAACCAAACCTGAGAGCAAACTGCCCCACTCCCAGCTTCTCAGGAGGAGCCCAGGCTGGCTGACACACAGATCTTGGCCTTATAAGATGCGAGCAGAGAACCCAGCCATGCCCGTCAGACAGCTGACCTACAGAACAGTAGACAATAAGTGGGCGCTGTTTTAAGCCTCTAAACATGTGGCCAATTGTTACAGCAGCAATAGAAAATCAATACAATAAGATTTGAGAAACATAACGAAGAAGCAGAGTAGTCCTCAAATGCCACCAAGAACCTAATACCACGTCTGATATTTGTGTCACAACCAGATTTTCAAAACCAGGCCCCATCTGTCCTCTGATGTTACCATCCCACCGAGGCGGTGAAGAGGGTAGTAGGAAAGTACCAGCTCAGTTCTTCCAGTGAGGATCCCAAGACCGAGTGAGCTATGGTTTGCCTACAGTGGCCTGACTGGTTAGTGGGAGGACAGAGACTAGAACTCCAAACTCGTGGCTCCCAGCCCAGCAACCTTCCAGAAACTCCTAGAGGGAGGAGACATTAAAGATCAGACCAACTACTCACCTTCCTGTAGATGGCAAAAATGGTTCCAATGGAGGCCAGGCAGTCGATGTTAGAAGATCCATCCAGTGGGTCAAAGCAGACCACATACTTCCCCTAAATGCACAGAGAGAAGAACCACCTGATTGGTCCCCTTTCAAACAACACACTCCATGTAAATGACTGTAAATGGCAGGTAACACTACATCAAAAAGTGATTGAGAGCAAAGGGTTATCCTTACCAAAAAAATGCAATTACTAAGGGTGGCAAAATATATCGGCATCTATGAATCCTAAGCCCAGGACCAACCTTCCCGTAGACCAATGCGTTGATGCCCATATGGGGCGATCCAGGTCCCATCCACCTCCTCGCTTCCTCTGGCTCTGCCCTCCCCGGCCCCCTGGAGACTCAGGGCTGCCAAGGGTGTAACAGGAAACCTAGTCTGAAACTGACAACTGGCCCAGAGGGGTAGAGAAGTGGAAGGTGAACCCCGGGCCAGCTCTATCCATAGCCGTGGTAAGGTCGGTTATAGATTTATTCATGACTCTTTCTGAACCTCTCTGCAGAAAGGCTTTCCTCCTTTTGGAGCATTTTTGCCAAAAGACTTTGGAAAACCTCAGAACAACATTCCAGAGCCTCTGGATCTGTCTAAGAGAACTAGTATCCATAAATAGTCATAGGAATGAAAATACTGTCCCAGGTTTTGCTGCAGCCGACCCACCTGACCTACGTGAAGACCAGAAGACAGAGTGGGTGGGATCTTTGTAGCTCACCCCACTGCTGCACAGGCTGCTCCAGCTGTCACTCCATAGAAAGAAATCACCAGATACTTTTTACAGGCCTCCTATGTGCAAGGTTCCAGGGGAGCTGTAGTGATAGGGATCGGAGTCTCCTGGCTAATTCCACATGGATAGTAGAACATCAAGGAAGATGGGAGTCATTTCTCTCACCACTAAAATTACTTCTCCCTGACTTTCTGCTGAGTAATGCCTTAGCTTAAGCTGACCTTTATTTCTTTTTTATTCCTTGCTCAGTGGGGGTGAGGGTGGGTAAAAAGTGGGATAATCCATAAATTTGGAAATTCCCCATTCTCCCTGTACATAATTCAAGTGAGCCCATTCATTCAGGCACGCATGCTTTCCACAAATATCTGCTGAACGTCTGGAACATGCTGGAAAATGCTCAAGGAGCTGGCATGGAAGTAGGCATGGAATATTCAAGAACTAGCACTAAGACCTGTATGGCTTGGGTCAACTGGTGGGGAAAATGATGAATTAGATTGGAGAGATCATTGGGGGGGTTTCAGTGGGAGCTGAACATTGAAAATGATCGGCGTGGTTTAGTTTAAATTGTGTGACACAGGGGCGCCTGGGTGGCTCAGTGGGTTAAGGCCTCTGCCTTCTGCTCGGGTCATGATCCCAGGGTCCTGGGATCAAGCCCCACTTCGGGCTCTCTGCTCGGCAGGGAGCCTGCTTCCCTTCCTCTCTCTCTGCCTGCCTCTCTGCCTACTGTGATCTCTGTCTGTCAAATGAATAAATAAAATCTTTAAAAAAAATAAAAATAAAAATAAATTGTGTGACACAGTGAGAGTAAAATACTTTGCACAGTCCCTGGTATACAGCAGGTATTTAATAAATTTGGCTTTACCTGCTCTGTCCTCTCAGCTAATTATGAAGAAATGTTCTCCAACACCCAATGTATAAAACGAGGACCAGTCCCAGTATTTATTTTGTTTAATAGCTGAGCATAAGTTGAATTTTTGGCCACCAGCAAACCTCTATCTTTAATGAACTGTTTGTGAAACCAGAATGACTACAGACCCTCCCCAGTCATGTCCTGCACTGACCAGGTTTGCCATTGTATTAAGGCAAGAGCACACAATCCTTATGATTTCTTTCCTACATGAATCTAACGGTTTGTCAGGCGCAAAGAGATCTCTGCCGAACCCAGAGCTCCCTTGGAGAAGAAGTGTGTGTTGGGGTAATGGGTCATAGAAGTGGGATGGGTGCTCTTCCCAGGAACTCTACTTTTTATTGGACTTAATGACTCTGAAGCCACAAAAAAAAATGCAACACTTGTTCCGGGCACATGAAAATACATGAACCCCACCCACTGAGGCATTTCCAGTAAATTACTGTTTTACTTCCTGAATGAATCACCCCCTGTCATAGAATTTTTTCACTAGACAGTGTAAGACTTCTAGCTAAAGAAGTATGCAATCCTTTTTTTTTTTTCAGAAAACAGAATTTAAGAAATCAAGGAAAATCCCAGAAACTAAAGAAAAGCAAAGCAACAAGATTCTTCCCGACTCGGTAGTGCCATCTGCTGGTGAAGAGGGGAACTGCATTCCAGCCCCGCACTCACCCTCTTCTCCTTGGCGGTGATAATCGCGTCTTTATTCTCCTCTGAAACCAGGACGCAGGTGCTGTAGGAGGACTGGAGCATATTGATCACCAAAGAATTGGATAACACGTCCAATTTCTTCACCTCATCCCCGGTCACATTCACGCTTCCTGCAATTCCATACCTAAAAAGAGGAAAGCCTGAATTAAATCACTAAAGGAATCCAAACTCCAGCAGAGAAGCCCAGAAGCCATTGTATCCCAGCTTTTCCCCTCATGGCTGCAGAGTCTCCAAATTATACAGATTATACAGACCAAGTGTAACATGACTCACAGTGGGGATTCTCAATTTTGCTTCCTTTACACCTCGGGGATATATGGTCCTATCCACTTATTTTTACAAAAACCCTACCCAGAACTCAGTCTTAATAAAACACAAACCAGCATTCGGCAGTGGGAGGAGAAGGGAAAGGGCTAGTTCATAAACTCAGACACATTGCTGTCATTACTGACTCCAACAAATAAAGGCTCATGGCTTTCCAGCCCGGAAATTTCAAGTATCTGTTGATTACCCCAAATAGTGGACCAGTGAGTTGAATGAAAAATAGCCCCGTGACAGCTCTGTGTTCCTTAAGAAGGAAAGTCGGGGACACAATTAACTAGTTTAATTTTGTTCTTCATTGCCATTTCAAGCAATGTAAGAAAAATTCTATCTAGCTTTTTATTTTAGAATATCCATATGCAAGGTCTCCCAGTTCCCACCCTCATGGACAGGATTCTTCTAAAATACCAACCAGATAACTCTGGTCTCACCCTGAGTTCCCAGGTTCCCCACGGTGGACTTGAGGTCCCACCAAGGAAGCCCTGTCCCACTCACCTCATTCAGCCAGTCTCGCCTCCAGAATCCACCAGACACACACTTGCCTTACAGGTACCCCTGAGTTTGCCCTCCTACCCCCACACTCTTCCACACTCATCCCTCTAAAAGTGGAATGGCTATTACCCCGCTCAAGCCTTTTTCATCTCAACAGTGCAAAAGTCCTGTGGCCACCAGCACCCAGCAAACTGTTCCTCTCCTTTTCACCTTCACTCATGGTGTTTCTCCACAGGAATGCTCTCTGCCAACCATCAGCTTCTCACTAGTCTCCCTCCTGATCCCTTCTGGAAGCTTCCTTGGTCCCCCTACATCCCTATCATCTCTCCCTCCCACAACAGTTCATGACCTATTCATGCAAAAACCTTTCCTACTGGACTGTCTGTTTACTGAATGCTAGACTGCTGGCCTACTGTACTGGTTTCCATAGTGCTCAAGGACATAGTAGATGCTCAATACACATTCAATGAATTATGAAGAAGGCATGGCAGGAAAGTAACTTCCCTACTTCTCCTTTATTTAATGCCATTTATTTGTTGAAGGAACCTCAAGTGGTTCTAACAGGTAGCCAGGGTTGAGAACCACTGATCTACCCTCAGCAGGAGACAACTCATTTCCCACCCTCCTTGACTGACAGCCTTCCTCCAGATGCCGTCTACCCTTAACCACCAACAACACCCCTCCTTCCAGAAAGAATGAAAGCTCATTCATACTGAGATCTAATTGTCTGACAACTGCTCCAAGTTAGGTCACAGATGCAAGAGAGCTTTATAACCCACAGGACAATATCTTTTACCATTTTAACTAATACTAAAACTTTACTGACAATTTTGGGGGCACCTGGGTGGCTCAGTTGGTAAGCATCTGCCTTTGGCTCAGGTCATGATCCCAGGGTCTTGGATTTGAACCCCACATTGGGCTCTTTGCTCAGCGGGAAGCCTGCTTCTCCCTCTCCCACTCACCCTGCTTGTGTTCCCTCTCTCACTGCGTCTTTCTCTGTCAAATAAACAAATAAAATCTTTAAGAAAAACGTTACTGACAATTTTTAAATGGGATATTCCACCACTGACAGTAGAAAACCATGAAGATGTTTCCAGAAGAAGCATTCTAGCATTCCCTTCTTCTTACACCCATGAGAGGACCAAAAAAGAAGAAAAAAACCATGAAAATTTCTGATCCCTTTGGCATTCACTAAGTTTGTGCCTAAAAATGTCTTCCCAGAAAAATGAAGCAAAAGAATGAGGGGCTTGAGGTCCCCTAAGTGGGAAGGGACAGAAATATATGGAAGTCTCATTTTCATGAGCAGAATTGCTCCAGGACAGAGTAACCCCCTAGCAATATGAGAAGCAATTCCCTTGCTGTTCCATTGTCCTGTTAATTAATCTCAGCATTTCGTTAGAAAGAAGGAATTTCCAGACAATGGGCTTCTCACACTGCCACTTTGGTGTTTCTTACTGAGGGGCTAGGGAAGGATGTCGTCTGAATTAGCAAGATGTGGGGCTCCTGCCAGCCTGAGGACCCCTGTCTCACCGCCTCTGAGAAAAAGGTGGAGCCTGACATCTTGATTCGGTGGTCTGCACCTGCCACCTAGTGGACAGTCAGCAGCATGGCCCAGCCAGCCGCAAATTTCCTCAAATCTGCACTTGGAACCACTGTAATCATGAGAATTTACTGAGCATTTATTATGGATCTGGCCTTTTTGAAATCTTCATCCCATGGATCCACTAAGCCTTACAACAACCCTGTAAGTTAGGGGCTGTTAGCATCCCCTCCAGTTTACAAATGAGAAACTGAGGTCCCAGCAAGTGTAGATAATCACATGGAAGGAAGAGCCAAGTTCAATGAACCCCCTATTCCTCAGTTCCTGAGTCTACTTCATCTGGACGCTCAACAGCCACAAAGCTAAGAGTTCTGAAGCCGATTAGTACAACCCTACCACAGCCGCCATTGCCTAGCTAAGCATCCTGCAAAGAGGAGAAGCGCATTAAGGTGGGTAGAAAATACAGAAATGTCAGCAAGCAGCGGAGATGCCCAGAAAATGGCTCTAAGCATAGCAGGGCCCATATGCAGGGACAGGTAAAGTCCCTATTTAGTGTCACTCAGCATAGCCCATCACCTCATAGGAGCAGGACAGAGGCAAATGTCTTCACCTCGCATTCAAGAAAGTTCTTAATTGTAGAGCCTGGCCATTATTGCTGGATGACACAATAATACAGTTATAACAATACACAGAGAGTGGGGAAAGGCGATCATAATACATCTTTTATTATTATTATTATTATTTAAGCAGGCTCCACTCCCAGTGTGGAGGCCGATGAGGGTTTGAACTCATGATCCTGAGATCAAGACCTGAACTGAGATCAAGAGTCAGATGCTTAACTGAACGAGACACTCAGGTGCCCCATAACGCTATCAATTTTTTTTTCTGTATTATAAGTACTAAATTGTTAAGAATTAATATTTTAAATTATTAGATTTTGTTATTTCTTTCTGTTATTTCATTTTTGGAATAATAATAATGGGTCCTTTCAACTTTGAGAAGACCTCCAATGGACTTGCTACAAAGAAGATGGAACCCCAGAGAAAGTCAGCTTCTTTTTACCACAGACTTAAACTGGACCCTTGGCTGTGTGGAATTTTATTAAATAAAGGGAAACCTCACTAAAATTGAGTCAGAGGCCAGAAGGGGGAGCCCTCACACCGGACCACTGGAGGTCATTGCCGGAAGTGTCAATTCCAAACCCCAACAGAAGAATCCTCCAGGAAATCATCAATTAATTACAGACTCCTACAAGAAAAGATGTAGGTGGTATCTCCTCCAAGAAATTGACTAGCCCAGCAACTCAGCCAGTAAAAAACCACGTTGGCCCTGAACTCTTGTTTGTCACCAATGGGCTTTCGTTCAAAACAACCCCTGCCAATTTCCTCCTCTGTAAAATAACCTTCTTCTCCTTTGTTAGACCAGCCTATGGTTTTTGGCAGAGCTTACTTGTCCCAGATTGCAAGTCTCTACTATTCCCTAATAAACTCATTTTTGCTGGCAAAATAAACAACTTATTTTTAAGGTCAGCAGCTATGACAGTCAGCAGCTGTAGCATGAACTTGGCCTCATTCTGTGCTTGGAAGGAGTACAGAAGAGAATAAAGTGGAAGAGCGCTCTGCATTCCCTCCTCCTCGACCCAGAACATCCCAGCTTCCTGCACACCACGCAGAGAAGATAAAGAGTCACAGAGAAGAAACAAAAGATTGTCTTAAAAGCAAAAAAGACTCCTTGCCAAAATAAGACTGAAGCTTCAGGGCAGGGAGTTATTTTGTAAATGATTCTTAGCTCCTAGCACGTTGGCAAAGTTCATGGCAATAAAATGCTCTTATCTGCTAAGAGCTAAAGCGAAATCTCAAGTCTTTCTCACTGTTTCTTTGCGCAGCAAGAAACAAATCATGATAATTCAACCTATATTAAATGCAACAAGCCCCTGAGCTGGTCATCATTATAATACATGGCAACTGGAAAAATTACACATTTTTTTTAAAAGAAAAATTCTTTTTTTTTTCCCTCCATACCATCTCTCCCAGTATTTTGTTCCTTTCTTGAAACAAGTCAAGAGCCCTTCATCAGAGACAGAAACTTTAAAAGCACCTTCCCTCCAGACACAGAGGTAGCTTCCCCGAGCACCTGCAGGTTTGCGCATGCCCCCCCCCCCCCATGCCTGAATCCCTGCGTGTCAAGGGCGGGTCTGAGCACCCGCACCTGCTCCCCCCGGACTCACAGGTGGGCCAGGCCGGCCTTGCGCACAGCCGAGGATATGGCTTTGATGGCCGTCAGCATGGAGTTCAGCAGTTGTGTGAGCTCCCCAGTCCCTTTGGCCTGACGCCCCTTTTCCATAACGTAGCGGGTCAGGGTGAGCATGTCCGTTTCAAAGGGGCTTCTGTCCGACATCGTGGCGGGGAACTTTGCAAATCCTTCTTTTCTCCCAGGAAGCCCTGTTTATCTCGAAAGGCTATAGCTCAGTCGGTATCAGAGCTGGTTCCTGCGAGCCCTGCCAGGACCTTTAAGGAAAAAGTGCCCCGACCCACGTGGTTAAGACAACTGGGCAAGCCCTCAAGGAAATCTCTCTTGGCAGGCTGATTTGGAAGGCTGCCAAAGCACCATAAGCGGCTGCAAATAAAATCAGGCAGCCCAGAAACACACACCTCATTTTTCTTGATGATCCCAGGAAGCAACGCTTCAGTAACTGGTGGGAGAAGAGAAATCTAGCCACTTAAAAAAAAAAAAAAAAAAAAATCCATAAAACCCTCTCCTTCCAGGACTCAGGATGCTTTGCATACATCTACTGCAGAACCCAATTCCCCTGTGCCTATGGGAGGCACGCTGGCAGGTAACTTATCTGGGTTATAGGTCAGATGATGAAATAATCCTGGTTCCGCTTAGCCAGGGGTTTGCAAAGGGGGCTTCTTATTTCCAAAAGCACGTGTGACTGAAGGGGTATCCATGATAGATAACCAAATCTAGAAGAAGAAAATTACCCTCCTAGCGCAGTGTCTCACATCAGGGTTGTTTTATCAATTCCTCTAGATTTGCAGTTTCAATTCAAAAATGCTATTTGCTTACTGAAAGGAAACATTACGGAAATATATAAAAAAAAAAGTGAGGGGCACCTGGGTGGCTCAGTCAGTTAAGCGTCTGCCTTCGACTTGGGTCATGATCATAGGGTCCCTGAGATCGAGCCCTGGGATCAAGTCCCCCATGGGGCTCCCTGCTCCGAGGAGGGTCTTCTGCTCCTCTCCCTGCTCGTGCTCTCTCTCAAATAAATAAAATCTTGAAAGAATGAATAAAGAAAAGAAAGAAAGAAAGAGAAACCTCACCACCAGCCCAGCCCCCAACCCACTCTGTAGGACTAACTGGGTTGGTGGGGGGTCTATATGGGTCATAGGCACTGGTGGGGGCCTGCCTAGGGTGGACCAAGAAGGTTCTGTAGGGGCACACACACCTGGCACTGAGTCCCAAGCTAGTTAGTTACCTGCTAGATGTCCCCGGGAAGTTTCCTGAATCCTGTTTTCTCTCTTATAAGTGGGAATAGCAGTAAAACATCTACCTTATAGAGTCATTGTCAGGGTTAAAAACAAAAAGATGAGCCTGGCACATAGTAGATACTTAGTACCTCTGAGCTATTATAGATATATATAACTATTTTAGATGTATATTTTTTAGATGTGTATTTAATAATTACGTGTACCTATGGTTTAGATGTATATATGACTATTGTTAGAGTTTTTATTTTATTTTTGTTGTTGTTAGAGTTTTTAGATGTATATTAACTATTATGTATATATAACTATTTTAGATGTATATGAACTATTATGTGTACATATATAACTCCATTTTGCAAAATAGAATATGCACATTGCTCTGTCGAATATACATGAAGACGCTGCAATGGAATTTTTTTCTGACAATTAATTCAGTCAGAATGTGTTTAGCTGTAAGCAAGAGAAAACTCAGACGACTTGGATATGCGGGAGTTTATTTTTCTCATGTTTTCTCATGAGTTCACTAGGAGGTGGCTGCTGGCATTTATTTAGCTACTCAGAGTTTCCATGAGGAGCCCCTCTGTCTCTTCTGTTGTCCTTGGTCAGCTGGCTTCTGCCACCAAGCTAAGACACCTCAAGAGCACAAAATGGCAGCCACCGTTCTGAACATCTAGCCCACACTGAAGACCCAAAGAGGGGAGAAGGGCGCTCCCATCACATCGGTTGCCTTTTATTAGAAAAGAAGTATTTCCCCAGAACACTCTCCCCCGCCCTCTCCCTACACACACACCAGTGGACTTCTGCCTACATAGCTTTGACCAGATTTGTGTCATATGAGGACCCCTTGCTATGGAGGTTGAGCACTGGTATTCCATGGACCAGCCAATCTCAAGTGGCTGCCATAGCAAAACATCTCAGAAATACACATCCATGTTGGTACACAGAGATATACTGCAATCCAATGTGTGGACTGTTTGATGATTCTGGAAATGTTCACTCTCGAAACAATGTTTCAACGAGCTTCCATATCTTTGTGCACCTGCTTGTGTGAGCCTTTAGTAAGATACAGCTGTGGATACCTGCTCTGTCAGAACACTTTAATTTTGACACCACCATCTAAACCAGAAAGCTCTCTTTTTTTTCTGCGAGCTTCGGGAAATGGTGAGAACTATGGAGGGAACCTTCTTTACTTGCCGTGTCATGTTGCCATTAACGAATAACAAGTTTTGTCTGATCAACAATAATTCTTCTGACACGTCTATAGGAGGAGATGTAGCCGGGTGTAAGGAGTCCTGGGCCAGTAAGTGAGTACAAGAGAAAAGAGTATCCTGGTTATTGGTTTCCAGATCTCCTTTGAAGTACAACATTGTCATCAGAGGATTTCCCACGTGACGGTGCGAAAGGATGCCAAGTCAGCGGGCCTTCACATCTTCCCTGGAGAAAGGATTATGTCTATGCACACTAACACCGCTTCATGAATATTTATAGCAGCTCTATTTATAATGGCAGAGACTGCAAACCCAAGTGCCCCTCAGTGAATGGATAAACAAACTGGGGTAGAGCCGTAAAATAGACTAGAGTTCAGCAATAAAAAGGAACAAACCTATTGCATGCAGCCCCAGGACGAATCTCAAAGACACTGTACTAAGTGAAGGAAACCAGTCTCAAAGATTACATGTGGTATGATTCCACTTACATTTTTAGAAAACAAAATTAAGTATAAAGAGAACAATTCCATAGTTGCCAGGGCCTACAGGTGTGGGGAGTGTCAAGACAAGGACTGTTGCCTGATGGGACTGTTCCTATCCGAATTATGGTGATGGCAATTTGGTTTTTTTGTTTTGTTTCATTTTGTTTTTTAAGATTTTATTTATTTATTTGACAGACAAGTAGGCAGAGAGGCAGGCAGAGAGAGAGCCAGGGAAACAGGCTCCCTGCTGAGCAGACAGCCTGATGTAGGGCTCGGTCCCAGGACCCTGGGATCATGACCTGTGCCGAAGGCAGAGGCTTCAATCCACTGAGCCACCCAGGTGCCCCAGTGACGGCAATTTGAATCTATACGTGTGTTAATCTCAAATAGCTGTACACTTTTTAAAAAATTCATATTACTATAGAACAAATACAAAATGGATCATGGACAGTCTGCAAACTGTACCAGTCCATGACAAAGTTAGTAGAAAAATTGAAAGTATTTAGAAATTTCTATAGCAATTGTCCTATGTTGTATTTGCTCTGTCTGTATTAAAATATTATTTAAATCTAGCAATAAGGGGCGCCTGGGTGACTCGGTCAGTTAATCATCTGCCTTTGGCTCAGGTCATGATCTCAGGGTCCTGGAATCAAGCCCTGCATCAGGCTCCCTGCTCAGTATGGAACCTGCTCTTCCCTCTCCCTCTGCTTCTCTCCCTTGCTCTCTCTCTCTCTCTGGCTCTCCATCTATCTCTCAAAAAAATAGTGAAATCTTTAAAAATAATAATAAATCTAATAATAAAATGTAATTTAAATTTAAATGAAATTACAATCGAATACTAAACAATCAGGGACTGCATTTTATATGTAATTGTTTTTTATTTCATTTTTCCAGGTTTTGGGGTTTGTTTTTTTTTTACCACTATAACAATTTTTTAAGCACACAGTGCAGTGGCATCAAATACATTCACAGTCTGCTGCTGTGACCTCAGCTGAAACTCTGCTTAAAGAATAACTCTCTTCTTTGGCCTTTCCTGTAATTCTTTCTGTTTTATAAAAGTATATGTTAGTTGGGGCGCCTGGGTGGCTCAGTGGGTTAAGCCGCTGCCTTCGGCTCAGGTCATGATCCCAGAGTCCTGGGATCGAGTCCCGCATCGGGCTCGCTGCTCAGCAGGAAGCCTGTTTCCCTTCCTCTCTCTCTGCCTGCCTCTCTGCCTACTTGTGATCTCTCTCTGTCAAATAAATAAATAAAATCTTTAAAAAAAAAAAAAAAGTATATGTTAGCAAGATTGGAAGTGAAACCAACCAACCAGTACCTCGAGGCAAACTCCCAGAGAAGCTCTGCGCCCAGGCACACGCCCATGTTAAGAATACGCAGAAGACTGGAGACCTTGGAGATGGAGGAGGGAGTGGTATTGGCTAGTGTCGTTTGTAAGCGGTCAGTGACTCATCCACAAAGGGAACAGGGGAGGGTCTGCTATTTGTGCCACCACCTGGCCCTGGCTGATAGCTGGATGCAGCGATCACACCCCTTTTGCAGCTACACTTAAATGTTACAAGTTCGAGTTACCCAGCGGTCTAAAATTGCAACTGATGACCTTTCAGCAAATGCCAGAGTTCCTTCAGGGCACACAACAGGGTGGAAACAGAGCAGCCATGGTGGAAGCTGGCAGAGAGGGAGAGCGGTACCCAGCTCTCATTTAGCTCAGTGCCACTGATCTGCCAGTGACCCCAAAGCTGCCTGGAGCCTCGCTCTGCTTGATGGTGGATGCTCACAGCCCTGAGTCTGAGTACGGACAAGCAGACCCTCCTGACAGTCGAGGCAATCTCGCTCTTGCATCAGGATCTGAAGACAAGGATCTGGAATGTGACTCTAGAGGATCAACCAAGGGACACTTCTTCGTTAGCAAAACCCTGCTAAGAAGATTTCCATTCATTCCCCATGTAATCCCAACATATGGGGTTGCTTTTTAAGGTGTCAATCAGAGAAGATTTTATTATAAGAAACAGTGCCATCAGGCAAAAAAGAAGAAAAAAAAAAACACGATTGTGGCAAAATGTTTAAAAATGTGCACACATTTGCCCCTGTAGGACTGTAGTGTTTGCTGTGTATCCGAGTGGAACACCAAGGCCGTTGTAAGCTGTTCCACATGGAGAATCTGGTTGTTTTTTTAAGATTTGAATTTATTTATTTATTTGTTTGTTTGTTTGACAGAGAGAGACATAGGGAGAGAGAGAACATAAGCAGGGGGAGTGGGAGAGGGAGAAGGAGACTCCTGGCTGAGGGGGGAGCCTGATGCAGGCTCTATCCCAGGATCCCGGGATCACAACCTGAGCCAAAGGCAGAAGCCTAACGACTGAGCCACCCAGGCACCTCGGAAATCTGATTGTTTGGGGGATCACCCTATTTTTTCTCACACACCAGTGAAATCAGCTTAAGCTTTAACTTTGCAGGATAAAAGAAAACAAAGATGGGAAATCAAGAATCCAATTTCTACTCTTCTGTAATATACTAAGTCCATTTTTCAGTGCATAAAAACTATATGGGAAAGTGCTATATACATTCTTCAAGTGGAAAAAACAAAGTTAAAGTGGAACGAGCCCATGTTAGAGCTATTTTTTAATTCAGTGGTAACTGCTGTGCTTTTTACTCTTATTCTCATCATGCTATGCATTTTTTAAAAAACATTTTAAGACTTGGGATGCCTGGGTGGCTCAGTCAGTTAAGCATCTGCCTTCAGTTCAGGCCATGATCCCAGAGTCCTGGGATCGAATCCGACATGGGACTCCCTGCTCAGTGGCAAGCCTGCCTGCTTCTCCCTCTGCTGGTTCTCCCTCTGCTGGTTCTCTCTCTCTCTCTTTCTCTCTCTCTCTCTGACAAATAAATAAATAAAATCTTAAAAAATTAATTTTAATGAACTATTGGGACTTCATCAAGATCAAAAGCTTTAGCACAGCAAAGGAAACAGTTAACAAAACCAAAAGACAATGGACCGGATGGGAGAAAATATCTGCAAACGACGTATCAGATAAAGGGCTAGTGTCCAAAATCTATAAAGAGCTTAGCAAACTCAACACCCAAAGAACAAATAATCCAATCAAGAAATGGGCAGAAGACATGAACAGACCTTTCTGCAAAGAAGACATCCAGATGGGTGCCTGGGTGGCTCAGTTGGTTAAGCATCTGACTTCAGCTCAGGTCATGATCCGGGAATCCCGGGATCAAATCTCACATCGGGCTCCCTGCCCAGCAGGGAGTCTGCTTCTCTTGCTGACCTCTCTCCTCTCATTCTCTCTCTCGCTCTCTAATAAATAAGTAAGAAAAATATTTGGGAAAAAGAAAAAAGAAGACATCCAGATGGCCAACAGACACATGAAAAAGTGCTCCACATCACTCGGCATCAGGGAAATACAAATCAAAACCACAATGAGATACCACCTCACACCAGTCAGAATGGCTAAAATTAACAAGTCAGGAAATGACAGATGCTGGCGAGGATGCGGAGAAAGGGGAACCCTCCTACACTGTTGGTGGGAATGCAGCTGGTGCAACCACTCTGGAAAACAGTATGGAGGTTCCTCAAAAAGTTGAAAATAGAGCTACCTTATGGCCCAGCAATTGCACTACTGGGTATTTACCCTAAAGATACAAACGTAGTGATCCGAAGGGGCACGTGCACCCGAATGTTTACAGCAGCAATGTCCACAATAGCCAAACTATGGAAAGAACCTAGATGTCCATCAACAGATGAATGGATAAAGAAGATGTGGTATATATCTACAATGGAATACTATGCAGCCATCAAAAGAAATGAAATGTTGCCATTTGCAGTGATGTGGATGGAACTAGAGGGTATTGTGCTTAGTGAAATAAGTCAATCAGAAAAAGACAACTATCATATGATCTCCCTGATATGAGAAAGTGGAGATGCAATGTGGGGGGTTTGGGGGGTAGGAAGGGAGGGAGACAAACCATGAGAGACTCTTAATCTCACAAAACAAACTGAGGGTTGCCAGGGGAAGGGGGTAGGGAGAGGGTGGTGGGGTTATGGACATTGGGGAGGGTACCTGTACCCCTGGGGCTAATAATACATTATATGTTTATTAAAAAATTAAAAATAAAAATAATTAATTAATTGATTGATTAATTGATTTTAAGACTTTGGGGGTTTTTTTCTTAAAGATTTTATTTATTATTTGACAGACAGAGATCACAAGTAGGCAGAGAGGCAGGCAGAGAGAGGAGAGAAAGCAGGCTCCCCGCGGAGCAGAAAGCCCGATACGGGGCTCGATCCCAGGACCCTGGGATCATGACCTGAGCCGAAGGCAGAGGCTTTAATCCACTGAGCCGCCCAGGCGCCCCCAAGACTTTGGGTTTTGGGGGGTTTTTTAGAGCAGTTTAGGTTTACAATAAAGTCAAGAGGAGATGCGGAGATTTCCCTTTTCTCGCTGCACCCTACACATGCACCGCCCCTGTTACCAACATCACTCACCAGAGTGATACATTTTTTCTTTCTTTCTTTTTTTTTTTTTAAAGATTTTATTTATTTATTTGTCAGAGAGAGAGAGAGGGAGAGAGAGCAAGCACAGGCAGACAGAATGGCAGGCAGAGGCAGAGGGAGAAGCAGGCTCCCTTATGAGCAAGGAGCCCGATGTGGGACTCGATCCCAGGACGCTGGGATCTTGACCTGAGCCAAAGGCAGCTGCTTAACCAACTGAGCCACCCAGGCATCCCAGAGTGATACATTTTTTTACAAAGAATGACCTTCATTGACACATCACAATCACCCAAGGCCCGTAGTTTGCCTTAGGGTTCACTCCTGGTGTTGCATATTTTATGGGTTTAGACAAACATATAATGACATAGATCTATCATCATGATATCATACAGAGTATTCTCACTGCCCCAGAAATCCTCTTTGCTCCGCCTGTTCCTCTCTCTCCCCATCCCCCTCCCCCACCCCTCACCCCCCCCACGCTGACCTCTGCCAACCACTGATCTTTTTACTACTCCCATTGTTTTGCTTTTTCCAGAATATCATATAGTTAGAATCATACACCATGCAGCCTTTTCATTTTGGCTTCTTTCTCTTAGAAATACACATCTAATTTTCTTCCATGTCCTTTCATGGTTTGATAGTCCATTTCTTTTAATCACCGAATAATATTCCATTTTCTGGGTGGACCACAGTGTGTTTATCCATTCACCCACTGAAGGGCATCTTGGTTGCTTCCAGGTTTTGGCAATGATGAATTAAGCTGCTCTAAATGAATTTCTGCAGATTTTTGTATGATTTTTGTATGATGTATGATGATTTTGTATGATGTAAGCTCCCTTGGGTAAGTATCAGGTCCTGTGATGGCCGGGTCATACGGTGAGCGTGTTCAGTTTTTCAAGAAAACTGCCAAGCTGACTCTCAGAGTGGCTGTACCACTTGGCATTCCCACCAGCAGTTAAAGCTCCTGTTTCTTCACATCCTCATCAGCATTTGGTGTTGTCAGTGTTCTGAATTTGGCCATTCTAAAAAGTATGTAGAGGTGTTCCTTTAATTTGCATTTCCCTGATGACATATGACGTGGAGCATATTTTTGTATGCTTATTTGCCATCTGAGTATTTTCTTTGGCGAGATGTTTGTTAAGGTCTTTGGCCCTTTTTTAAGCAGTCATTTCCTTATTGGGTTTTTAAGAGTTCTTTGTATGTTTTTGGGTAACGATGCTTTATTAGATGTGTCTTTTGCAAACATTTTCTCCCAGACTGTGACCTGTCTTCTCATCCTCTTGACACTGTCTTTCACAGAGCAGTTCTTCCTCTGCATGAATCCTGCCTTATCAATTACTTCTTTCATGGATCAGGTCTTTGGTGTTGTATCTAAAAAGTCATTACCATACCCAAGCTCATCAGGTTTTCTCCTATATTATCTTCTAAGAGTTTTGGGGTTTATATTTTGCCCTACGATGCATTTTGAGTTAGTATTTGTACTGGGTATAAGATCTGTGTCTAGATTCACTTTGTGCATGTGGATGTCTGGTTGTTCTAACATCGTTTGTTCAAGAGACTATCTTTGCTCCATTGTATTCCCTTTGCTCCTTGGTCAAAGATCAGTTGACGATATTTATGAGGGTCTATTTCTGGACTCTCTATCCTGTTCCATTGATCTCTTTGTCTGGTCTTTCACCAATACCACACTGTCTTACTCTAGATTTTAAAAAATACCTTATTTACTTGTTCATTTATTAGAAAGAGAGAGCAAACAAGAGCAGGGTGAGGAGCAAAGGGAGAGGGACAAGCAGACTCCACACTGAGCATGGAGCCCAATGGGGAGCTTGATCCCACAACCCCAAGACCATGACCCGACCAGAAATCAAGTTGGCCGCCCAATTGACTGAGCCACCCAGGCTCCGTTAATTTCTGTAGACTTATAGAAGTCTTGTAGTTGGGTAGCTAAGTCCTCCAACTATGTTTTTCTCCTTCAATATTGTGTTGGCTATTCTTTTTTTATTTTATTTTATTTATTTATTTGACAGACAGAGATCACAAGCAGGCAGAGAGGCAGACAGAGAGAGAGGAGGAAGCAGGCTCCCTGCCGAGCCCTGTGTTGGCTATTCTTTTGTCTGCCCATATAAACTTTAGAACTAGTTTGTCAATATCCATAAAATAACTTTCAGAATTTTGTTTTGGTTGCATTGAATCTATAAATCAAGTTGGGAAGAACTGACATTTGACAATATTGAGTCTTCCTATCCATGAACATAGAGTAATTCTCCATTGATTTAATTCTTTGATTTCATGCATCAGAGTTTTGTAGATCTTGTATTTTGTTAGATTTGTATGAGTTTCATTTTGTTGGGTGCTCCCTCTGGAGCTCTGGGATGAATCGTCTAGCTTCTGGTGGCTGTTGGCATTCCTTTGTTTCTTTGGCTTGTGGACACATCAGTCTAGTCTCTGCTTCCATCTTCACACTGCATTCTCTGTGTCTCTTAGAAAATCGCGTTATCGGGGCGCCTGGGTGGCTCAGTGGGTTAAGCCGCTGCCTTCGGCTCAGGTCATGATCTCAGGGTCCTGGGATCGAGCCCCGCATCGGGCTCTCTGCTCAGCAGGGAGCCTGCTTCCTCCTCTCTCTCTGCCTGCCTCTCTGCCTGCTTATGATCTCTGTCTGTCAAATAAATAAATAAATAAAATCTTTAAAAAAAAAAAAAAAGAAAGAAAATCGCGTTATCATTCGATTATGGACCCACCCAGGTAATCCAGGATAATCTCACCTCAAATTCCTTAATTCAGTCTGCAGAAGATCCTCTAAGTAAGGTAATGTTCATAGGCTCTAAGGATTTGGATATGGACATGGCATTGGCGGGTTAGGGTGGAGGGAGTAGCAACAGGTTGCCACAATAATCATTCTGAAATTTTGAGAACCAATGATGCTCATCTGGAGTTTCTACCCCCTTCCTGGTCACAGGGTGTCCCATTACCCAGTGGCTTAGTATGGTGGCAAAGCCAGGCCAGCCAGGTGCTTCAGGTCAAACTGGACTTAGCTTTTGGTGACAAACGAAACAGCAAGCATGTCATTGTGTAGAAACTCCTCTGCTGATATACTTTAAAATATTTAGAATTTAAGGGGTGCCTGGGTGGCTCAGTGGGTTAAAATATTTAGAATTTAGGCTTATGTCCTGGCATGATTTTAACTTGGAACTTGAGCTATGGAACCTCTAGGAACCAAAGTGAGACCTGTAGCTGGCAGCAGGGAGGCCTGGGGAAACTTTACAAACCCTGCTGATGCTGTTACTGAGGAATCTAATAGAAAATCCCGATGAATGGTGAAAAGGGGGTGTTTTCCTTTGCAAAGAGAATACTATGTGTTTTAATAGTAGGACTGAGCTTCCATTTTAGGGACAGCAGGACACATGGAGCCTTAGATCCAGCAGACCTGAGTTCCCGCCACACCACCTTGTAATGCTCAGTGAACACTCTCCCTTAGTCCTCATCTGTGAAGGGCATCTCAGCATTTCCAAGGTCAAATCCAGATTTGAGATTCCACAAATCATCAGAGAATTACTGTTCATGCTGCTGATTCTTTAAGTCTCTGACTATCTTCCTCAGTGTTAAAAAAGACTGGATGCATCCATCCACAGCGAACACCAACAAATACCAGTTGAAAACTCTGAAACCAATGGCCTCATCCAAAGTCACCACATAGAACATACGAACGGTACAGCAAAGTTATCTGTGATTTTGGTTTCATTGTGGCACTGAGTAAGGGAGTATCATTTCCCATCCAGCTCTCTTAACAGTAAGAAATGGCTCCCAGACCACCACATCTCCCCCACTGCTTTTAGAACCAGGAGTTACAACAAAGCTACAAGGTGGTTAAAAATCCAAAGGTGCGGGCGCCTGGGTGGCTCAGTGGGTTAAGCCTCTGCCTTCAGTTCAGGTCATGGTGTTAAGGACCTAGGATCAAGGCCCACATTGGGCTCTCTGCTCAGCGGGGAGCCTGCTTCCCCTCCCCTCCCACTCTGCCTGCCTCTCTCTGCCTCCTTGTGATCTGTCAAATAAAAAAAAAAAAAAAAATCCTAAAAAAAATATATATATATATTGTAAAAGAGCTACTTTAAAAAAATCCAAAGGTCCTTTTTGAGTTCTGGAGACTTGAGGCCTAGACATAGGTAGAGTTGGAAAAATATTGGCTTTAGGTGCAGTCACTGGACAAAAGCCCATCCAATGCTTAACATCAAACCAAGTTTCCCATTAGAAAACACTAAATTAGCAGGGACTGGAGGAAAGAAAGATTTACACATATACATATTTAAACTCACTATATAAACATACTGATACATTAAATATACTTGATTTAAAATATTGTTAAACCTGATTAATGTATTAATTTGTATTTCCTATCTATGTAGATATATATGTATGTATCATTTGTCCAAATCTAGAGCTCAAAAAATTCCAGATGCTTAACATGTAACCTGCTTGGCCATTTTAGCCCAGGGTAGGCTGAGAGAGAAACTGCTTATATGGAGACTCTAGCGAGAACTATACTAGCTTGCAACGAATTTCCTTGAATCTTGTTTTTATGCGCTTTTTCCTTATGGTCATTAGGCCTTAGGAATGCCTAGGCTTTGCAGTCAACCACTGAGTAAGCAAGGCTTCCCTTGCGACTCAGAGGGTTGCACCCACATGTGAGGCCAACAGGCCATAAATGGGCAGCCCTTTACTTCTCACTGTCCAGTGCCCAGGAAGGTGTGAACATCTCCGCCCAGGTTAGCTCTGCGTGCTGACCTCAACAGCAACACGCAGCAGACGCAATACAGTAACTGTTCCCTGGCCAGAGGCCGCTCGCTGGCTGGAGACCTTGGGCAAGTAACTCCCCCTCTCCATCTTTGGGGGAGATAGTACCCAATTCCGAAGGTTCTTGTAAGAATTAACCGCGTTATCTAATGGGTGGGGCATTCGCTGTTGTTATCCTTACTGCTATTTGACACCAAGCAGGATTTTTTTTTTTTTTTTTTTTTTTTTTTTTTTTTTTAGGAAAAGAAATGTTTGTTTCTCCCCATCCACTCAAAATACGCCCTCAGCAGCATTACTGGGATAGGAAGACAGCACCAGGCACGACACTGCATTTGATAGTGAAAATACCCATGCTTTTTATTTCTGCTGTCTAGGACTGTGGATGTAGTCAGAAAGGGGCAGCACTGTGCAAGACGAGAGGTCCAAGATAAATGGCGATTCTTTTTTGTGCTGGCAAGGCCAGGTCTTCATCTGGCAGCGTGCTTCTTACAGATCTCCAGGAACTCCTTCACGTCTTCAGGCGACCCCAAGATGACTGGCGCCCTCTGGTGGATGTCAGTGGGAACAATATCCAGTATAGCTTCCTTCCCAGTGGTAGCCAATCCTCCCGCCTTCTCCATGACGTAGGCCATTGGGTTACCTTCGTATAGCAGTCTCAACTGGGGGGAAAAAACAAGCAAACAAACAAAAAGCCAAGAGCAACACGCTCACACCAGCAATTACTAAATAGAATAAGGGATGCACTCTGTAGCCAACTAGTACAGAGCTGGTCGGAGTTTCCAAGGTAACCGATATTCTCCCTTTCCGTCTTTGAGGTTCTAACAGTCCTCACCCTCACTCTGAAGGCTGCCTCTTAAGACCTAATGCTTAATTTAACCACTTGGTTGAATTAAGCCATTCATCAAGCCATAGCCAACAATAGAATGTCTTATGCAAACGTTGAGAAAGACCACCTGGACTCAGGACTGAATGACATTTTGGCAGAACTAATGGTTCCCTTCTCTTTATAGCACGGAAACTGGACCTAATGAGTGACTGTGTGTTTTGGATGGAGCTTTGCCTATTCTAAAAGCATTAAACGTCCATGGTAGTGTCTGGCTGCAGACATCTGGAATGCAGATTGGCTCCTCCAAACAGTGTAATATTGTTTGCAAACCTGTACACATTCATTTTACAATTCTCCGAAGGCTTCAGGGTTGGGATTTAGTTTGTTATCCATCTTGGCATTTACTTTAAATATTAACTTTTTTATTATCTGCATTTTCATGCAGTCTGCCTACTGAGGAGACAGCTTCTCACAGGTGTTTCCTGGCTGTATTTGCATACAGGTGTCATGGCCAGATTTGCAAAATAGGGCGGAAAAAAGGAGGAACCTCAGTATGTGCGTTAAAACAATTTTTTGAGGCATTAAGGAAAGCACTATAGAGTAGGCTAATCACACAGCTTGAGAGTCCCGAGGTGGTGATGGCAAGAGCAGTGGTTTAAGTAAATAAGACGGCCTTCAATGACCTTCCAACGACTGTACACAGACACGTGAATGTTATCTGGAATATACACATTTCTATCTGTATCTTGAAGGGATTATTGTTCCCATTCCTTCTCTCACATACTAAAAAAAATAAAAGACAATCTATTGGGGAAAGCAAAGGGACAGTATTTGGGAAGGAAAGACTCTATCACAGAGAAGACGAAGTGGGCTGTCCCTTAGCCAGCGTACGCAAGCAGAGCCCCCAACCCCAGCCTCCACCCCAGCTCCCACGGCTTCACGACACAGTGGGCATTTATCAGCGCAGTTGCTGGTGAACAGCTCACCTGGAAGCTCTAGGTTTCCCCAGAGATTCTTTCCTTCCCTAGGAAGGTATCGTTTCCAAGCAGCCCATGTCAGCTCATTAGTTATTTCTATTTAACGCCTTTTGAAAGCTATCAAAGGAAACCTCTATTTAGATACATACTTTATTTTCTGCCTTGGTAATGAAGCTGAACGGTTTCATTTCACACTGTGAATGGCATTCCTTTTGCCCAAGCCCCCCAGTGGAAGCATCCATCCTGACCATAACACTGTGATGTGGCTTTAGTGATGGAAGGGCTCTCCCCGGACCATTTCCCACTGATTATCACCTGCCTTTAAGACAACCTCCAATCTAGAAATGATGCCCCAGACATCCTCCGCATCGTACTACCGAGTTTAACAGCAATGTCACAGCTCCTCTCTCTCTCTTTCCAAGTCAAATCCCCTATGCTACAAAATGGACCCCACTGCTTCTCAACCACTCTTCAGGGTATCTGATTACCTTTCCATTGGGGCTCTTCTTGTTCGCGGGGTACAGAAAGATCCCTCCATAGACCAGGGTGCGGTGGACATCAGCCACCATGGAGCCCACGTACCTGGCACCGTAAGGGGCTGTGTTGTCCTGCAAGGTGAAGACCAGCAATAATTAGGGGTATGGAAGAAAGTGTGTGTGTCCTCTCTGTTCATCCAGTTCAACGATCATTTAAAGAGCACCTACCATGTGCGCGTTTGGAGCTGTGCCAGGAAATGTGATGAAAATCCTGAGCCCCACATGCAGAGACAGATAGCCTCTTACACATCTAATATGCTCAAATTAACATGCAGAAGCCTCCAGGAGGTGGTTGATTCTGACTACCGGGTGAGGACAGACATCACAAACCCTGCCGGCTGAGGAGGACTTTGCCAAGCTAAGGAGCTGGGCCAGGGGGTGGAACTGTCTGAGCAAAGCCTGCAACCCACAGGCACCCGCTGTCTACCTGGGACCTGGGGCCTGGGGAGGAAGCTGGTGCACTGCATGGGCCCAGGTTCAGGGGCAATGCAGGCCAAGGTAGGAGAAGAGAGAAGCAAGAGGGAGAGCGTGCCTCGGGCCAGCCCAGAGGCCCCGAATGTCATCCTAACAAGGTCTGGGCTTCCTCCTCGTCACACAGTGGCTTTCAATGGCCTTGAGTAGTAGAACAATGAATCAGATGTTCCTACAAAGAACAGGCTCTGTGAACAACAATTTCCTCTCTTTGTATTCGGTGATTTGTAACCTCTTCAGAAAGTACCAAGATGGACACGCTCAGTCTTGAGACAGCTGCTAGAAATCCATCGGCCACCCCGGGGAAGGAACCTCGGTTCAAGAACTATGTTCTGTACCATCTGAAATCAGGGACCACAGAAATGGAAATGTTTTACTGCCATGGGTTCATTCATCTGGCTGACCTCGTTTTCTGATTTTCTTCTGCCAGGAGAAAGCAGTAGAAGCTGCAACAGACCCTCTTGACTTTTGACATCCAAGAGCAGGAGTTCCAGTCCCCAGGACAAGGTGGAAACCTCACCATGGGGTCAGTGCACAGCGGACTCCAAGCTCTGGCCATTCCTGCCACCTGTAGCCTCCAGGGTAAATCATGAACCAACAGATTCCTACGTAACTTACCGGGGCCTTCCACACAGCCCTCACTTACCGAGGGAAACTTCTTCCTCTGGACATACTCCATGACAGCAGGATCAAATTCCCTGGCATAACCCTCATTGATGCTGTAGATGTTCCCTTTCTTCTTGATTTTCACATCTTTGTCCACCAAAATAAACTCTCCAATAGCCTGAAAAAAGGAAGGAGATGGAGGTGATGAGCCAGGCCTGTGTGGGGGCGGGGCAGGTGCCCCCGAGGCTGCAGGCAGAGGGTGTGGCTTCTCCGGACCCTGGGACACTATCCCTGGCCTGCCACTCCACAACTGTGAACAGGCCCAAGGAAGAGACAGCGGGCAAAAAAGGAAAACAGGAGGAGAAAAGAGGCTCCGCAGATGTTGTCAAGTGATGGAAACCTTTTGACTTGCCTTTCAAATGTGAAACGAGAAAGAAAACAGATGAAGGGGGGGGCAGAAATACATAAACAGCAGAAATACATGAACAGCAGCAAAACCTGAGGAAGAATAAGCATTGTGTCCACTCATGTGGAATTTAAGAAGCAAATGAGCGAAGGAAAAAAAAGAGACAAACCAAGAAACTCTCTTAAGTGCAGAGAGCTGCTGGTGACCAGATGTGGGGGGGGCATGGTGGGGGGAGGACGGGACAGGAGCAGGGATTAAAAAGTACACTCATCATGAGGAGAAAATAATAATAATAAAATAACAGAAAATAAACAGCTGTGCCCTCAAGGCGGGGAAGGGGGAGAAAATGTGTGTGCAAAGCAATAGACCATTTTGCAAAAACAAAACAAAACAAAACGAACCAACTGTGGTGGGCACGGGAGTCACACCAGCGTTTCCCTTCTGTGTGCTACCACAGGAAAGAATCCGGAGTGTGGACTCACAGCCTCTCTTAACTCCATCCAGGTGCTCTTGCTCGGGATCTGCAAAACATCTCTCAGAACTCAGTCCTGCCACCAAGTTCCGCCGAGCTGATGCCTTCAGGGCTGAGGGGCTTTAGAGGAGACTGGAATCTGGGGAGAGTGTGTCACCTAACTCCTGCTGCTCTGGACTGAGGACAGTTTGGGGTTCCCATGTGCCCTTGAAGCTCTGCCTTGGTTGGGAGGGGGCTGCACCCAGCAAACAAGAGTTAAGAAGAAAGAGGTGCCACACACCTCTCCTGAGCCATTTACCCCCATCGCAGAGAGTGCTTCCTGCAGGTTGGGACTATGATCTAGAGAGGGAGGGAGAGGGGACAGACAGGAGGAGGACAAGGAGGGTAGGAAGGAGGATGGAGGAGGAGGAGAAAAAGGACACTAGAATTAACAGCAGCCCTTGAAAGGTTTCACATGAGTAATTTTTTTTTTTTTATTTCTAAATATTCTGACCGCAGTTCTGTAGAAACGTTTTTTTATAATCAGAAAACTAGGTATCTTTACAAAAGTAGTGTCGAAAGCCAACCATCGCACAATGGGTGCTGCAGGGGTCCCAAAACTGTGCTCCCCCAAGACGGCCCACCCTGGCACCCAGCCAGAGCATCCAAGATGTGAAGGAGCAGAGTCTCCTGCACATGCAGACAAGAGCCTGAAAGCCTTCTGAGAGTTCAAGCCTGCTGGAGATGCAGAGAGCTGCCTCCGTCTTTGGAGCAGAAACCGCCAGCCAAAATTAAAAGAAAGTGCTGAGGGGGTCCAAGGTTCGCCCCCAGGCAGGGGCCAGCGGTGGGCTAATGAGCAGTGGCCCCAGCAGGGGACTATTACAGCAGACCTGCGCTGTTCTTCCAAAACACTGTGGAGCCATTACGTCTCAGGACGGCCAAAGCCCATTATGTACACAGAAACAAACGGACTCCCAGACACACCAGTCTACGACCTGGAAAAGATTTCATTTCTTCTACACGTCTACCAACTCGAAGGGAACAGAGAAGTCACCAGAAGAATGCCTGGGGAAGCAGTAAATCTTCGGCAAACCAGTACATCTACAGACTTCAGTGATTCCAGAAACAGTACACTGGACTCAGGGTGAACTTTGCTCTGGTGCTACCACTGTGTTCCCCTGAGGTAGCTCCATTTGGAGGCTTAATCTAGTGTTGTTCCCCTACCCTTGTTTATTTATTAAACGCTGGTACTTCCAAGGAGCCAAAGTCCAGTTGTGCAAGAGTACAGGGGGCCAAGGCAGCCTACATCCTCATCGCTATGACCTGCCACATACGCAAAGCCTAGAGCTACCTGTCTCCTGCCAACTCCTGCCGTTGTCTGTCTCCCGCCAGCTCTGTGTACCCTATGTTCAGTGTGTCCACAAAAAGCACCCCGTTAAGGTCTCATTACTGTCCTAGGAGGACATGTCTAAAACTAAAATTGTTTATAAACCCAGTTCTTTTCCCTTTGGGGCATTGAATCAAGTTCATGATGAACATGCCCATGTACTGAATTCTATGTTCAATGGGAGGTTGACTTGGGCCAAATAGTCAAAGTGTTTCTGCAATTCATTGGCTCCGCTGAAATTATCATCTACCTGAGTAACTCCAAGTAACAGACACATGGGAAGAAATTGCCCATAAATTCCAGCTGTTAATGAAGATTGTTCACGGCACCCTGGGCTCCTCTCCACTAAGTAGCTTTTCTCTATCACGGGAAATGAGGACTTATCCTCATTTCCTTTATTTTCTCTTCCTTGAGTTTATCAGAGCCTCATCAGGCGTTCACAGAGCCTTCATGGCGTACCCACAACAGCCACTGATCTGGTAGCTCTGTCTGAAGGAACAATGCAATCCACTCCCTCAGCTGGGTCACCCATTCACCTCTGCAAAACGAGCTAGTCCTGGACACAGTGGGTGGCACAGACACCATCTACAGGCCTCATCTGGTCCATAAATGCGTTTTAGTTGGCTAGCACTATGTTTTACAAATCTAGAAATACTTTTTTTTTAAATCCAGTGTTTCTCGAGCCATTGGAAGCCTTGGCTAGACTGGGCCCCCTATTACCCAATAGTAACAACTGCTAGACCTCTCCAGGTTACCCTGTCCCCACCATTGCATTTGGCCTTCCTTACCCCCATCCCCCACACCTCACTGATTTACATGGCCTGCCTGGACTCAATGGGAATTTCAGTCATTTTAATAATGTCTGTTTTAAAGAATTAATCGTGGAACAAAGACTCCCTCTTATGCTATGGAGTATTATTCTTCCACATTATTGTATTATTTCTCACCTCAGTCATCTTCTCATGATATACACATGGTTCCTCCATCTCCTTCAGCCCCTTGCCCACTCCATCTCTGGCCTTCTGTGGGCCTCATTTCCCACCTCTACATACCGCCCCCCCACCCTTCCACACAAGTTAACAGACAACCTTGCAAACAGTCACCAGCCAAACACTCAAACTCCCACAGGTCTCTCACCGGGTCCAGCATGAAGCAGTTGACGCCATTCACCATGGCCAGGACCAACATGGTGGCACTGCCATACAGGGCATAGCCAGCAGCTACCAGGTTCCTGCCAGGCTGCAAAGCGTCCTTCTCAGAAGGCTCATCAGTTGAACTCTGGGACAAGAAAGAAAACAAAA
This sequence comes from Lutra lutra, assembly GCF_902655055.1. Taxonomy (NCBI): domain Eukaryota; kingdom Metazoa; phylum Chordata; class Mammalia; order Carnivora; family Mustelidae; genus Lutra; species Lutra lutra. The sequence continues at coordinate 29,252,514 of NC_062290.1, forward strand.
TAATGTTTTTTTATTTTGTGTCCTTTTTCCAGTTCAGAGATTATCAAGGTGCCCTCTCCTAATGCCACAGGCCATCTTCCCAGATGCGGCCTTTCTCCACACATCAATAATATCCTGATTGTATTTACCATGGCAGCCACCTCCCGCCCCCGCCCCCTGTCCTCCCCCGCCACCTCGCCCCCTGCCTCCACCGCAGACTTCCTGCATCTGGATCCTTCTTTCCAATCAGGGTCCTCCTCCAGTTTTACTAATTTGATGATTCCTTCATTTCTCCATTATCACTTCCAAAAAAAAAAAAAAAAAGCACTCCTTTTGCCAGGTCCCGCTAATTAAATCTTATTACAGGCATCAATGTCTTCCATCTGCCTACCCCATCTTTGTTTAAGCATATTAACACTGGGGCTGCAGGACTGCTCTTGTCTGGCCAGGAAATCCGTTTTATGAGCTCTCACCAGCAGTGGCACGTGCCACAGTGGGCACTCCCACATCCAGCCATTCTCAGAAATGCAGGGACTTGGAATTCTCTCTCTGGTGTCAGAGTACAGGGTAGGGCAGTTGCTTTCCATTTTTTTGGCAACACCCACGGTAAAAAAAAAATACATGCACACCACAAACGAGTACCAATACACACACACACACACAACTATACCAACAGGAGAAAGCAACGCTTACACATAGAACATAACACGCACTGTCATCTTTCCTGCTTCATTAAAAACACAGCCCAGTGGGTCATGTGACCATAGTTTCACACTAAGGAAGGGGACACTTTAAGAGGATGACTCCTAAGCAACGTTTACTTGATTGACTTGTCAAGCCTCAAAACAAGCCCAAATACATCTTTCAGCTCAAATACTCTCTACTTGAACTTAAACAGAAATGAAAATGGGCAACTTCTGCCAATTTCATTTATTCTTCTCCCCAGCCAGAGATTCCAGTGGCCGAAAGTACGTACGGGAATCTGTATCACAGCCCTGGGGATGGAGGTCATCCCCAGCAAAAACATTCCTGGTAATTTCTTCCTGCAACTTCTGAACACGTATCCTAGGAACAGAGCCTAGGTTTACTGAGCCTGACTTTGTGAGGAGGGGGATGTTCCTGCGAATCTGCATTTTACTGTACCCCACCCTGACTCTAGCACTAAAGTTTATATAAAAAGCAGAATCCTAAGGACCTTTCTCTCCTTTCCCCCCTCATCCCCACTCCTCGGTTTGATAAATGGTTTTCACATAAGGTGGCTGGCTGGTTGGGTTAGGTCAAGTTATTTGATTTAGTTTGCATTCATGAACAGGGCACTGCCTCTGAATACAGACTACACGTAGTATCAAAAATGAGTTGTTACCCGAACTCCAAATTTTACCAATGCCCAGCCTGAAAAAAAAAGAACCAGCTTCATTCAAAGCTGGTGACATACGGGATGACTCGGGCTTCCAACTAACTATCCCCTCTATCCGCAACTACTTAACCCTGCCAGGGCGCTGAGCAATCAGACCAGCAATATGTAGACCAAGTTGACTGGGAGCCACTAACGACTCGGAATATCACTTCTCCACTAAGAAAATCCCCCAGGAGGTCCACCTCACCTAGAACCATCCATGCCTGCCTCTGTCAAAGATGCCAAGAGTTAACAGGCTCTCCTGAAATGTTGTCATGTAGTCATTTTATCCTCTGACTTTTAAAAGAAATGGTACCATAGTCTAGGATCCACACACTCAAGAGAAAAACAATGCCATGGAATCATGGATGAGGCAGCAAATTCTTTCCTAGCCTGGTTTTTCTAATCCATGAACTCCTTCCTTCAAACCCCAGCAGGGAAGGCCTTTGCTCCAAAGGATCCATCACATGCCCATGCAGAGGCTCACGGGATGACCAAGTCACATAAAGCCCTTGGCCAAAATTAGAAAGCTCCCAGATCCCGCCTTTCTCTGCCTTTCCCAGGCCACAACCCACTGGAGATTATTGGTTTGTCTTACTCCCCACCAAAGGGTCTACAGGTAGACACCATGGATCCTGGAGACCTGAGGTGGTGGCGGTGGAGTGTTATCTGGCAATGTGGGGACAGGCTGTCACTGTCACCAGATGGTCTTTCCCCAGAGTAGCCAACCCTCCTTGGAAGGGCTCATAGAGCATTCCAAGTGTCCCCATAACTCAGCCAATACTGTTCACCAATCATCATGCTACGCAATTAGCCTACAAAAAGTATACATATAACGGGATAGGGTCCCTGCATTTATGATCAGCGGTGAAGATGGGTTGGCTTTTGCCTGGCCAGCATCCACTACTCTTCGCCACACATCGGCACATTCATCTCCTGAGATACTGCCTCCCTTGCCTCTCAGGTGGCCACATGACCCCTTGGCCAACCAAATCATTGCATGTCTCAGGCCACAGTGATTGGCTATGGCATGGCCACATGACCTAAGCTAAGCCAAGCCAATCAACTCCACTGAGATGACACTCCTATTGGAATTGTGGGGAGAGAGGCTTGCATCTTCCACTGAACTCACTGAGAGCTGGGTGTGAGCCTGGACCTGCTCCACCTGAAGGGAGGAACATAGTGGACAGAAGTGTCTCCTGATGGTGTGGTCTGAGTCCCTGAATGCAGCAGCACCTGAAGCACATCTATCCACTGGGCTTCCTAATTATGAAAACCAGTAGTTTTTAGGGCATTATTTCTCATTTTCAGTACCTCCCCTTTACAGATAAGGAAACAAGAGGCAGAGTTACTTTGCCCGGGGTCCCATAGAACTGTGTCAGGGTCAAGTAACAACATTCCATATGGTTATTAATTAATAACTCTCCTTTCAGTTAAAGGACTTGGATTCTGAAACTGCTAAAGCACTTTTGCCCTAAACTAAACTGTGTTTACTTGTGGGGACTGGATATATTTAAAGGATGTTGCAAATCAGAGTATGTCCAGTATAGGCTGACCACACTAGGGAGAGATCTAGAATCTCATAGGTGACAGATGTTGACCTTAAAAAATGTTTTAAAGGGTGGGAAGTCAGGGCAGGAAAGCCAATTCCGAACACTTAAAACAAACACAAGACCTTATTTTCAGATGCTCTAAAAGGCCAAATGTGCATTAGGGAGATAGGTTGATTCAATATATGAACGAACATTCTAACCATGATGTTCACTCAACCTCAGGAGAATTCTCCCTCGTTCTTGGTGTCTCCACAGCAGAACTACCTGGGACACTGAACCATGTGCCTTTTGAGATACCTTTGGAACCAGTTTCCAGGCATCACGTAGGCAAGACCTGATCACTAGTGCCAGGTTCAGTTACCAATGCTGTGGCCCACGGAGATGACCTCTAGCCCAGAACCAGAACTGCAGAAAGCATGAAATGTGTCCTCTGAAGCATCAGACAGAACAATCGTTTATGCCCCATAAGCCCTCAAAATGGTTTCAAACAACCAGTAACGTTTAAAAACTGCGATGGCATAAACGTGGGGGTCATACTCTAAATGTTTCAGAGAGCCACTTCAGGTTTCTTAAGATAGCACGAAGACTTGAGTTCTAGCATTCGTAACTCAAGCTTCTATTGCAAGCTGGTTTGATTTTTTTTTTAGTTGACAGCTAGTTTTCTGGTCCAGATCCAGGTCTTTATTGAGGAGGCTTAGGGGTAGAGACGGGGGCCAGCCAACATCAGCAGCCCTGTAGTTTTTGGTTAAGTCATTAACGAGGAAGGCGGCTTCCCTCACAGAAGCATTTTGCTAGAAACCTCTCTTGCACTACTATGGATCTGAAACTTCGTAGGGAAAATGACCTCCCTCCGTGTCTGTTAACACGAATGGTATGTTTCATGGTCTGACCTGGAAAGTAAGCTGAGTTGTTGGCTTTGCCTTTTTGTTTCGAGCCCTAGAACCTTCTATGACTCGACCTGTCTTGATGTGGATCTGCCTCTTGGCCAAGACAAAAAAGCAAAATGCACTTTTTGTGAGTGCAGAGGGAAGAGAAGCATCCCGTGGTGGACCATGTGTCTAGAAGGAGATTCCGTGCCACACTGGACAACAGATCACTCTGGAAAAGGAAGGTAGAACTGCGGTCTCAAGCTGTGGCCTCCATCTGAAGAAGAGGGCTGGGAGGAAATGCACAGGCCCGCTGAACTAAGCTGCCTCATACACTGAGATGAAGAAACGGGGTCCGGCTCAACCTCATCTGTGAGGTTTTATTTCTAAAATACACAAGGGCTGAAGCCGGGATGACGGACTTTAGATTTCAATGTTTACGATGGGCCCATGGGCCTTCATTCTGTTTTTCACTTATCTGTGTACCTGAGTTGTTCCAAATGCACACGCACTGGGCGCACAAGGAAAAGGCAGGCAGGAGGCGAGGCGCTCACACACAAGAAATACCCGGGGCCGGAGTCCCGTCCCCATACTGCACCACCGCACAGCAAGCTCTCCAGAGGACAGACAGTAAAACCTTCAAGGCTTTGCCGTCACCATTCTACCACAGCTACTTTACCTGGCACGGCGCAGCCCAAAAGCAGCCAAGGGCAGTCTGTGAACAAGTGGGTGGACCATGCGCCATTAAAACTGTATTTGTGGACAGTGAAAATTAAGTTTTATATAAATGTCATGCGTCATAAAACTTCGTCTTTAGACTTTTTTTCAGCCATTTCAAAATAAAAGGGGGTATTTTCTGCTCCCAGGCCATACAAACCAGGCAGGAAGCTGGATTTGGCCCCAGGGAGTCTTCGTTTCCAGACCCGATTCAGAGGATTTAAAGGACAATTTTGACAATCTCTTGTTAATAGTCATAAGTCGCAGTTTATACAGTATGATCACTATAACTGATCTATACTTGACTCTCTTAAGAAAAAGCAACAGAGTTAAAAAGGTGAAATATTGGGCGCTTGGGTGGCTCAGTGGGTTAAAGCCTCTGCTTTCCGCTCAGGTCACGATCCCGGAAGTCTTGGGATTCATCCCTGCATCAGGCTCTCTCTGCTCAGCAGGGAGCCTGCTTCCTCCTCTCTCCCCACCAGAACTCTCTGCCTATTTGTGATCTCTGTCTGTCAAATAAATAAATAAAATCTTAAAAACAAAAAAAGGTGAAGTATCTTTCTCTTCCCACCCATGTTTTACTGTATTTTCTTTTAAACCACTTAATGGATCATCAAGCAAGCTGGAAAAGTCAGAACCTGAGATACAAACCTATGTCAAGCCTCAGAGTTTCATGACATACGTTCTGCTTACTCCACCAAGAGTGAGAGAGTACTGCATGTCAGCCTTAACTTTTTATCTCAAACCAGGGCTTGATTATTATTACATTTCACCTTTTTGTAGATGCCAAAAATTGTTCCGATGGACGCAAGGCAGTCGATATTGGAAGATCCATCAAGGGGATCAAAACAGACCACGTATTTACCCTGAGCAAAGGAAAAGGAAACAACTTTACAATATAGAACTTTTCAAATTATAACAAAGCAATGTATATACAAAGATGATAAAACAAGGGAATCTAGGAGAAAGTTCAAGAAATAGTCTGATTTATACTCTGTAATGGAAGGTGGCATACAGAACATGAACAGTTTATTTATCCCAAAGGATCACTAGGCAGAGAAAACATAATAGAATAGCAGATACAAATGAAGATGATGAAATACAGAAAAGTCAGTCAGAATTTCCTACACTGTTGATATAGATGAATCATGATTTTGGTTTGAGTTTCCTGGCAGCCAAAGGAAAAAAAGAAACAAGCCTGGTCACTAATTTCTCTTTATTCATAAAAGAAAAAAAAAAAAAAAACATGAAATACTTTAGCTGAAGCAAAGGTGACATTAAGGCTATTTAAAAGAACTTCTTTCATGCACGTCTTACAGATGCCATGAGGTTGCAGCAGTGCAGAGTTCCCAACAATAGCCCTACTGCAATTCCCAAATGGATCCCAGTGTCTTGGTGGGACTACCAAAATTTCATTCTTCAAACCAGATTTTCAGTGACATGCTGGAGCTGGTTTCTATAGTGTCCAAGTACTAATGTGCACATCTCTTCCCAAAACTCTGCCTTTAGGGGTGCCTGGCTGGCTCAGTGGGTTAAAGCGTCTGCCTTTGGCTCAGGTCATGATCCCAGAGTCCTGGGATCAAGCCCCACATCAGGCTCTCTGCTCAGCAGGGAGCCTGCTTCCCTTCCTCTCTCTCTGCCTGCTCTCTGCCTACTTGTGATCTCTGTCAAAAAAAAAAAAAAAAAAAAAAAAATTCTGCCTTCAGTGTGATGTCATGTTGGCAGCTTGAAATACTATGGGGCTCATTCACATGGCTGAAATTGTCAGAACAAGTTTTTTTTTTGAGAGCAAATGCACAGATTTGGATGGAAGGAGAGGCAAAGAAGCAGGTTCCACACTCAGCGCACAGTGAGATCAATCTCAAAACCTGGAGATCAGGACATAAGGAGTCCCCTTTTTAACTGAGCCACACAGGCACCCCAGAGGATTTTATGGTTTTGGGTTTTTTGTTTTTGGTTTTGGGGTTTTTTTTTTCGTTTGGGTTTTTTTTTTTGTTTTTTTTTTTTTTTTTTGGAGAATTAACCAGTACACCACTGGGGATTTTCCATCTCCAGATTAGCCACTATAAGATGTGGTTTTTAGATCTTCTGCATCAAATTAAGAGGTTTCCCTGATTCCCTGACCTATAGCTCTTAACAAATCACCCTCCCCATGCAGAAGAAACTGTCATCTGGAAAACAGAAACATGCCTATTATCAAGGCGCATTCTAGTCAGGGAAGTTTGGGGTAACTGATAGAGGATATTAAACAAAATTCAATCCACATGCCTAAAACTGCCAACTGCCTTGAGAAACCCAGCAGAGAAAAACATGAACTTTAAATCATGAAGTGGTATTTTAGGAATGATGTAAAACAAGCTCATCAGATGTGGCTCCCTACCCCTCTTACAAAGGTCAAAACTGGGTTACCAGGCAACCTCTTTAAATTCATCTTCCAATTGGTGTTTTTTTTTTTTTCCCCCTAATGCTCCTCCTTCCTGTCCCCATTCATCTCGAACAGGGAAAGATGGTAAGCCCATAGAACTGCACATCCCATCTCCAACTTTTTTAGTTGTAATTGTTTTTCTTCAAAAGCTGACTATACTTTCACTTTTTCCACACTTTATTGTCAAGCCCATACAAGCAGCCACATACATGCTAGATGCTAGGATGCAGAGAGAATATAATCCATACCTGTCTTCAAGAAGCAATCAAGCTAATGGGATCCCAACAGACTGTAATGAATGAATCAGTGACGAACTGAAAGTTTAGACTTGGCAGGAAAGGTGAATGGAAGGCTGACTATTTGGTGGGCAGAGATGAAGAAGAGGCAGTTAACAGAAGTCAGACTTTGAAGAACCTTGAACATGAACACAAAAATTTAGGGGTGGGGAGGAGTATGAGTGTATGAGTCTAACTAATGCGTGAGTATACAGGGGGCAGGGCGATAATGCACTTAACTATAGTGGTAGCGTGGACAGTAGAGGACAGACCTGAGATATGGTAGTAAGGTAGAATCTGTGAAAAGGTAACTGATGGACGTAGGATGATTCCTAGGTCTGAGCTTGGCTGAGCTGAGTCATTTACAAAACTAGTGCAATGATTACATTAAAACCCCCACCCCCAGGAGACATTCAGACCCACCCTTTTCTCTGGCTCCACTATAATGGCGTGCTTATCTTCTTCTGACACAAGTACGCAAGTGGCAAATGATGACTTTAACATGTTAATAACCAGGTCATTGGAAAGGACATCTAGCTTCTTCACTTGATCACCAGTCACATTGGTAGAGCCAGCAATTCCATAGCTAGAGGGAAGAAAGTCACAAACATGTAAGCCATGACCAACCGAATAGACACCAATGCACCTAACAAACCCACTGAAAGCAGGTGTTTAGCAGGATTTAGGAAACAGGATGACGAGGGGTCTGGGAGACACAGAAAAAGAATGGTCATCCCCCCGACTGACTCCTAATTTCAAGAGCAGGTATTTACCTGTCAAGTACCTGTCAAGTACCCAGCACACCTTTGTGGGTAAATCCACGCTTCTCAACCTTATCTTCAATGGCCTCTGAGAAGACTTTTTGGCTATTGTTCCCTAATCACACTCCTCCATGAAATTTTAGTTTTACCACAAATATAGTGTCGATTTGTACTTCATTATAAAAGACTGATTCCTTTTTCACCAACCCCCAAAACCAGTTTTTCCCCTGAATGCACAGGTTAGCCCAGAATCAATCAGCTGAGAGGTACAGCAAGCAAGGAAACTACTGGATAGGGCGGCACCGGACATGTGAGCTAAGCCAAGGGATGCTATGATTTTACAGCTTGGAAAGTTCATAAGAGACAATACAGACTGGCCCCACCACCTCATTCTATAGAGGAAAACAGGAGGCTCATCTGCAGATCTAACAGGCTTGTCCAAACCAGAGAAGCAGAGCAGAGGTGAGAAGCCCGCTAGACTTCCAGGCCAGGCCTCCCTCGCTGGTGTGCTACCACCCCTGGCAGGAGTCCTTGGGCTGCCAGAGAGAAGACTCTGGAGTCTCGATTCTACTTTCAAGGCATCTGTACCTCAGCTGTGATTCCCAGAACTGGAGTGGCTTGGGCAAACAAAATGCAGCCTAGTTTGTGAGAATGGAGAAGATGCAGGTTGTCCTAGCCAGGCTTGAACAGAACACTGGAAGGAGGGTGAAGGTTTAGAGAAAAGAAGCACAGGCCAGGAAGAGAGACTGGGTGTGGGAAGGGAAGGTAGGAAGTGAAGATACCGCCTGACAGCTAGCTGAGGGTGGCTGGCAAGGGAGGTTCCAGAGGCCTTGGCTGAGATGGCCAGGAGCACTCGCCTGAGAACTGGCAGTCCCAGTAGCCCCCGCTTCAGCTCCTGCAAGCACTCACAGACAGAACTCGCTTGTCTCTGGCTGAACGAAAACGCAGCCAACACCAGAGACTGTCCCATCCCAAACACCTCGCCTGGCCTGACTGGCTCCAGAAGGTAAATCCGGCATCACAGCAAGCCCACCTCCGGTGTCGCCTTCACATCGTTCCCTAGCCCACCTGGAAACCGCATCTCCTGCACCCCACCAGCCCTCAGCCCACTGCTCCTCTTCCCACCCTGTCGCTCCTCGTTCCTGAGTAAATGACCAAGCCATCGGCCACACTTGCAGCTGTAGCCCAGTCCCCTTTACACATTATCTTTTTCTCACTCAACTGTGAGGCCGATGCTGGTGGACAAAGACAGGCAATTCTAGGTGGAGAGTGAGCTTGGCAAGGTCACCAACCCAAACAAATCTCCCTCGCTGGCCCCAGAGGCCCTAACTGTCACTCCTTCTTAGCCTGAGATGTCTTCACTGAAGTCACTACTAATTCAGGCAGGCAGACAGGCTGATGGAAAGGACCCTGAGCTTTCTGACAGGGACCTGTCTCAGACCTCACCACTGCCAAGCTGCTTGTCCTTTGTCTCCTCTGACACGTGTGCCCACTGAGGCAAGGATACTTTGTGCTGTGCTAGAGGATTCCATGAAGCGACCCATGCAAGCGGTCAGCACAGCCTTTGGCACCTACCAGGGGAGGGTAAACATGCATCACCTTGTCTGCTCTCTCAAGGGAGCCCTTATTAGGATGCTGCACCTGCTGCGGGAGGGGAGGGTGGGTCTCGGAAGACCCCTAAGCTTCATCCCCACCCCACCCCCATCATGTCAGCATGGCTGGTTGATCTTTCATTCCCATGAGGAAGACAGAGGCTATGCTTTCTTCCATTGTGTCCCAGGACATAGAGGCCCTCAATAAATTACTCACAGCATGAATGAAGGCCATTCACCGAGGAAAGCAAAACCCTGAGTCCAGAGGAATGAATATAGAAGCAACCAACTTTAAGTCATTCCACAACTTGGAGAGCTGGGAGAAGCTACTGGCATGGTCCCCAGAGGGGCAGGCCTATGGAGCCTGCCAGGCCTGGGAGGCTGGGGCAGAGGGACAGGGCACCAGAATCAGGCATGGAAAGGCCTATTTCACACTTCCGCCCATGTCCCGCCTGCTCATGTTAAGTGTCTCGTCCAGCAAGATGGGCGAAGAGGAGACAGGCCACAGCGCCTTTTCTCAAAGGCTTCCTAGAGGTCTGTGTTGAGCTTTCCTTCATTTCCCGGTATCTATCATCCTCCAGAACTGTTCTCAGGACTGGGCTTACAGTGCAGAGCAAGACAGCTGAGATCCCTGCCCTCCCAGAGCTGGATCCTGGTGAGCAGACAAACCAGGATGTGCTGCAGAACAGTGGAGACCACCAGCCAGGTTCCTCACTGCTGCTCCAGGGTCCTGAGCTCCTGTTCTGGGTCACAGAGGGTGGCACCCTGTGTGCCATCGAGGTCAAGTGCACGATTTAACACACTGCGGATGAATACTCTGGGGACCTCGCTACACCTAGCACCGGAACAGCCACTTTCCCTGCCCAGCTGCTACGGATCTCTAGCCACTTCTCCCATTCAAGTCCCCTGCAAGGCCAGGCAGTTACCTCTCGCTCCTCCTCCTGACCCCATGGAAGATCCCTCCTGTTCTAACCAAAAGGACCCTTTCCCAACTATCCTCCAGTTGCTTGTGAAGCATTTAAAAAAAAAAAGGGGGGGGGGTGCCTGGGTGGCTCAGTGGGTTAAGCCTCTGCCTTCGGCTCAGATCATGATCTCAGGGTCCTGGAATCGAGACCCGCATCAGGCTCTCTGCTCAGCAAAAAACCTGCTTCCCCCTCTCTTGGCCTGTCTATCTGCCTACTTGTGATCTCTGTCAAATGAATAACTAAAACCTTGGGAGAAAAAAAAAAAAAAAAAAACCACAGGAGAGAATATTCTGGGCCCCTCAAACTCAAAATTCAGTCACTTTGTAACTTTCCTGGGATATCTGGTGGGAGGCTTTCCCCTGGTGAGACCTGGTGTTAAAAAAAAGTCTTCAAGGCACAGGAAAGGAATGCCAGGTAGAATCAGGGTTCAGGAGAAAGAGTTCCCAGATGCCATGTCCTTATAATTACAACCTAGTATATTCCTTGCATTTCGTCTTGGGACGAGAAGTCAGCCATGACTCGTGTCTGTCCCCTGTGTTACTTGCTTAGGGATGAGGAGCCAGACAAGGCCATGCTCAGTCAGGCTTCTCCAACACGCTCCAGGAGGGGCCGGCGGAAGAGCTGTACAGCGGCCCTGAGGAACAGGTTTCCACAGCTCAGTGAACAGCTGGATGCCAGCAAGTCTCCAGCAACTCTGACAAGAGGAGCAAAACCTCCAGAAACACCCTCCAGGAACTAATTAGCTGAAGAGCACATGGAGTTTGTTTTCTCCCCGAGTTCTCAGAAACCCCCTTGAAACAAGAAATTTCTTCATTCTCAGTCACTGTTACTCAAAGGCTGCAAAGGATAGATGACAAGGGCCTTCGTTATGTATTCTGATGGCCACGAGGGGAGAGCAGTTTTCACCTGCCGACAGACTGGTCGCAGATATGGCCCTTGGCTTCCAAGCAGGCAGCCCAAGCGTGTGCCCGCGCCTGTGTCCGGCCACTTGAACTAGGGCTTGCAAGGCAGATCAGCTGGAATCCCGAAAATGGAATTCTAGGCAGACCTACAGGATGGCCCAGCCGAGGCCAGAAGCCTGGCCTGGTTTAGAAGCAACTTCTGTGCCAGCTGCTGTGGCACCAACCACCCTTTCACACACCATCAGGCTCTTTCTCAGATCGGTTCCCAATGTCTGTTCCCTGGGGTCCGAATCAGGCAGCAACGGAGGCTGCAGGGCTGTGGGGAAACCATCACACCACTCTGTCCAAAAAGCCTTCCAGAGGCCAACCCTGCCTTACGGTCAGTGGGGAAAGAAACACTCCAAAGAGTGAAGGAAATGGGTTGACTCAAGCAAGTTGTAAACTTTAAAGCTTCCTCCTCCACACCACCCAGGAGGACGACAGAGTACCAGCTGGGCCCTGATCACACAGGGACAGACATTCCTTTGCTAACTTGATCAGCTGAATCAAGTGACTCGATTTACCAAGGAAGCTTTTCCTAAGTTCAAGTTATCCCAGAAGGAAAGGGAATATTACTGGCTTTACTCCAGAGGCTGGGACACTCCGTCATTAAGTTCAAATCCTAGCTCTGTCACATGCTAAGCCAGCCTGGAAAAGCCACTTACCATCTCTGACCGTAAAACGGGAATTAAGTTAACTGTATCTACTTCGTAGTATATGGGGAGGCAGGGCTTAGAACAGAGCCTGGCATATATAGGCCAGTGAGCAAAAAATGTAATCATCCCACTCCCAATCCAATTTTCCTTGGCAACAAGACAACCATGCTAAGAAGCAAGGCGGGTCCTAGCAAGGACAGACAGCTGGGTCCAGTCTGCCTTTCCCTCTTACGGATTCTGTATCAAGGTGTCTCAACTACCTGGTTCTTTCTGCTTCCAGATCTTTAAGGATGAGGTTAGTCTCTGATGCCACCGAACAGCAGCCCTGTTGTCCCCAACAGAGCCCCACAGGCATCCACTAAGTAAACTCTGGTTGATATAGGGGAGAGAGAAACCACGACCTCTAGACTAGTTTGACAGGAAACTTCTGGAAGTCACCCAGGGCAGAACCGTGTCACAGGTAACTTCACAAAGAAAAGTACCTGAAGTTTACTTTTGAGCCTAGTCCTACTGAGGAGGTCTTTCATTTGAAATGCCTAAACTTTCACTTCATTTTTATTCAAATTAGTTGGCCGGGCAATCCCAGCGGTTCAAGGGTGGGAAGCATTCCTGTGAGGGTTTGAGCCCTTTTGAGTGTTCCCTTTCATGCCCCTTTCTGAAGGCTGGGAGCAAAAATCAGTTTGAAGACCTGCTACCACAGTATCTCTTCTTTCCTTTGTATTTCATAAACCTCACCGAAAATTTGAAAAAGCTACACTGCTTTTAATTCATACACAATAGGGAACTCCTAAATGAATAAAAAGCCTAGGTTAAATTTGACCAGTGTTTTTAAAAGCCTTAGAAATCTGGATGAAATTATTGGCATTGTTTCAAATTTGCACATTATTTCTATGATGGATGAGCCATCGAGTTTGCAATTTCATGGTATCAGGGGAAAGCCACCTTGAGCAACATTTCCAAAGACTCAACAAGGGTTGGAGGCAGGCAGCGCTCCTCCCAAGGAAGAAAGCTCCCTTTGCATTTCCTCCCAGCATCAACAAGGTAGCGTGAAGCAGGCAGCACACCACCAGCCACCAGGCAAACAGAAGAACCAGAGATGGAGCTCACTTTCAGAACACCCAACTGAAGAGAAAGGAAGGTAGATTATTATGTAATCCTTATCACAAATGTCAAGGGTAACATGACCTGTTATTGATTCCGAGGTAAATAACCAACCGTTCACCCAGACAGAAATATCCAAGGGTCGGAGCAGAAATTCCTTGAGGAAGAGATGCCAACCAGAGCAGCTTTCAAAGGTCACAAACCCCAACCTTTGCTTGTGTTCATGCCAGCTCGAGGTGGGCAAAGGATGCCCTGGGGCAGGCTGTGCTTCTGGCATGGAAAGGAAATTACAAGTCACTCTTTGGTAATATAGAGAAGATAATTCAAGATTATATATAAAACATCTGATGACGTTCCAAGAGTTTAATGTCAAACTCGGCAAATTTGGAAATAAACATGTTACCCGATCTGCTAATTCCAAAATTAAAACTGAAGTGATTATTCCCTTCCATCAGACCACTAGGAGAGCCCCATACATAAAAGCAACTTTTCTGGACACATACAGGAGGAGGTTTCCTGTAATTAATCTGATGGTACAACATTGCTTTTATATGTAACATTCTATTCTGGAAATTAGGCCTGGAGATGTACAGGGCTGTATGGGGCAACTACTAAGGACTAAAAAGCAAACAAAGATGTATCAATTTACAAAAATATAATCATAATCCTGGGGCGCCTGGGTGGCTCAGTGGGTTAAGCCGCTGCCTTCGGCTCAGGTCATGATCTCAGAGTCCTGGGATCGAGCCCCGCATCGGGCTCTCTGCTCAGCAGGGAGCCTGCTTCCTCCTCTCTCTGCCTGCCTCTCTGCCTGCTTGTGATCTCTCTGTCAAATAAATAAATAAAATCTTTAAAAAAAAAATATATATATATAATCATAATCTTCACCCTAGGAAAATGACAACCCTATGGGCACCTGTTTAACGAACTCGGTTCATCCTCACCCAACTCTGAGGTTGAAAACAAACAGTGGTCTCCATCTCACAAGTGAGGACACACTGAGGTTCAGAGCTAGGACATCCATCGCCAAAATCCTCACAGAATTCAATGGCAGAGCCAGGACTCTGAGCCTGGCTCCACTACTCCCTAAAATGTGCTCTGAAAACCCTGTGTGTACCTGTTCTACAAAATCCGGTCCTGATTTTTTCTTCTCTTCCTCTCCTGCCTCAGGGCGAAGGTACCAAAAGCTTGTGTCCCAATCTTGAGGCAGGGCTTCATGGCCTAATTCCCCCAACTGCAGGCTGGACGTGATACCTTGGACTGGGCAGAGCTCCAGCAACCCCTCAAGTTCACCATTTCCAAAATGTCGGGATCTTGCCATCCATCCCCAGCCTCTAAAACCAGCTTCTGCTTTGGAATTCTGTTTTTGGTTTTTGTGTTGCTTCATGTTTTAATGGTGTCCTTGCCCTTCTCAGTCCACACTCTAGACTTCCCCTAGGCTCTCTTTCCCCTAGGCTATCGCCTCCAATTCCTCACCCCTCCACCCTGAATGAGTTCACCCCATGTTTCAGCTTTGTCTCCCAATTTTGTACTTCAGCCATATGCTCCCCAGATTAGTCACTAATCATACCAATGACCTACTCAGAAACTTGTACTCTGCCCCCTATGTGTACCCCCCAAAATATCTTCACCCCAGCCACTGGATGCTCCCCAATGCACTCACAATTTGACACACACACACACACACACACACACTCTAGGCTTGAGTCCAACCAAATAAGCATATTTTCCAGGAATGTTTTCCCACCCACCACTTTCCCTTGCACAACTTGCCCAGCTCAAAACACTCCAGAGCCACCAGGCCTTAGGACTGTTGCCCACTGCCAATGCTTACTTATCTCGATGCCCCACAATCCTTTGCATCCATCCACACTGCATTTTTGGAACCTCTGTGAAAGCACCTTTCAAGATCTTTACTGTGTTTTGTAACAAATTCCATCCTGGTCTAATAGCATAAGCTGTTCTCATCTCCATTCTAGAATTTTGTACATTGCGGGTGTTCAACACATTTTGTTTAAGTAAAAAGAACCAGTGAATTCTTCAAGCAGTGATTTGGTGACACGTACAAAGCAAAAGCCTAAGCCACTGGAGAACCACGTTCTCCCCCGAAGGAGTGAAGACGAAGATATAAGCAACAACTTCATTTGAACCAGGAATTCATCAGATCCACTTAACAAGCTGCTGTCCGTTCTCCTGGGAGAACAAAATGCTGGTCGCCCATTGTAGGCATCAGCATCCCTTCCCTCTGGGGAGTGGGTAGAGGGGAACCAGAAACAAAGAAATAATAAGGCTTCAAGAACAAGTTTTCTAGGTCAATTGCTCCTTGAGGTTTAATTCTGAATTTACCTCAAAAATAAAATAGGTGACGGGGCGCCTGGGTGGCTCAGTGGGTTAAGCCTCTGCCTTAAGCTCCGGTCATGATCTCAGGGTCCTGGGATCAAGCCCCGCATCGGGCTCTCTGCTCAGCCGGGAGCCCGCTTCCTCCTCTCTCTCTCTGCCTGCCTCTCTGCCTACTTGTGATCTCTGTCAAATAAATAAATAAAATCTTTTTTAAAAAAATAAAGAAAAATAAAATAGGTGAGATTTAGAGTTGTATGAATTTAAGTGACTTCTGAAAAATATGTGTAGTATGTCCCCAGCCTGGGCAATAGGCCCACTCACCTCATCTCCCCTGCCCTCAGGGTCCTAGGCTGTACAAAGGAGGGCTGGACAGGGTGACTTCTCAGTCTTTCGGCTTAAACTCTAGGATTCCATGCCTGTATTTTTTTTTTTAAAGATTTTATTTATTTATTTGACAGAGAGAAATCACAAGTAAGCAGAGAGGCAGGCAGAGAGAGAGGAGGAAGCAGGCTCCCCGCTGAGCAGAAAGCCCGATGTGGGGCTCGAACCCAGGACCTGGGATCATGACCTGAGCCGAAGGCAGCGGCCCAACCCACTGAGCCACCCAGGCGCCCCTCCATGCCTGTATTAACAAGAAAAACTGGCTACAATATCAACTGTTGGTTGACAGAGAGCTAGCGAGCAAGAGCAAGAAAGCGAAAGGATACTCCAGGCTCTACTCTCAAACTGCTGATGCTGTGGTCCCTGGTTGAGACTTCATGGCTGAGCTCCCTAAGCAGGTCCCTGTGAGCTTCCTGCAAACCTGCAACCTTCTTTTGCCATCTGGATATGTGGCCTTCCAGTGCAAGCCTCCAGGCGTAGTTGCCAAGTCACTTGCAGGCACACTGGCCTTTTCCAATAATGAATGTGATCTGGAGCCCTGGCTTGAGATCTTGTCTTACTGCTATCTGCCCAACTTACTACACATCATACGAAGATAGACGAATTTCCCACAGGAGTATGGAAGGGTCCAGATGCTGGGCCATACCCTGTCACTACCCACACAACCAGGCATCGAGCCCTGTTTCATAGGTACATTACTGGAAACAAAGATCCGCAAACAGCCAAACCTAGAGAAGAGTTGAATAGATCATGTAACCCTACAGAACCCTTACAGAAAAGGAAATGGATTTAAGTCCCGACACTGAAATGTTCACGATTTCAATGCTGTTATGTTACTGAATGATGAAAGTGAAGTGCAAATGTATTACATGCAATGCCATTTGTTTGTTATTTACATGTAGGCCTATGTAATAACATACCCATATGTAAGTTTAGATTGAGTATGAAGTAGTAGATGGGAAAATGGCCAACAAATTAAAAGTTGGTACCCCAGCAAACAGAAATGAGGGGGTGCTTTCCCTTTTTCCTTTGTGTTCCTTTGAGTGGTTGGAACTTTCACCAAGGACTGCAACTTTTTAAGTAAAGTTAACAGCAGCACCAGTATTTTTTTTTAAACCTGGTATTTACAACTATCTAGCCTAAAAATACGCATTTTATTTAGCCAAAATTGGCCCTCTTTGTCCAGATCCCTGTACACAAAATCCCCATATCTGAAGTTACTTAAAAGGTGGGGAAGTGGGGCGCCTGGGTGGCTCAGTCTTAAGCATCTGCCTTCATTTTGGATCATGGTCCCAGGGTCCTGGGATCGGGGTCCCTGCTCAGTGAAGTCTGCTTCTCCCTCTCCCACTTCACCCTGCTTATGTTCCCTCTCTCACTCTGTCTTTGTCAAGTAAGATCTTTCCCAACAGCAAAAAAAAAAACAAAAAACAAAACAAAACAAACAAAACAAAAAAGAAAGAAAGAAAAAAGTGGGGAAGATACACCTCAGACCAGATCTTGTTATGTCTGAGTCCTTTGGGGATGGTGAAAGGTACTGACAGTTTTTAAATAGAAGAAATGCCAAGCGCTCACTATAACAAAGCTCCCTGATTCTCCAAGGCAAGGAAATCAATGAAACACCTATAATCCTTTTGAATTAAATCTGAACTCAGATTTTAACCCAGTGTACTTCCTAAAGCCCAATCTCCATAGGAATGTATTACTAAGAAGGGCTCTAGACGAAATAGTAACGTAGCCACCACCTTCCTAACATACTCATCCCAATCCCAGCAAGGCCTGTCTGTGCTTGACATCTGTAAATAAATGTCATCAATACTCCTTTAAGGGTTAGCTCCACCAACCCACAGCGTGGGGCTGAAGCAGAACGGCTTTCCAGAAAAGCAATCTAGGTTGTGTGGGTCATCCTTCTCCAGATCAGCTGAGCATCGCAGACTTTTCCGTAGTGTTCAAGAGCAGGAAATGTTAGGAAGCTGTGTGGGCAGTCAAACTCCTTTAGCTTCAACTAAAACGAAGATCAGTCTAAGTGTTAAAATACACGTGCACATCAAAGTGAACCAAAATGTATGGTGTTACCTACAAAAAGCCTTATAAGATGCCCACTGAATCCCCACATCCCACAACTCCTTTACTACTCACAACGTGATCTGCAAAACCTGAGCATCTGCTCCACCTACCACAGAAGGTGGAATTCTGCATTCATAGAAATGCAGAATCCAGGCCCCACCCCAGACCTACCGCAGCCCTTTGCACATGAACACCGCTGTTCCTGATCGCTCTGGGCGTGCAGGCTTCCTCCCGGCTTGACTTAGGTTTCCTTTGCTCCTAACGGGACTTGTTTAGGGTCAAGGAGGTACTAAATAACAAACCCGACTTGGAAGCCCAATTCCAGAGGGAGTGAAGGAGGTCAAGGCAGAGAAAGGGAAAGGAAGCACCGCTGCAGGCACTTTTGGGGCTGGAGGGGGGGGGGGGCTCCCCACAATGTTTCACCAGGCGGCGGCTGAGAACGGGTGCAAAAGCAGCTTGCTCAGCCCAGGAGCGAGGACTGCAGAATGGAGGCAGGTATCAACCGTGAGCCAGGTGCCGCCCCCCGCCCCGGCCGTGAGAGCACTCCCAAACTCAAGGGCGGGGGAACCAGGACTTGGGTGCAATTGGGAAAACTTTGTCAGAGAAGCCACCAAAAGAGAGAAAGTTAGATTCCCATCGGACAGGCAGGCTGACAGCAGGACCAGGAGACCACACGGACTCCCAAGACAAATCCCCAACTAGACAGACAGGACGTGGTCCAATGGCCTGGAGGCCTGACTCACAGGTGCGCAATGCCCGCCTTGCGCACGGCCGTGGAAATGGCTTTGACCGCCGTGCAGAGCGAGTTGAGCAGCTGGGTCATCTCGCCCGTGCCGCGGGCCTTCCTGCCCTCCTCCATGACGAAGCGGGTCAGGGTGACGATATTCGTGTCGAAAGCCGCCTGGTCCGTCATTCTAAGGCCGGGCTGCGGCGCGCTGGGCGGCGAGTGCGGGGCACAGGTGCGGGACACAAGTGGTAGCGCCTGAACACAGGCAGCGGCGGGGGAACGCAGCGGAAGAACAGAAAGACAGCGACCAACCTCCCTACGGCTCACAGGCTCACCGGCCAAGGCCAGGTTCCTCCGCCCTCCCCGGGAGCTTATAGGCGCGGGTCGCCGCCCACCCCCGCCCTCCGGAACACCTCCGCGCCGGGGCCTCGTCCCGGCTGTCCGAGTGCGGCTCCGCCCACGCCGATCCCCGCCGCAGGCATTGCCCCCGGCCGCCCCCTTCGCCCCCCTCGCCGCTTCCTGCTCTGCGCTGTCGCCCTGCCACGCCTCGGCGCCGGCTGCCCACGGCCCCCGGCTCGGCGGACTGGTGCTCAGGGTCACCTGCACGACCTCCTTCAGTGCCCACCGGGACCCCGCCTCGGAGGGTCGGCCCTCACCCCTCGCCACGAGTTGTAAGACCGAAGTTCGGCAGGTTACGGCAGGTTTCCCAGCGGCGCGGGGTGCTGGGAGGCCCGCACTCCAGCCTGCCCCCAGGGTCTCAGAGCTCGCGCTTCTGGCCGCCGACCACCGTCCCCGCGGCCCCTAAGACCCGTCGCCGCCTACCCCTGCTCTCTGCTCCCCGCCAACCCCCGTGGCCTGCCACCGGTCTCTTCTCATCAACCTCGGGAGAAGTGGCTTCCCTTTGCCTCACTGGTCTGATGGCCTGTGGCTGGAGTCTTCATTCAGGCCTCCTCTTTTCATGATTCCTAGAAATCCAGAACTATTGGAGACCACAGTTTTCTGTATCTGTGTTGGGCAAAACACACACACACACAAACAGTCGCAGAGACAGGGAACTGTCCCCAGAATGCCACATTGAGACCAGAGACTCCGTAGACTACATCCTGATCTCTTCACAGTCACCACACCGTTGTCTTAAGCCGGTTAATACAATGATTCGTGGAACCACATTTATTGAAGACCTACCATGTGCCAGGCACTGTCCTGTGCTGCACTAGGGACAGAGCCTGAACAAAACAGATAAAATGGACTTTGGGGCCCTGGGTGGCTCAGTCATTGGGTGTCTGCCTTCAGCAGGTCGTGATCCCAGCATCCTGGGATCAAGCCTCACATAGGACTGACTCCCTGCTCAGCAGGAAGCCTGTTTCTCCCTCTCCCATTCCCCCTGCTTGTGTTCCCTCTCTTGCTGTCTCTCTGTCAAGTAAATAAAATCTTAACACACACACACACACACAACTCCTGCCTTCTTTGACCTTACATTTTAACAGAGACAATAAAAAAATAATAATAATAAACCAAGCACAGATTTGTATGTTAAATGAGCTGTAAGAGCTGTAGAGGAAAATGAAATAGGAAATGGGGACAGGGAACATTGGGGCGAGGGGTTAAAAACTAGAATAGTGAAGGAAACCCTCACTGAGGACAAAAGTCTCCGAAGCAAAATATTTCCTTAAATATAACATCTGAAATGTAATGACGGCTACTCTGGCCTAGAAACCAGTAATAGTAGCTCCAGTCAAGAGTTTGCCCTTTCATGTGTCAGACATGTAGTGCCTAAGGATCTCAGACGAGCTAGGACCCTGAAGGCTGCCTCCTCCAGTTCAGTCTCCCTGAAGTGTAATCCCTTGGAAAACAGCCCTGGTAACCTTGCAAGAGCTCAGGATTAGAGTTAGGCAGGCCTGCTGGATTCCCAGCTCCAGCCTCACTGGCCCAGAGACCTAGGCCAGTTACCCAGTCTCTCTAATTCCAGTTTTTCTGTACAGTGAGATGATTATTCTAGCTGGGTGTCATGGGTGCACCATGAGATGATGTGGGCAGAGCGCTCATTTCCAAGCCAGGCACAGAGGACACATTGAACAGATGCTGGAGACCTCTGTATGGCTCTGTTATTGATCCCTGTCACCCCCCAGCGATGGAAAGCCCACAGCCTACAAGGCAAACCAGACACCTTACACGTAGGCCGCTTTGCCTGGATAGGGCAATGAGGTAGGAACTCGTCAAGGGAATATTTCTTAGGAACTGACCTTTCCTTCCAGACTGAAGAAAAAAAGGAATGGGGTAGGTGAAGAACTCACAGAAGTATAGGCAAAGAGAGCAGCAGGTGCAAAGGCCCCGAGGAAGCAATGGGCTGGTGTATTCAAGGAATAGCAAGAAGATGGCCAGTGCAGCTAGAAGGGTGGGTGAGGGGAAGACACATAAAAGATGAGGGGAGAAAGTGAAGCGAGGACCAGATAATGAAAGACCTCCGGATCATTAATAAGATACATGTGTTCCATAAATAGTATGGTGAGGAGCGACTGGAGGGTTTTAAGCTGGAGTGATATGACCTGATCTAAATGCATGGGAATGAACTGCAGGGATCAAGTGGGAAACTCAGCTGGAGTTTGACCCAGCCTCTACTTGATTGCCTGTCAAAGATGAAGAATGCCATCGTAATCCTCGTAAATCTTTCCGTCTCCAGTAAGTATTTTCACTTCCTTTAACTGTTCCTCATAGGGTATATCCTGCTTTGGGCCCATTGACTTCTCGGAGCTCCTTCCCACACCATGTTCTATTTTTGTGATTCCTTCTCTACTCCATCAGCCCCACCCCATGCCCCAGTGGTCTGCTCTTATATGAAAAATTAATCCTATTTTCTTTCCCCTGCTGATAATCTTAGCAACAGGCTGGTTATTACAGTAGCAGGAGGGGGCAGAGGGGGAAGCTGAGCCAAGGTACCATAGCAGTAGAGAGCTTACCCAGCCCTGCCAGGAGCTCTAAGCCGGGATGGTCCTTCAGAGTTGTCCTGAGTTGGGGCAAGGGGGTCAGCCTTCATACCCCCATATCAACCCGGCATTAGCTATAGGCAGCCCTGGAAAGGGGCATGACACAGGATAGGTGGCTCTCTTCTGCTAGGACAATTGTCCCAGGAGCTGGAGAACAAGGCTTTTGTTCTCAGTGAAGAACTAAGTGGCCTACCTCAGCATCCACCATAATAAGCAAAGAGGACTGGAGCTGTCCCTACATCTCTTGGCTTTCCTCTCCTCTATGCATCATCACTTTCAGACATCCCTCCTCTCTCAGGAGCAGGTATGACCACAGGCATTTCCAGACCTTTGTTCCACTGGCTCTGCTCTTCCCCCTGGTCCCAGCAAAAATCCAGGGTTGAGCTCTTACTGGCCTAGATCGATGACCTTTCCTCTGCCAATAATTGTTATAGCGGTAACGGGATCTGCTCTAATGTAGAGAAGGCGTTACAAATGTTAGTACTTAGCTGTTACTCAGAACCAATGCAATCGTGAATAAAAGCGTAGTGCCTGAAAATTGGTGGATGCTCAGTCTACAGGGTTGCTGGGGCTGCTGTTAAGAATTAGATGGGTATTCAGGGTTGGTAGCTGAGATGGAACATTCTGGGGCCAGGGGAACATAAAATAGCATGAGAAAGACAAAGATGAGTTGAGGGACAGTGAGCAAATCAGGTTGACAACTTGGAGTGTTTCAATGACAGACCAAGAGCCGGCAAGTAGGTTGGCAGAGACTACAGAGGGTTTGAATAGGAGAACGAGGAGTCTGCAGATTGTCCTGCCGGCCACTGGCACTCTGCTCTGCAAAATCACCTGTCCACGAAAAATACCAAAACAGGAGAAAAGAAAAAAAAAAGCTATAGCAATTGGACAGAACAAATGTATGCCTGTTGACTCGAACAATAAATCTTTGGGAACTGTATTTTTCATCTTTTCTATTCCATTTTTTAGAAATTAATTTTTATAAAAACAATGGTCCATGATGGATTGGAAATGTTTTTGTTGTTTTTTTTTAATTAGTCCTTCCCCCCAGAGAGTTTGAAAAGCACCACTGAGGCCCACGGAGGGCCATCCGAGTTTTATGACAAATGACATGTACGGGATACCACTTTTCCTAGATTGAAGTCGAGAAGAAACAGAGCTCCCATGACCTTCTGGGGGAGCATCTCTATAGGCCAGTGGCAGCAGAGACCTTGGCAAGGAAGGAATCAGGACAGGGGTTCCGTTTCTACTGGGGGCTGGACTCCACAGGGTGTCCATGTGCAGGGAGAACTGTGATGCAGGTGGGTACCAACCTACCAAGAGGCCCCCACGCTCAGACACCACAGGGAATCAATCTGGGACTCCAAACACAGTACTCGGGCAAGACGACGTTGCCACCTGTCTGATCACACAGACCGCCATCTCGGTGTAGCCTTGGCCCTGCTGCGTTCCTGGGCCCCACCCCCAATCAGGTCACATTGGTTCTGCTTCTGAAACAGCTCTACCATCCCCCCACTTCTTGCCGGCCCCATTTCTCTCACCTCCCATCTCTGCCCTGAATGCCTTATCTCCCCTGAAAGCACTTAGATTTTGTTACTCCCTAACTCTAGAACCTCTTCTGGCTCCCCACAATCTGGGGAAAACACCCAACTCTTGAGTGGGGCATTTAAGATCACCACCACCTGTCTCCAAACCCCAACTTTCTACCGAAATGCCCTCTTCTCCCTCTCCTAATGTTCCAGCTGCTTCCCACAACCCCTTGCCCTTTTGCCTTTCCTCCCACATCATGCTATACCATGAATTAGTAACTACTACAAGGAACAAACTCTCCAAGGCCACTCCCTGAACCAAAAGATGTAAGGGACAGGGGACCCTCCCATGGTCACCTGGGGGCTCATCCAAGACCTGACTGCCCTGTGATGCCCTCTCATTTTAGCAAATGGGAGGAAAGATCAGAAAGCAGGCATAAGGAAGTGACCTTGGCGGAGTTTTGTGCTGGTGTCCCAGGGGCTAGCTTAATCCCTTCTTGAAAAGAAAAGGATCAGGGTGAGGCTCCTTTTTCACCTGGGTTTTGGCTACGTAAGAGCCTGGATGTGTAAGGGGAATTACAGTGACTTGGGTACACAGGTACTGATCCACTCAGTAGGTACCCACAACCTACTGGGGTGTTCAACCCCGTTTGTAGCAGAAGTTAGACAAGTTTACTCAGGTGTCCAACGCCACAGAGTAGTCAGTAGCAGTGTGGGAATCTAGACCCCAGCACTAGACAGGGGTCTAGATTGCTTCTTAATCTCAGATAAGACCAAAAATGGAAACACCCAGAAGCCAGGACGAGGTGAAAGCTGGGGCCAGATGAAAACCAGCCCACTTGAGGAATGTCACTTAATCTCTTCTAGCAGACTGGGGATTTGAACCCTGGCACTGAACGCAATTGTTTCTTTATCGATAAGACCGAGAAAGTGAACACCCAGATCCCAGACCCGCTCTTCTAGAAACCTGCTCACCTTAGGAAGGTCACTGAATCTCTTTGAAAAATGTGGTAGAACTAGATGTTTTTGCAAGGTTCCTCCCTTCTCTTAAGTTCTTTAACCCTGAGTAGTAATAACAGCTGATATTTGTTGAGTGCTCGTTGCACGCGCTGCTATCATGCTAAGTGCGCTTTTAAGCCAATTATCTCATTTGATCCCACGTGCCCTTATGAATAAGTGCCGCTGTGATTGCCCTTTGACAAAGGAGGAGGCTGGGGTCTGGAGAAGTTAAGTTGCTTTTCCCACAGTTCCTTAAGCAGGGGAGCAAGTTTCTGGCTTCGACGAGCTGACTTGAGAGTCCACAAGCGGCCTATCGGGCTTCCAGAATCGCCAAATCCAGGTCTTCTGTGAGGCCTGGCTCTCTCCAGCCTCAAGCCTGGGCCACCAGCTGCTTCCTCACCGAAACAGTCCACCCACCTCCCTCAAGTTCACTTGTCCTTGGTAATTTCTGGCCACCAGACAAGTCTCTGGAGGGCCAGCCCCCTGCGTCAGGCCAGCTAGCCTCCCCCAAGGCCTTCCTGCTGCCCTGAACTTCTCCCATCATCTCCCTGCTCTTTACTTTCCCAATTACTTTTCTGCTGTCCACACTGGGCTATAAGCTCTAAGAAGGCCAGGAACACCCCCGCCAGCCCCAGCCGCCTACTTCCCGAGGGCATAGAACAAGGCCCTGCACCCTGAAAGGAAAATGTGTTCACTCAGAGCAGCACTCGCTGAGGAGACGCCAAATGTGAATGCTGCCTCACCTCAACCGGTTCTAACCGGCTGAAGCAACACTGGTTGCTAGGCCCATCCCAGAAGCCACTAAAGACTCTTTCGCGACAAAGAACAATGGGACTGTTTTAAACCATCCTGTCCAGGGTGCCTGTTGTCAGTCCTTAATTAGGATAGCCACCGTGAAACCTGTTTTTTCTAATTCTTAAAAACACAAACCCTGAGTTTCTTTCTCCCAGAAAACATGTCAGTGAATTACTTCACTGGCATGTTCGCCCTCACCCGGCAAGTAAAAATCACAGCATTATTATTATCATTTTATTTGTCAATGGCTCTGATAACTCTGTCTTATTCTTCGACAGCACATAGTGGATTCAACGAAGTTTTTGTTGAGCAACATAAATACATAAATACATCATAAATACAAATACCCGGTGAGGGAGGATATGTCCATGGCTGCCTGAGGAACCAGGAGGAAGGCAAAATCACTTCTCCCCAAGATAACAAGGGGGACGTTCATAGAGCAAATGACCTGGGTTTTGGTGGTCATCATTACTTTTTTCTAATCCAGTGCCTTCTTAGTTCCAGCCTGCCTTTTCCAGCACAGATCCCACAAGGCATCAGTTCAATGTCATTCTTAGCAATTGTCTCAATGCCTTGCCCTTCTGGCTTCCATCACCTCCCCACTAGACGTACCCAACCATCTGCTCTCACCCCCAGACACTGCTGGAGAAAGTCACATCAACTGGATACATGGGGCCCTCCACAAATTCATAAAGTCGTGCTTTGTTCTCAACACTGTTGGACCTTTCTCCACTCAATTCATTCCCCTATTCTAAAACTTCCAGACGCTCACCTCCTCCTTCACTGATTAACTAAAAGCCTCAGGTAGGAGCTCTTCAACTTCTCCTGCCTCAGCTAGAAATCTAGCTACATCGGTCCCAACCAATTCTCCTTGCCTTCTCCTAAAGCCAATCCCGTATCTGAGCTTGGAGACCATCCACCTGCCTTTTCAGCAGAATGCCCTAACTTCCCCGTGTCCTTCTGGCTCATTCAGCTACCCTCCTCTCAAATGGATCCATCCCATTATCGGTTAAAAATATTCAAATCCTTCATATCTTAAAAGGAAACCAAATCCTTCTCTCTCTCTTGCTCTTTCGTTCTTTCACTCTCTTGCTTCTCTTTCTCTTTGTTTTAGTCATCTCTACACTCGATGTGGAGCTCACACTCACAAACCCGAGTTCAAGAGTCACATACTCTACTGACTGAGCCAGTCAGGCATCCCTTAAAATCCTTCTCTTAACTGTCTTACTCGTCTCCAGCTACAGCCTCACAGTCAAACCTCCTGAGAAGATGGAAGAAGGGTCATTGAGTATAATAACTCCCTTCATTTCATCACCCTACTGGAGGTTAGCTTTCACTTCCATTTGCTCTTAGAAAGAACCCTTGCCAGGGTCACTGATGACTTCCATGTTGCTAAACTTAACAGATAATTCTCAGTTCTCCTCTTGACTTCTTAGGAACATGTATTCGACCGCTCCCTTTTTCTTGCAACACTCTGGGTTTCTTTGTCACACTCTTCTCCTGCTCTGCCTGTTACCTCTTGAGTTCTTCATGGACCCTCTCCGTGGGTAGTCTCCCAAGACCAGCTCATGATTTTAATTACCATCTGCTTTCTAATGGTTTCTAAATCCAATCTCCATCTTAGATCATCCCTTAGAGTTCCAGACCCATATATCAAATTCCTTCCTTTTTTGTTAAGCCTATTTTAAGAGCAGTTTTAGGATCATAACACAATTGACAGAAAGGTATAGAAATTTCCCATATACCTCATGCCCCACACATGCCTAGCCTACCCCATTATCAGCATCGTTCACCACTTGTCACTAAGGATGAACCTACATAATCACTTAGTTTACATCAGGTTTTACTTTTGGTGTTGTACACTTCCTAGGTTTGGACAAATGTTTAATGACATATGCCCGTCATTACAATATCACGTAGAGTATTCTCACTACCCTAAAAATCCTCTGTGCTCTGCCTATTCATCCTTCTCCCCAACCCCATTGCTGACAACAACTGATCTTTTTTAGGGTCTCCATAGTTTTGCTTTTTCCAGAATGTCATAGTGGAGTCTACAGGATGTAGCCTCTTCAGATCAGCTTCTTTACTTAGTAATATTCATAGAAGTTTCCTCCATGTCATTTCATGACTTGATAGCTCTTTTCTTTTTAGTGCTGAGTAATACTGCATTGCCTGGAAGTAGCACAGTTTATTTACCCATTCACCTACGGAAGGACAACTTGATTGCTTTCAAGTTTTGACAATTGTGAATAAAGCTGCTAGAAAGTCCTTGTGTAGATTTTTGGGTGAATGTAAGTTTTCAGCTCCTCTGAGTAAACACCAA